>NW_027185784.1:28221262-28311262 GCF_028583685.1 Petaurus breviceps papuanus
TCTCTCTCTCTCTCTCTCTCTGTCTATCTGTCTCTCTGTCTCTCTCTGTCTCTCTCTCTGTCTCTGTCTCTCTCTCTGTCTCTGTCTCTCTCTCTGTCTCTCTCTCTCTCTCTCTCTCTCTCTCTCTCTCTCTCTCTCTCTCTCTCTCTCTCTCTCTCTCTCTCTCTCTCTCTCTCTCTCTCTCTCTCTCTCTCTCTCTCTCTCTCTCTCTCTCTCTCTCTCTCTCTCTCTCTCTCTCTCTCTCTCTCTCTCTCTCTCTCTCTCTCTCTCTCGTTTGATCCTTGCTGGTCTTCTTACTTTTTTTCTTTCTCCTATACCCCAAATACAGATTCTATCACCATTCTCTCCTCTCTCTAATACTAACTCACTAATTCTTTCCTGTGATTTTAATGATCACCTCTAAGCACAAAATCTGCAGATCTACACATTCAGTACAGATTTCTCCCCTATATTATAGTCCCGTGGATATCTCTGCTACCAATACTTAAAATCCCATTTGTTCCAAACTAAATTTACCAATGACCATCTTCAATCTGCCTTTCCTAGAATAATTTCCTTGCTGCTATTAAATTCACAACTATTCTATTTATCCATGCTTAAAACTGTGCATTCATCTTCGTTCCCACATTTAATCAATCGCAAAATCCTGTCAATTCTACCATCTCAATAGCTGAAATCTCACCTGAGCTCACATGATCACCACCATAATTCAAGTCCTTATTACATAGAATTTTTAGGACACCTCTACCTGATTTCCTGGACTTTGTTCTCTCCTCCTCCATAATCTGGACTACACAAAACTGCCAAAATAAATTTCCTAATGTATAGGATTGACCATGTTAATTTTCCCATAAAAAAACCTTCATTGGTTCCTTACTTTTTTTTAGGATTAAATATTGACTTCTCATCCTGGCATTTAAGGCCCTCTGTGATTTGACTCCAGCTTATCTTTCTAATTTTATTTCACATTACTCCATTTCATGCACATCATAGTCTGGCCAAAATGAAACTACCAGTCCCTTCCTTTTTTTTTATCCTGTGACCATATATTTACTCAGCTATCCACATACAGAGAATACACAACCATTTTTTTTTCCTCCATTAGTTGAAATACTTTCTCCCTTCAGCATCCAGCTCCTGAAGAAAGTTTGCTCTGATCTTGTCAGTTGACAGTAAGCTTTTCCTCCTTAAATTTTTCTTAGAATATTTTGTTGGAATCTCTCCTTTACCCCCACCACCTTCTACCTTATATCTTATTCTCTTATGTTCTATATTCCTCCTATTATCCTGCAGTCTCCTTTAGGGAAGATAATGTCATTTTTTCATCCTCATACCCCCAGCAGCTAGCACAGCTGCCTTGCACTTTGATTGTAATGCTTTAAAATTCTTGTTGAATTGAACTAGACTGAATTTCTAACATCCTTTCTAGTTAAAAGATTTTGTATTAATTGGATGAAAAAACAGGTTTTTCTTAGGATAGAAACTCCTGTTGATTAATGTGTGGATGGAAGGATCCAGCTATTATTTTAGGAGCAAACTGAAGATCTCTTCCCTCCCCAACCCTTTCCACATCCCCAGTATCCTCAGTGGTAACATTTTTGCAACTTATGAAAGTAGAAGGGGAGAATGAGGAATAAATATTATATGATATCATATATGTCCTACACCAAAGCCTTAAAGGAACACTATTACTTAAACTGCATTCTTATTAATGAGAGGAGAGTGACCTTCAAATGTGCCCTTGCTTTTTGAAGGTCTTTGTATAATTTAAACAGAAATACCATTGTCCCCACTTTTCAGATGGGCTTGCTGAGGCAGAAGGATGTAACTGGGCAGAGTTCCTCAGGAAAAAACATAGGAACAGAACCCAGGAGTCCTTGTGTCCATAGCCAGCATTTTTCTTTCTTTTTCATCTACTCCCTCCATCCATCCCTCTCCTCTTCCTTTGACTGTTCAGAATTATAAACTTTTAGAGGTAAAAGAGACTGTAGAGATAATTTAGTGCAAGTCCTCTCCTTTTACAGTTAAAGAAACTGAGACCCTTAAAGATGCCCAATGTTTTTTCAATTAGACAAATTGTATATTGTGAAATTATGTCTCCTTATTGTAGGGCAAGGGGTTATGACTAAGAGTAAGTTAACTAAATAGGAATCATTGTCTTATATTCCACTTTTTGTGGAAAGGAAAATGTGTGTGTGTGTGTGTGTGTGTGTGTGTGTGTGTGTGTGTGTGTGTGTAGGGAGTGACTCAATTTTCCTGCGCTACAATGCAACCCTCTTTCCTCTATGTCTGCTCTCCTAAACTGAGAGTCCTCCTTACCTGGGCTTAGGGGAAGGAGTGTCTTGGTGATGGATCCAGAGAAGGCTTAGATCATTGTGGTAAAAGAATGGGGAGAACACAGTCACAATGAAAAACCATGAATTACAGAAGTAAAGAGGAGAATAGGGGGAAAAGACACAGAAAAAGCGAGACATATAGAGACAGAGGCAAAGAAAATATGAGGGTGAAGAGTGCCCTAAGGTGATTTGCATTGTAACCCCATAGAGCAAATGGCTGGATAGGGCCTTAACTAACTTGTTTTATATCCCTTGGGGATAGGGCAGGAGGGAAAAGAGAGGGGATGATTGTCACTTCTTACATGGCATCCAGAGGGAGGGCAAAGGGAAAACAGCTGGTGATTAATTCCCTTTCTTAACAAAGACTTTTTCTTTTTTTGAGTAAAGATATTAGGGGGAGATTTGGTCCTTAGAATCATAGTGTATAGACTGCTAGAACTTGAAAGGACATTAAAGACTATTTATTTCATCCCCCATCCACATTTTATATATAGGACACTAAGATCCAGAGAGTTGGAGAGATTTGCCCAAGGACACACAGCTCATTAGTGACTGAGAAGGGACTAGAATGTCCTGAATGAACACTTAGCTCTATCCCATGGTTAGCCTCATGCTCTAGGGCTAATTACCCTGTGACTGCTGTAACTAAGTGCTACCTCAGCTTGTACCACTGTGTCCATCATCAGATGACTGCTTTTAAACTCTACAGTAATATCCTAGATAATCATTGAGGTCATCCTTTTCTGAGGATATCTAGAATTCAAAGAACATGAAGTACCTATTCTCTTCAAGACAGTGTGCTAAGTTCTGTGAATAGAAATGAAGTCAATAAATATTTAATAAGCATTTACTCTGTGCCAAGCACTGTGCTAAGTGCTAGAAAGATAAAGATGGGAACACAGAGATAGAGATTACATAACTTTCTTTTTAAAATTAATAAGCATTTATTTTCCTTCCCTTTTGCCTCCTACCTCTCATGCTGCCACAAGAAAAAAAAACAAAATAAAACAAAAGCCTTATAACAAACTTGCATAGTCAAAGCAAAACAATTTCCTATGTCAAAATGTGTTTTATTTTGCATTTGTAGTCCATCATCTCTTTCTGGAGCCAGGAGAGCATTCTTTATATCCAGATTTGTGGTTGGTCATTGTGTTGATCAGAATTCTTAAGTCTTTTACATTTTTTTAAGAATTGTTGTTACTGTATAAATTGTATACCTGATTCTGCTCATTTTTCTTTGTATCGTTTTATACGTCTTCTAAGGTTTTCCTGAAACAGTCCTCACTGTAATTTCTCATAGTGAAATATTATTCCATCATATACATATGTAATGGGGGATTTGTTGCACATGCCCAAATCCCTTAACATGGATCCACTCAACCTCTAGCAAGTTACACCCTGTGTTCTCCTACCACATGGGTGAAAGTAGCCTCCCTTGACCGGCAATACAGCCAGAACAATCTGTGTTTCTGCAACTGCCAGACTGGGACAGTTTCATTTTCTTTCCAGACAGGACAAAGCTTAACCCCTAGCACAAGCCCCATGAACTGAACTAGTGAGGGAGAAAGGGGAGCTTCCTTCTCCTGCTCCCACTCTTACCCCATAACTCTGAGAAATGGTATTAGAGTACTGTTTTGTTTGAATTTATCAGTTTCTAAGTACATTCAGTAATCCCCTATCTTGCCCAGAATAAAGCTATATTAACCTCAAGTCCCAAGGCAAGGGAGTGCTTTGGACTTGAAACTGGGGTGGTACTATATAATAATTGAGCTAAGCTATGGACCTAATCCCTTTCTCCTTTGTAAACACCAAGGTAGTATGGCAAGAGGGGACATGTTTTTCCTCACATATTATGTCATCTGTTTACATATTTGTCATGATGCCTTTGAGATAAACATGACCTTGTAAAAGTCAGTTTGACTGTCATGTGGTTGGAATTGGGGTGAAAAAGACCCCCTATAACAGATTCAGAGGCTTCTCAGGACTTTCCACCAAGACTGGCTGCCTATATCAGGACTTGAGGGAACACAATTGGCAAGATTGAAGCTAATGGCAGAGACTAAAGCAATCTATCTTACAGATGAACCCTGGGAGAGGGGTAAAATGTAACATATGTAACATATAATATATATTGTATATACTACACTCTAATAAGTATACTATAATATACCATAATGTAATATAACATAACATAATGTAATAAATATAATATATATTATAATATAATGTAATGTAATATAATATAATAATATAATATAGTATAGTATAGTATAATATAATATAATATAATGTATATGTATACATAATATGACAAATGTAACATACCTAACTCTCAAGTAGTGGGGGTAAGGGTAGTAAGTAGTAGTAAGTAAGTAATGTGGGAATTTGTAGAATCAATTTTCCCTCTTATTTTGTTCTTTTCCCCCAGTATTGCCCAAGACATATTATTAGTATCATTAGGATTTTTTTTCTTATTTTGAGTTTTTAAATCTTTTTTTTTTTACAATTTTATGATGATTATTATTTGTTTTGTCAATTGAGTTAAATCTTAATTAAGCCCAATAATTACTAATTTTGAGGATAACTTTCTATGTCAGTTATCCTGAACATTATACTGTTTGGGTTTTCATTATGAGGAAAGATAACTTATTATTTTCTTCGGCTGATTTTGAAATTTATTTATTTTAAAATTATTTATTTTTTGATATCTGATTTTTTAATTTTATTTGATTTATTTTCAAATCTTACCTAGTGGCACTTTTATGCACTCTCCAAGCATTTGTGAATAGTTATGTTTGTGCCATCAATAGAAATGCTACATGTTCTGTTACTGCTTTTATTATTATAGTTGTTGCTAAAATACAGTTTGTTCATGGCTAAATTTGATGCTTGTAATCATGACTGCTGAACTGAAAGTCACATTTGACTAAATTTCTTGTGTATTGTTCTTTGATAATTGGTTAAAACTGGCATTATGAGTCAACAATACAATCCTCTAATAATGTTATTGACAAAATATCGCCACCTTTTAAATACTGATAAACATAAGAGTTTATGGATACTTTCAGTAGACTTTGTGTATGGAACTGAAGGTGTTATGAAGGTTATGAAAGACATTGTAATTGAATTAGGGGACAGTATGACTGTCCCCTGAGGAAAAGCAGTTAAGTCAAGTCACTATCAATGTGTTTTGTAAATTATCACAGTTATGTGGATGTAACAAGTTACAAGAAAAAAAAATCAGATAGAGAATAGTTACCAGACACTGGTTTATAAACCCTCATGTGAGGTGGACAAGGTTTTTAATAAAATGGTGGAATCAAGTGAACTACCAAATACCAGGCCCTGGAAGACATATTGATTGAACCTTATTGACAATATTATTGGAGCATACCCAATTCCTCTAAGTGATACACTGGAACATCTTCTAAACATGGAAAAGGAGAGAGGTCCATTAGATAGGGCAGATTCCACCTGATGGCAGGCATAAGATGAGGCATATTGTGGTAACGAAATGTCATTTGCCCAGCTTAGGAACCCTCTTTGGAGAGGACCCATGACTTCCTGGAGAAAAACATGAGAAACCTGAATTGCAAAGGTATAAGCTGCTCTTCTTAGTTAGAAGGCCTCTAGATGATGAGGAATTGACTGATGGAGAGCCTAAGTGGAAACACTCTTCTATGTTTATGCAGTCTAATGGCCATGAATTCAGTTATGCTATGGCAAAAGACTAAAGTTAGATGGTGGAAGTGATCATCATAGGGATGTACTTCACTCTTCAACGACTGAAGTATACTCTAAGATACTTGACTTTTGAGATTCCTTGGTACATGAGAAATGGAAAGGGGCTGGGATAGAAGCTCAGTCACACGACAGGTATATTCTCACTGTTTGAATAGGATGTGGGGATGCATACAGAGAACAAACCACAACATCCAACTCACCAACTCACATAATTCCACTAAGGATCTAGAAAGATCCCTTTGATTGTGAAGAATAACTTCAGAGAACATCCCAAGAGCCTGCTAGTGAATAGTATCCTCACAGAGTCTAATAGTTTCTATTACTCACCCACAGTGGTGATTCCAAAAAATAATGGAAAGATTTGTCTATGTGTAGGCTTTGAGTGAAACTTGAACAGAACTAAAATGAACAAATAAACCATATAAAAGGTTCAAGATACCCTGATACATTTTCTGCATTGAATTTGCACTATAGTTATTACCAGACTCCAATGACAGAAAAAGGCAAAGAAAAGACTGCATCCATCTGTCCAGCTGGATTTTACCAGTTCTCACACATGTACCAAAGCATCTCGGGGGAACCTGTCACCATTCAAAGAATGATTCAGAAATCAGTCAGTGACATGAATTACCTGTGTTTGTGTACTTTGACCACATCATCATCTTTGGAAAGACTAGGAGAATGAGAAAAGAACAGAGGCGTAGCAGTCACACCATTGCAGTGGCATGAGACCAGAGCAACCTCTTGCACTGGCCATTTTTTCAGTTTCCTGCTATAAGACCAGAAGAGATGACCTTCATCTGAAGGGTGAAACTGGGTGGTGCATTTTACTGTGCTTGTTGTGGTGGTATTCCTCAGGAAGACCATATTTTCAAGGAAGTTATAATTTAAGTGGAAGATATGGACCCAAATGACTATGATACAAGGGAGAGGATAGATCCAGGTGATTTACTCTGAGGAATGTGAGAGATTCAGAGAAATGTATCATGGATGAAGTAATACTTGAGGTGGGCTTTCATGGATGAAAGAAACCTTGGAAGATGGCAATAAAGGCTAGAAAATGAATCCCTTCTATGCACGATGGATGGTATGAAAAAGCTCTGAGATATTAGAGCATAGAACAAGAATGGAGGGTGAGAATGGTCTATTTTTGAATGGAATGAAGAGTTAGAATGGTGGGATGGAGCCAGAATGTTGTGTTTGGGATTTGTTTTATAGGCAATGGGGAGATAAAGTTTTGTAATAGAGAATTTGTTAAATTAGAATAGTTCATTACTAACATTACTTGGGCAGCATCATGAAGGATGGCATGGAGAGGGATCAAATGGAAGCAAGAAATGAGTTAATATCTAATGATAGTATAGGCAGAAAGAAATTATATTCTAAACTATAGTTGTTGCACCAAGAGTGGAAAGAAGATTGGAGGAATACAGAAGTAGAAGTGATAGACTTTGGAAAATGTTTTGGTTGTAGAAGGTGAGGGGAGAAAAAAGTTCATGATTGACACAGGATGTTGGTTCCATCAATAAAAAAGAGTCAGGGGCAGGTTTGAGGAGGAAATGGATGAGTTCAACTTTGAGCACATTTAGTTTGAGGTGTTAGTGGAATGTCCAGGTGTATATCAGGCATATCAAAATATGAGCTGGAGCTCTGGTGAGAGGCCAGAATAGCGAAGTAGATTTGGGAATCATCTTCAGTCAAAGATAAAGGGAAAGAGTAGAACATTTGGAATGTGTTACATATACTTATATAATATGTATATAAATGTGTGTATATGTGTATATAGATGTATATATATATATACATACATATTCATTTCTCACTAGTTTTGCATTCCGTTGACCTGGACTCCATCATGCCTTCAAGAAATATCACCATCTAGAAACACATCATCCTGTGAGATTGCATCAGCCTTGGTAGTTACACATCATGGGTATCATCAATATGCTCTGGCCCTGAACGGAGGGCTGGAAGGCAAAGCAAAAGACTCCTTCCAAAACCTCCATTTAGCCAGGGCTCCCAGGCCACTCATCTCTTCATTTTCCACTAGCTATGCTCCTTTGGACTGAGCTCCATCATGTTCCCATAGTAGTTACTTTCCTTCTATTCTCTTACAACACCGTATTATCTGTGAGAAAGAAAGATGGCATCTGGCAATCTGCAATTGACTATAGGAAGCTGAAGAAAGTCATCATACTTATTTCTATGCTTGTTCTTGATCTTGTCAATGTTGTAGACTATTTATCCCAATCTTGGGTGAATGGAATGGGTTTTTCAACCTTTCCAGTGCTTTTTTCTTTATTCCTGTGGCTGAGACTAGTCAGGAAGAGTTTGTTTTCACCTATGAAGAAGTTGAATATACATTCATTGTCTTTTATCTGAAAAGGCTACTTGAAATCTACTTCAGATTGCCCATTATTCCCTTCTTGAGTGGTGTACACCATTATATCAATTACACAATATTGACCTGACCAGATGAGGCTACTGTTGCAGAGCCCTAGATCAGATGATGATCCATATGAGAGACAGGGCATGAAAAATCAATCCTAAGAAGATTCAGGATCCAGCCTCAATAAAATTTTGGGGAAAACAATAAGAGGGGAAAACCCAGAGAATTCCCATTTCTTCTGTTCATTCATTTTCCAGTTTTGTCATACTCTCTGTGACACAAATTGGGGTTTTGTTGGAAAACATACAGTAGTGATTTACTATTTCTTTCTCCAGCTTATTTTATAGATGAAGAAACTGAAGTAAACAGGTTAAGTGACTTGCCTAGGATCACACAGCTCATAAGTGACTAAAGCCAGATTTGAACCCCACAAAGATGAATCTTCCTGACACCAGGCCTGGAAGTCTATCTACTGTACCACCTAGCTGCAGAGGATTCCTGGCAGAGTTCCAAACTGAGCTACTGACACTTGCTTTCCCATAATCTAAGAAGGAAGACCAGAGACTTACTACACTCTTCAAGTTTTGGAGAAACCATGTTTCTTACCTGAATGTCTACTGAGTCACCCACAAGCCTGCTTCCTTTAAATTAAGCTCACTACAGACTACAGCACTGAAAGATGTAAAGCAGTCTGTTTAATAATCTCTCCCCTTGGGCCCTTAGAACTCTTCAAGACCCATGTTTCTTGAGTTCTTTGTACATAAAAGTCAGGCTAAGTGGAGCCAGGATAAATTACTGTTAGGCATCTGGAGCTCCAAGTTTCCCAAAGCAGTCACTTACTATAACACTTTTGAAAAGCACTTGCTTGCCTCTTATTGGGCCCTAGTTGCTACTAAACAAAAGACAGGGTGATACCATCATTCTCCACCACAATGCCAGTGCTTTATCTATCCTCCTTCTTTGATCATACTCAGGCCACAATAAACACCAAACCTGAGGCTTCTTTCTGGTTCTCTTAAATAAGTCTATGGAATAACTGGCAGTTGATGGCCGCTTCAACTTTGAGCACACATATGTTGCCCTTCCTCTAGCATCCTCAGTTTTTTACTATCCCCTCTTTTAGGTCATCTTCTACTTTCCTTGGAGTATTTGGATATCCTTTGAAGAGCATCTTGAACTGGTGTTTTCCTAATTTTTCTTCTCCTTTACTTCCCCCCAAAACAATTACCTTTCATAACTTCCCTGTGATATCACCTTAATCCTTAATATACAAAGGACTGAATAATACTAAACAAATCCCTTCCCTTGACCTCTTTTTGCTGAAGTCTGTTTAGGGCGTCCTCCATTTTCCTCCGATTCTTTCAGAATCAAGGTTTCCCTCCATTCCCTTGCTTAAAGACAGAAGAATTCGGATCCTTTCTGTCCTCCCCCCACCTCAATTTGGATTTGAAATCTCTCTTCTTTGGTGCCTTTGGAGAGGGCTAGAACTGAGCAGGAAAGAGAAAAGAGTATGAAGGTAATAGCAGGGGGAAGGGGGATTTTCAAAGATTGTTCTGAATCCCAGGGATTAGCAAAGCAGGTGGTCAGAATTCTCCAGGCATAGTATGTGATGAATACCAAGTATCGAGAAGCTAAATCAGCTCTGAAGTTCTCAATTAGAAGAATGAACAAGAGTCTCAGCAGATCTCTACTCTGAGGTAGCACTTACTCAGATAATTCCATCCTTAGGGTAAAAAGGGAGGAGTGAATTATTTGTTTTGCAAGAAGCATATCAGCTGATATAATTAACAGTGACATTTATTGACTATTTAATCCGTGCAGTTTATTGTACTGTTTCATGAGTTAGGGAGACCATGTTAGGAGACAGCCTCTCTTTCTGAAGAATTTATTGGGTTGGGGGTGGGGTTGTTGGCAATGTTCCCCACCTTTGAAGGTAACCGATGATCTCATGCTGATCACAGAAGTCCCAAAGGCATGGGTCCCCAGGCCAGGAAATGCAATGGAGCAGTTTACTGAGGTAGGAAGGTGGCCTGAAAGGGAATCTATCAGGCTGACCACTCTGGGCTGGACTGATGAGAGTTAGGAGGAGAGAGCAGGAGGAAATGAAATCTGAAGAAGTGTGCTCCCCCATGTCTGTACCTGGGACAGAGACCCAGTCACTTGATGATAGTTTCAGCTCTGACTGGTATTCTCTTATAGGATCACTCCTCTTCCCAGTGCCTTTCTGGAAATAGGGGGAGCACAGCAGAGTTTAGGAGAGCAGTTGGAGCTTTACTTAAAGATAAGATTTTGAAGTAAAGAAATCACCCAATACAAGTCACATTGTTGTCTGGCATCCCAATTCCAGCAGCTCTGCAGTAGCCAGAGATCATATATCCTCCTTGCTTATTTTCCAAAAGTGGGGGGAAGACTGGTGTTTGGGGAAAGGGTCATTTGGGAACATTTAGCATTTATTGTATAATGTTCCCCATTTGTACCTGAATGGGACTGGGTAATGTGCATCATAAGAAAATTTATGAGCACTGTATTAGATCACGTGTTGCTTTTAATAGAGGAGAGGAACTTGTTGCTAGGGAACTACTAATTCTCAGAATCTGAATTAGGGAGATATTTGGGTATCCATATAGGACATGGGATACTTTCAGTCACTATGCTGAGAGTCAGATATTGGTGAGAAATCTAGCTTAATAAATGCACATTTCTTGACTATTGACTTACTGAACTGATGCACCTAGCATAACCCAGTGATCAAGTAGGAGAACGAAGTCTGGAACTTTGTCATTTGCTTTTGCCATTGAACCATGCTGGGAAACTCCAATATTATCTATGGTGAATATAGCTTAGTCTTCTAGCAGATAACAATGCCCACAGCCAGCTGCACTCTACCTCCTAGTTTCTATTTTCTTTGCTGTTAAAATTTCTGGTGATGGTTTTTACTTATGCTGCGCATTTCCTAACTACCCATTCATTCCTTTTGTTTTCTTTTGGACTGGACCTATAGTTTTTTGACGTGGGGAACTAATGAGGAAAATTCCCCTTTATCCATGGATCCATAGCTATCCTTCAATTTGTGACCTTTGAGAGTTCAGGGACACTGAGTGGCTAACTAACTTGCTTAGAATTACATAAATAATATAGGTAAGAGGTGAGAGTTTAATCCAGGTCTTCCTAACATGGAAGCTTCCTCTCTTATCAACTATATTATGTTGCCATTCATCCATTCCTTAACCTTCTGTAATCTGGCTTCCATCTTCATCATTCTATTAAAATTGCCCCTCCTTAAGGTCACTAATGACCTCCTAATTACCAAATTCAATGGAGGAGACCTTCTTGACTTTACATCATTTGGCACTGTGACCAATCCCTCATTTCTCTTTAATTATTTCTTTATAACAGAAAACAATTTTGACCCTTTCTCCTCTCCCTCCTCCAATCTGTGATTTATCTTTTTCTTTTTATTGAGGGTACTAAATAAGAAGTCAAGGATAGGGAAACAGCACTCACAAAATAGTGACAATAATAGGGTCAAAAGCAAGGTAAGTAAATGTAAGTTAGTAAATGGGATACAGACACTGAAAGGTAGAACAAGATAAGAAAAAAGAACTGAAGTCTTTACAAAGAATTTTAACCACAGTTTTAACAGCTGGGAAATCTGCAAGATAAGGTGACTAATCAGAGTCAGCAATCAAGTAATTCCCTTGTCTCCCTTTCCATGTGGCTGTAAGAACTTTTATTTAACAAGTCTCTATTTCCATCCCAGATCCATCTTAGAAGATTACTAGCTCTGTCATAAAGATTTTGGTTAATGGTTTGTTAGCTTGCTCATCTATCCTCTTCTCTACTTCCATGCTTTTATTTGTCCTCATCCCTTCTCTCCTCCTTCCCTCCAGTCTCACCAGTTTCCTCATGAAGATTAGCCCCTCTATATGTGTTTTACAACCTATTCCCACCTCTCTTAATGATTTGTTCTCATCTTCAATCTCTCCCCCTCTGTTGATTCTTTAACTGCTACTTACAAGCTTTTTAATATCTCCCTATTTTCCTGAAAAACTATCGTTGATGCTGCTATCTCTTCAAAATATTGTCTTATGTCTTTCCTCCTCTTTACTAAACATCTAGAAAGAGTAATCTATAACTCCTACCCTGACAAACTTGATGACAAATATTTTTGTACATATAGGTCCTTTTTTTTAAATCTTTTTTTGGGGGTATAGGCTTACTACCACCTACTCACTCTTCAATGACCTGCAAATGTGCTTCCATGTCCTCATCTCAACTACACCTGCTCCCTCTAAGGTCATAAATAACATTTTAATTGACCTGTTCTCTATCCTTACCTTCTTTGACTTCTCTTATGCATTTTACATTGTACTTAAGCTAAGACAACTGTTGATGTCTCAGGATACAGTGGATGATCTTGGAGTCTTTGATATTTAAGGGCTCTGCAGTACCGGCTTCACTTCACTGCTGTTGGAATGAATTGTTCTCATCTGCCCATTCTGCTGTGAGAAGTCTTCAAGTGATTGAGGGTAGACATCCCCCTAACTCATCTATGGTTTTGAGGCTCCTCGGTTACAATCAACCTGGTTTAACCCATGTGCCAAAATGGTTTACTGGGTGTGGCTGCTGCCCATGTTACAGCTTCTCAGAGCCACAGGTTACAGTTGGGTGAATCAGGTGGACACTAAATATGGAAAGTCACCCTGAAGAGGACTTACAACAGAGGAGTAGTCTTCTCTGGACACACCCTACACCCCTACATGGGTTAGAGAGACCATGGACAAATTATTAGACAGTCTCTTCCTCCAAAGCATTTATTATGTTGATGAAGGGTTGTTGGCAGTGCTTCCCACTTTTGAAGCTAATCAATAATCTGAGGCTGATTCCAGAAGTCCCAGTGACATGGGTCCCCAGTTTCCATTTCTTTGGCACCACATAAGAACCTACTACAAATATTTTTTGTACGTGTAGGTTCTTTTATTTTTTGATCTTTTTTTGGGTATAGGCCAGGGGTGGAGAACCTGTGGCCTTCTTGTTCCTCATGTGTGACCTTTTGACTGAGTCCAAGTTTTGTAGAAAAAAATCTTTTTATTAAAGGATTGTTGATCATTCCAAATTTTTTATATTCTCATCCTCTGACTTCTGTGACATTGCTTTCATCTGCTCCACTTGCTCCCTGTCTGAAAGCTCCTCCTTAATTTCCTTTTCTAGTTCAATCTTCTCCTAACCTGTAAGTATTGGTGTCCCTCCTGATAGTATCCTTGGCCTAATTCTTACTAACCACTAGCAGGAAAAGTAACTCCAGAGGAATGAAAATGAAACACACTACCCTCCTCCAGAGAGAGACATGATTGAATTAAAATGCAGAATGTGATATATTTTTTGAACATTTCCAATGAGGAAATTTGCTTAAGTATATTTATTATTGGAATGGATATTCTCCACATTCTTTACACTTCGGGGGTAAGGGGTTTGGTTGTATCACCTTAATTATGATGATTCCTAAGAACATAGATTTGGCATCAGCTTCTTCCATAAGCACCAATTTTGATTTAGAACTGCCTGCTAAATATACATCTCTATATGGTTATCTCACTGGAACTATGACCAACTTTGAAGTGGTAAAGAAAAGAAATTGTGTTTAGCTGCTTACTAGGACTTCTCAAGGAAGTATAGTAGCTTATTACATGGTGAGATTAGACCTCAAAACCAGTCAGATGGGAATGGGGTTAGTTAATTCTGAGAAGCAATGAACTGATTAGTTGCCATCTGCAAATGGAATAGGGATACCTTAGGAGGACATGTTAATAGTTTCTAACTCACAAATTCTTTGTTCTGGAACATGTTTTATTTTTACGCCTATATTTATATTTTTTTCAGCAAGCCATATTTTTATTTAGAAAAACAAGAAGATGAACTCTTTCAATTCACTAGTCATTTCCCCTGAATTGCAATCTATTCCTGAAGCTTTGAAAATATTCACCACTATTGCAAGTAATACTTCATTTTGGAACAAATAGTCTTTTTTTTTGCTTTTTGGAGGGCAATTGACTTGCCCAAGGTCACACTGCTAGATTTTGTGTTAAGTGTCTGAGGCCGGATTTGAACTCAGGTCTTCCTGACTCCAGGGCTGGTGCTCTACTCACTGCACCATCTAGCTGCCCCCACCAGATAGTCTTTCATGTTGAATGAAAAATAGCTTCTTTCCAAGAAAATACAGAGAATGTTTCCTTGGAGTTTTGAAAAGAGAAGGAATTCTTATGCAAATCAAAAAGTGCTTTCTTTTAACAATAAATTCAGGATATGACTGGCTCTTCTTTTCCTGATTGGCAAGGTTTTTTTGGGTCTAGCAGGGAAAGAAAATGTACCTGTGATTTAATTTTATCAATTTAAGGGGGAGATAGCTAGAAGTGAGAGAAGAAAAAATTAGCTGACATTATTAGAGTGACTTGCTGAGAAATGATCAACCTCAAATTGTGCCTCACCAAATTTTATTTTTAAATTTAATTTTATTATTTTTCTAATAAGTATTTTCTCTCTCTGAGCCATGTCCATCATCAGTGAATGACAAAAGAACCAGTAAAATAAAGGCTTTATAATTAATAAATACAGTTAAGCAAATTTCTTCATTAAGGAAATGTTAAAAAATATATCTCATTCATAATTTAATCATGTCTCTGTCAGGAGGTGGGTAGTGTGCTTACATTTGGGTTTGCAGAGTGCTTTATATGTATTATCTCACTTGTTCAGTGCAACATCCCAAATAAGTAGGAATTGACTTGTCATGGCTGGCATGGGGTCAGTCTGCTATGGTAACAATTTCATATAAAATAAATGTTGGATGAGTTGAAGAAGGATCAGTTCTCCAGGGAAGGAGCAAACAAGGATCAGAGGTAGAAAGCATGTCCAAAGCCCAAAATATAGCTTTAAAATGAGTTTGAATGCTAGGTGGCACAATGTATAGAACATCAGCCCTGGAGTCACGAGCACCTGAGTTCAAATCCAGCTTCAGATACTAGTTGTGTGGTCTAGGGGACTTAACCTAAATTTGCTCCCCTCCAAAAAAAGAGGAAAAAATAAGTTTAAATAGGGGAGGGATAAGGCAGCTATGTGATGCAGTAGATAGGATGCTGATGAATTCAAAGGCAAGATAAGCTAACTTTGAATCCTGCCTCAAATAGGTATTAGATTTGTGACTATGGGCAATTTACTTAGCCATTGCTGCCTCAATTTCTTCAGCTGTAAAAGTAGAATGAGAATAACACCTACTTATTGGGGATGTTGCACTGAACAAGTGAGATAATACATATAAAGCACTCTGCAAACCCAAATGTAAGCAATTATTTGGTAGGGAAAGTGTCCTTTGATCTCACTGTTCAGGTTATAGAAGATCAAGGCTTGGGCATAGACACTCTTTTCAGGCAAGTATCTTTGTCCTTTCCTTCATTGGCCAGTGCTTTATCATAAGCTATGGACTAATTTGAGGCCTTCTGTTTCTTGTTTCTTTTATAATGTGGCACACCACAGAGGTCTCTGTGAATACCAGCCAAACTGATTGTTACTCTCCAACAAGACCAGAGCACAATGGTTGCCAATCGCCCCTTAGTTCTGTTGTACGGTCTTTAATGTCTGTCACCAGTTGAGTGTGGATTTGTGTTTCTACTAATTAGATCACTTGTCTGCCTATATTTACTTACCATATAGAGGTTGCTGTTTCTCTTCATCACCTTTCTTAATGTCATTTATTTATATGCCATTTATTCAAAATTTCTAAAATTAATACACAGGCTAACATCAATGCCCTATGTGTGCTTATTTTTAGTCTACATCATCCTTACATCTCAATGACAGCAGGCAGAGAAACATCTGGAGGTTCAGTTCTCAGTCATTTTAAGCCAGGCATTGCCAATGCCTTTCACTCTGGTATTTTTCAGTCTGATGTTGGTAGGCAGATCAGCTCCATGTTGATGCAATGCAGGGTACTTAAAGTGCCTGGAAATCTATCCCAAGCATAATATGGATTTGAGCAAGCAGGGTTGCACCAGGTGCTATATTTGTTCCCTGGTGGTTGTGTTTCTGCTTTCCATCTCTATTTTCCTGCTCTGCTATCAGGTATGTGCATATAATTATATCTGTTTTCTTTTAGAATCAAATAAGTCTGGCAAGAGGATGGGAGTCCTCCATCAGATGTAGACTGCTGAGATATCATTGCTCTGCCAAAGAAAATAAAATGAGGGTAGGGATTGGGAGAGGCATCCAGGAACTCAAGTACAATTGCCCCATTTTTCCTTTTCAAACTCAGTTACCTTTTAAGTCCTTTACCCTGGATTTCTTTGTCATGTCCCTCTGACCTCTTGGAGGGACACCGGTGCTCTAGTTTACCTATCAAGAGGATCTTTGAGTGAAGGGTCCAAGTGAGACCAGGGTGTTCTTTTTTTCTGGACACATTTCAGACATGAACATTCTCTTTAATTCAGCTGACTGTGAGACTTGCTAGGTTGGTGGCTGAAATGAAATCTTGTTATTGACTCCAAAGCCTCGAAGGGATTTCCCTCCACAAAACCATTGGGTAGAGAAAAGGCATTCTTAGAATTCTTTTTTACATTGTTATCCCAAACTTTCTTCTATTCTTAAGTCTTAAGGTTCTGGAAGGGGCTCTGTAAAGAGGTATATGTAGCCCAACTGCATTCACTAATCCAACTCTAATGATGTCCAGACTTAGGAAAACTTTCACCTCTTTAGAATAAGTGACTTTTATAAAATTTTTTCCTATACTTAACCTCATATATGCCTTAGGCTTAATCTCCTTGGTAGAAGGAGGTGTTATATTTTTTCCTTCATTCCTCTATTTCTCCAAAGTGTGAGGACATATATCAGGGGATGTCTAATACCTATTTCAAAATATTTCCTTAATGCCAACTTCATCAATTAGACACAGAACAGATACTGTGACCAGTTTAATCTTTTAAATAAGTTAAGTTCATTTTTACCAGGCTTCTGGGTGCCAGAACTTCTCCTGGCTACATTTCACCCTCTCCTAACATTTCATGGGGCACATGATTACTGAGGCTTTGAAAGCTTTCTAAAAGAGTAATACTCGGCCCCATTTTACTGGTGGCACTAGAACAAAGCCAGGATATATATGAAGGTTCCTTCTTCGATAAATCCATTTGGCGCCTCCCCCCCCAAAGTATTGTAGATACTGCCTGAAAAATAGAAGGATTTCTGGCATGGTGACCTCCATGTAGGAGGTCAAGCTCACATGATGAAGTTGGCTCAGTCTCACATAGAATAATAGGACTTAGAGTTGGAAGGGAACTAAAATATTCCTGGTAAAGGGTCTTTTACCTTTTTATGTAATGGACTTCTTTGGCAATCTAGTAAAGCCCTAGGGACCACATCTCAAAATGTTGATTTTTAAATGCACAATATAAAAGGCATAAAACTACAAAGGTAAGTAATTATATTAAAATACAATTATTAGAATAAAAAAATTATTGACCCTAGGCTAAGAACCTTAGATTTAGTTCAACCCCTTCATTTCGTAGATGAGGAAATTAAAAACCTATGCAATAGAAATGACTTTTCCAAAGTCATATAGTAAAGTAGGAGAGTTAGGTTTTTAATGAATTTACTTTGACACTAAATCTTTGATCAAATATTTTTTGGCTATCTCAGTTGTATTCATTGAAGACTCATATCTCTTTATCCAGATTTATTTAACTCCAGTGTCTTTCAAGTCAAACTTATGTTGTTGTTCAGTCATTTTCAGTTATATCTGATTCTTCATGGGTTCTCTTGACAGAGATACTGGAGTTGCTTTCCTTTTCCATCTCCAGCTCATTTTATAGATGAGGACCTGAGGCAAACAGGGTTAAATGACTTGTCCAGGGTCACACAGCTAGGAAATGTCTGAGGACAGATTTGAACTCAAAGAAGATGTGTCTTCCTGAGTCCAAATCTGGCACCATATCCTGTTCCACATATTTCCCCTTCAAGCCAAAGTAGCCTACTTGTTATTCTCCAAACTTGGCATTCTGTCTCTAGTTTCCAAGCCTTCACACAGGTTTTCTCCATGACAGGAATGCTTTCCATCCTCACTTCTACTTCTTGGAATCATTAGCTTCCTTTAAGACTCAGCTCACATGATTCTTCCTGTGCAAAACCTTCTAAGATCTTCTGAATTGTCAATTCTCTTTCCCTCCTCAAATTTTTCTTGCATGCTATTTTGTTTTTGCATTGCATCCCCATGTAGAATGTAAGTTCCTTGATGATAGGGGCTGTTTTTCCTTTTTGTCTGTGCCTCTAGCACTGAGAACAGGGCTTTGGAAATAGTAGATGTATAAGAAGTGTGTGTTCAATTGAAATCTTTCCTATCAGGGTTGGTTCCAAGTCTACTATAGTTGTTTCTATGCCTCAATAACCAGTTCTGATGTTTCTGCATGGACTTTTCTAAAAGTCTCTGCTTTGGGAAGTTACTGTGAGATCCATAGGACTCGCTTATAGTATGAAGCTTTAGATATGTCCTTTCCTCTTGCTTAATACTCTGTTCATTTTCTAGAATTTTCTGTGTCTGGAGCCTTCCATACCAAATAGATTTAGAGGTGTGTGTGTGTGTGTGTGTGTGTGTGTGTGTGTGTGTGTGTATGATGGATTATTTTAGCATTCTGGTCAATTCTATATACCTTTTCTCAGGAGATATTTTTAAATGCAAAAAATAAAATATACAGAATTTTAAAGCAAAATTAATTCTATTGAAATGCAGGTATTATACACACACACATACATATATAAAGTTCACAGACCCCATGTTAAGAACTTTTTCAGGATTTTGAGATAAATGCTGATCTAGCAAAGGACACCCAGAAGGAACAGTTGGACAGGTATGTATGTATGTATTTTATTTAATTATTTTTGATTTTTGGAGGGGGCAATGTAGGGAAATTGAGGTTGAGTGACTTGTCCAAGGTCACATGGCCAGTTTTGTAAGTGTCTGAGTCCAGATTTGAACTCAGGTCCTCCTGACTCCACGGTCTGTGTTCTATTCACGGCACCACCTAGATGCCCCCAGGTATGTATGTAGATGTATATGATGTGTGTGTGTGTGCATGTGTGCGTGTGTGTGTGTGAGAGAGAAGTTAATTATATGAAAAAATGAATGAATAATGCATTTATTAAACATAATGTGCAAAGCACTGTGCTAAATGCACATAGATAAATATAGAAAAGACAGTTTCTGCTTTCAAAGAAATGACAAAGGAAGCAATATACATGGAACTTTTAGTGGCAAGTTAGATGATGCTCCAAGTTAGATGTTTTACTCCTTAGTGCACAGCATCAAAACAAATATTAATGTTTTCTTTTTAATGTATTTCCATTGATAAATAACAGCTTCTGATGTTTAATTATTTGAAAATGCCAATGATTTTTGGTGGCAAGAACTTATTTTATATTATATTAATTACACTCAGGATTAATAATGCTATGTATGCATATAATATGTCAACTATATTAACATATTATAGTGAGCTCCTTTCCCCAAAGATGAATAGTGTATTTGTTTTTCTATCATTTCAGTAGTATCCAACTCTTAGTGGCACCATTAGGGGTTCTGTTGGCAAAGTACTTAAATGGTCTGCCATTTCCTTCTCTAGCTCATTTTATAGATGAAGAAACTGAGGCAAACAGGGTTAAGTGACTTGCCTGGGATCACACAGTTAGCCAGATTTGAAATCGGGAAGATCAACCTTCCTGACTCTATGCCTGCACTCTCTCCATTTGGTCACCTAGCTGCCAAGGGTATTTAGATAGAAAACATCTAGACTGACTGATGAGTTTGTATGCAGAACCCTTAATCATGAAAATATTTGTGCTCTCATCTGTCAGGAACATTATTAAACAACTGAAATTGACTGTTGGCAAGTATAATGCCAATGCAATATTAACAACACCCAAGGTAGCTATGAATATGCTGGTGTAGTTCTGAATCACAATGTAACAGACTCTCCACATGGAAGACAGAAGCAAAACATTTATTCAAACGCCAGAAAGCCAAATCCACCATAGCAACCCAAAATCTGGCACACATAACCATTGCAGTGAGCACTGACAACCCCAAGACATCCCTCTATCAGGCCTTCAGATCAAAACAGGCTCTCTTAAGCAAAAATGACTCTCTCTCACTCATGCTAGCTGCTCTGCCTCTGTGCTGCTTGTTCCCAGTTCTGCTAGTGCTCTCCTCTGCTCTTTCTTGCTCCACCCTTCCTGTTCCACCCTTTCACCCAACTCCTCCCACCATGGGCTCCATGTGATTACATTTGGCTTATTAAGGACAGGGAAGATTTTCAAATTCCCATTACCATTACAGCAAGAAATGGTTAGAGATCATGTATCTTCAGTATTTTTTGTTTAACAAATTATAAACTGTTATTTACCCCATAGTGAGATTGAGTATGGGAATCCATCTTCAGCACTTGAAATTTTATATTAGATAGGTGATGAGGAGAAAGGATATCACAGAACCATAGGTTTATAGCTAGCAGGAATCTGAGAGATCATCTAATCTAATCCCCTCATTTTGAAGATGAGGAAGCTAAGGACTAAAAAGACAATGTCACTTGCCCAAAGTCTTACAGGTAATAAGTGGCAGATCTTGACTGCAATTCTACTACTCTTTTCCAAATATACCACACTGCTATCCAGGAAGAAAGGACTGGTCAACAAGAACAAAATCTACAGAAAGAAAAAAGAAATATGAGGACTGGAGTGTAGTTGACAGTGATTGGTAACTTAAGAAAGCAGTTTCAATAGAATGGTAGTGCTGAAAGGCAGGTTATAAGTAGTGAGTGGGTAGTGAGGAAGAGGAGAAAGTGAGGGTTGGCTATTGTTTGGCAATGTGAGGGAGGAGAGATATAGGACAATAGTTTGAAGAGAAGCAGTGAAGACTCTTAAAGCACTTGGGAGACATTAACATGTTTGTACATAGTAGGGAAGAAGCTAGTGCATAGTATGAGCTTGACAAAGGGGGTGGGCATGAAGATTAGGGTAAGATATGGAAGGCGTGATCAAGGAATCAGGTAGATAGGTTAGTCTTGGCAGGGAAGGAAATCAACTTATGCTTTGAAACTTGAGAAAGAACAAGAAGACAAAATTTCAGGTTTTATGGTATGCAGTGAGGTTTAATGGATAGAGAGTTGGTCTAAAAACCAGAGAGGCCTGGATTCATATCCCATTTTTGAGAAACACTGGCAGTGCAATCCAGGAAAAGACACTTTTCCTATCAGTTCTCTAGAAAGTATATTGCAGAGAAAATGCTGACCTCCTTAAGTCAAGGGAGTCTCCTCATTTGGTATTTAAATAATTTTTTTTTTAAATACGAGGAGGTTCATGATAGATGGCTTTGATTTTTTTCTTAGCAAAGTAGAAAGCAAGATGTCTTTACACACACATATACAACCATATACATTCAGATACATACATGCATATGTAACTATGTGGTGCAGTGGATAAAGTGCTCAGCTTGGAGTCAGGATGACATATCTTCATGAGATCAAATCTGTCCTCAAATGTTTACTAACTGTCACCCTGGGGAAATCACTTAAATCTGTTTGCCTCAATTTTGTCATCTGCCAAAGGAACCAGAGAAAAAAATGGCAAACCATTCCAGGTGCCAAGAAAGCCTCTAAAGGCTCACAAAAAGTTGGATATGACTGACAAATGATGAAGCAAAGTAAATACATATATGGGGGGGGAGGAAGGATGAGAGAGAGAGAGAGAGAGAGAGAAAGAGAAAGAGAAAGAGAGAGAGAGAGAGAGAGAGAGAGAGAGAGAGAGAGAGAGAGAGAGAGAGAGAGAGAGAGAATATGACAGACAGAAATAGAGGAGGGAGGGAAGAAATTTTGGAATAACAATAAATTATGGAGGAAGAAAAGAATTTTCATGAATCAAAGGAAGTCTGGGAAATAATTAGATACCATGGTTTCATAGTGGACCTACTTGGCTTGGTTCCTTGACTTTCACTGGCATTGTTCAAAAGATTGAGATAAGGAATAGCAAGGGTAGACTAGCATTGAAGAGTGAAAGGATATGACCTCTAAAAGAGCAAACAGCAAAGGATTAAGGGTTTCAAAGATGAGGAATACTATATTGTTCAACTGGTTAATTCTAGGGTAAAGATCAGTAAGGTCAGTGGATGGGGTTGGAGCAGGAATGATAGCCTGGGAGAACAGGGATAGAAGAATTAGAGGTCATGGTGCAGTTCAAGTTAAATTTAAGTCAAATGAAGTAGAGAGAAGAAATGATAGAAGGATTATGATTTTGAAAATAGAAACCACATTGGAAAAATTAACAGGATTCTACATACCCCTTGGGCATTTGGAATAAGATCCTCTGCCATATTCTATTCTCCCTCTAGACTCTCTTGAATAACTCAGCTCTCAATTGTTACATATGAAGAAACTATGGGTATGAGGAAACTATGGGTATGAGGTGTCTAGCATTAATATTCTCATTAATCTCTGTGACATTGAGCAAATGTGACTTTGAGATCTATCTGGGCCTCAGTTTCCTTCTCTGTAAAATGAAAGGATTAAATCTGTGAATTCCTAAGATTTGTTCTAGCTCTCGAATCCCAGACTTTTATAGTTCTGTGATTTCCAAATTTATAACCTAAATTCTAGTCAGCTATTTCTAGTTGTATTCTCAACCCCCAAAATACTGTGGAGCCTTCATTTGTATTATCAGTCACTTACTAGCCATTTCCACCTTCCTCTATGTAGCTCAAGCCCACTACTTTGTGCTTAATTTATTTCATTAATCTATTAACTCAGAATTTCACACTTTATAGGGCAGACTTTGAATATATTCACCACAGCCCTAGCACAGTGGTTTTTGGGTTAGGGGCAGAAAACAGGAAAGAGAAAGGAAACAAGATGTAAGGAGAAAGCAATTTCCATGATCTTTTTTCACTTGTACCTTAGCAGAAAGAACACTAGTTTTAGAGTTAAGATACCTGGGTTTGAATCCTTACCTTGCCCAGTCTACATGATTTGAGGCAAGTTTTTTAACCTCTCAAAGATCTTATTTTCACCTGGGTTTGAATCCTTACCTTGCCCAGTCTACATGATTTGAGGCAAGTTTTTTAACCTCTCAAAGATCTTATTTTCTTACCTGTAAAATGGAGATAATAATACTTTGACTATTTAGCTCACAAGGCTATTTGAGTATAAAGTGACATAACAGGTAATAGATGCTCACTGAATTAAAAGGTTAGAATGGCCTATGTAAATTCCAGCTACTACAATTTTTTCCTCATCTATTCTGCCTTTTGGGGAAGGGTTTGGAATAGTCTTACTAAAAGGAAGCTTTATTACTCTGTGCTAAAATGTCCCCTCTCCAAAAAGTTCATTGAAGGGTGACAACTCTTCAATTTTCCAAATTTGAGCTAGGGATTTCTTCTATCATAATAGAAATATGGTTTCTTTATTTTAACTATTTTAAGGAAGACAATGAAATTTCTTTTGAGAGATAGCTGTCATTCAAATGTAAATGTTTATTATGAATACCCAAATAGAGATACTTTAAAGGGGATAAAGTGAATGCAGTGGAAGAGAACCAGGAAATTTTATCCTTTTGGGGGATGGAATTATGAATACAAGTTTTAGAAATCATTTTTGTTCATCAGCAGCAAAAAAAAAAAATAGATCTAAGAGACTAGGAGAGAAATAGATTAGCTTACAGAGAATTTAGAATGTGCTGGGAACACAGATGACCAGAAAACCTGTGGCCAAGGACCAGAAGATCAGATAAAATCCAGGATACTCTGATTCAGAATGGGGGAGCAGATGGAGAAACCTGTGCAGGAAGGATAAATGTCAACAGCTGGAGAGATGTAAAGAGAGAATAGAATTCCTTGGGTCAGCATTTAGGTAATGGATACCACCTAGTGAGGAAGGTAATTGTGTAGACATCAATTTTCATTAAAAACTATAAACACGTGGGTGGGTCCCCCTCCCCCTTTTCTTTTAGAAACCAAAAGTAGAGATGGTGAAAATAATTATGCTGAAGATAAAAGTAGATCAGCCAGAAGACAATAACTTTAAGGTCAGGGTCAAGAGAAATGACTCACAGGCTAAAAGAAGAATGATGACAGGAAGTTCCAGGAAGGGGCTATTTAATATTTCAAGCGATTTCAAGTTGTTGTTGTTGATCTTTTGTTTTTGAAGAGGACCAATGACATCAATGGATTTAAGTGAGGCAGAGTTGTGCAAATTTGTCAGCCTCACTCTCTTCCCCAGAGTCATAGAAATTCAAAACTCAGGACAATTGGTGAGGGCCCATGATACAGTGGATAACCTTGGAATCTTCTATATCTGACTCAGTTCTAAGCATTCTATAGAAGCCGCCTTCTTGGCCATTGGGACAAATTCTCCTCTGCAAGAGGAAGTCTTCACAGGCTTGGGATAAACATCCCTTTAAGTCACTGATGGGTTTATCATGTGTTTTTAGTTATCCTCAACCTTGTTTAGCCTGTCTGCCAAGATAGTTTTACCAGAGTGTGACTGCTGCCCATGTTACAGTTTCTTGGAGCTGCAGGTGAGAGTTGGGGTGTATGGGTGTTCAAGAAAAACTAGCACATCTCACGTAAGGGCTTGCTGAACTCTTTTCAGGGCAGCTCATCTACCTTTGTTTCCAAGCTAACATGCAGTAACTCCACCTATTTATGATTTGTATTCTCAATGATCTAATGATATAATAAAGTTCAATATTCACTTGAACCAACTGAGTATGATTAGGAGTGAGAGATAGGGAAAGGGGTTAATTTTATAGTGGAGGAGAAAGAGAAAAAGACCCAGATTTCGGATTGAGATTATAAATACATATCCATCCATCCATCCATCCATCCATCCATCCCTATACATATGTACATAGGCACACATACACGTTAGCTAATAATAGTTAACATTTGGTCATTGACATAACATTTTCAAGCTGAAGAAAAAAAGCACCAGGGACCAGAAGGATTTACAAATGAATTCTATCAAACATTTAAAAATTAACTAATTCCAATATTAAATAAATTATTTGGAATAATAGGCAAAGAAGGGACCCCACCACACTCCTTTTATGGAAAAAAATATGATTCTGATACCTAAACCAGGAAGAGTAAAACAAGAGAAGGAAAATCATAGACCAATTTCATCAATGAATATAGATGCAAAAATCCTAAACAAAACACTAGCTAAAATATTACAGCAATATATTACAAAGATTATGCATTTTGATCAAGTGGGATTTATACCAGGAATGCAGAGACGGTTTGACTTAAGGAAAACTATTAACATAATTGATTATATCAATGCAAAACATAATAAAATCATATGATTATATCAATAGATGTTAAAAGCTTTGTATAAAGTATAACACATTTCTATTAAAAACACTAGAAAGTATTGGTATAAATGAACTTTTCCTTTAATTGATAAAGATAATTTCTCTAAAACCATCAGCAAGCATTATTTATAATGGGGATAAACTAGAAGCCTTCTCAGTAAGATCAGGTATGAAACAAGAATGCCCACTGTCACCAATATCATTCAGTATTGTGTTGGAAATCCTAGCAATAGCAATAAGATAAGAAAAGGGAATAGAAAAAAATCAGAATATGTAATGAGGCAATAAAACTATCTCCTTTTGCAGATGCCATGATGATATACTTGGAAAATCCCAAAGAGTCAATTAAAGAATTATGGGAAACAATTGCTAATTTCAGCAAAGTAGCAGGATAAAAGTAAATCCACATAAATCATCAGCACTCCTATGTTTCACAAACAAAACCCTGCAAGAAGAGAGAGTAAAAGATAAACTATTTAAAATAAATCTAGACAGGGTAAAATACCTGGGAGTACACCTGCTGAAATAAACTCATGAACTATGTAAACAAAATTATAATAAATTTTTATACAAAGAAAAGACAATTTAAATAATGAAAAATTATGAATTGTTCATGTTTAGGTAGGACCAATATAATAAAAATGACAATTTTACTCAAACTTACATATTCATTATGATCCCAATTAAATTACCAAAACTTATTTTACTGATTTAGAAAAAAATAACAAAATTCATTTGGAAGAACAAAAAGTCAACATTATCAAAGGAACTAATAAAAGTAAAGTAAGGAGGTTTAGCCATACCAGATCTTAAACTATAATATAAGGCAACAATAATCAAAACTATCTGTTACTGGCTAAGAACTAGAAGGGAAATCAATGGAAGATAGTAGGCATACAACTTATAGCAGAAAATAAATATAATAACCTTGTATTTTACAAGCATAAAGACTTAGGATTTTGGGATAAGATTTAATTGTTTGTTAAAAATTGGGGGGGGGTACTGGAAAGCATTATGGCAGAAACTGGGCATGGACCAATATAAGTTCAAAATGGATATATAACCTAGATAAAAAGTGAGATGTTACAAGAAAATGAAAAGAACATGGAACATATTACTTATCAAAATTATGGATAGGAGAACAATTTATGAATGAACAAGAGATAGAGAATAAAGCTGAATGTAAAATGAATAATTGCTATTACATTAAATTGAAAAAGTTTTTGTACAAAAAAAATAAAAAACACAAATGCAGCCAGATCATAAGGAATGGAGAAAACTGGGAGGACATTTTTATAGATAAATTTTTAGATAACTCTCACATCTAAAGTATATGAAAAATTTGTCAAATTTATAACAATATGAGTCATTCTCCAATTGATAAAAGGTCAAATGATATGAACAGACAATTCTCCAATGAAGAAATACAAATAATTCATAGTCAAATAAAAATTCTCTAAATTGTTATTGATTAGAGAAATGCAATTAAAATAACCTTTACATATAATTTTACACCTAGTCGATTGCCTAAAATGATAGAAGGGGAAAGTGACAACTGTTGGAAGGGATGTGGAATAATTGAGAAAATAATTCATTGTTGGTGGAATTGTGAAATGATCCAACCATATGAGAGAGCAATCTGGAATTATGCTCAAAGAGTTATTAAACTTCTTATACCCTTTGACACAGTAATACGACTACTTCATCTCTTTCCAAAGATGATTATGGAAAAAAACAAAAAGAACCTATATATTCTAAAATGTTTATAGCAGCTCTCTTTGTGGTGGCAAAGAATCAGAAATTGCAGGGATGCCTATCAATTGGGAAATGGTTGGACAAGTTGTGGTATGTGATTGTGATAGAATACTGCTGTGTTATAAGAAATAATGAGCTGAATGACTTCAGAAAATCATGGAAAGACTTCCATGAAATAATGAAGAATGAAATGAGCAGAGCAAAGAGAACATTATATGTAGTAACAGCAATATTGTTTTGAGAATAACTTTGAGCAAATAAGTCATTTTGACTATTACAAACACCCAAATTAATTATAAAGGACAAATGAGGCTATCTACATCCAGAGAAAGAAATGATAAGTAGGAGCATGTATAGAATGATTTGGTAGAGGTGTGTATTGTATATATGTGTGCATATACATTTATATATACACATACACACAGACAGACAGACTTGTGTCTAGTGATAGCTGTCACTAGGTCAGGGAGCATAAAAAAAATGGGAAACATTTTAACAGAAATTGGTGCATAATAGATTTCATTGGCAATAATCTTTTTAAAATTCTACTATGTCATGTATATGCTTGTTTTATTTGATAAACTAAAACTAAATTTTAAAACGTTTTCAAGCCAAAAATTACTGTAGAGTTTACAAATTTAACCTGTTATGATAGATAGAAACAAGAAATGAGATCATTCTAAGCACAGTGAACAGAATTATAAATGTGGGGAGGTGTGTGTGTGTTTGTGTTGTGTGTGTGTGTGTTGAATGTGTGCACACGTGTGCACATTTGTTTAGAAGACAATGAGAAGACCAGTCTGATTGGAGGAGAGTATTTTGGAGATTAGTAGAAGATAAGTTTGGGAAGGTAGGTTGGCATTAGATGTTGGAACACTTTGAATCCCAGGCCAAATATGTTTGAATTTTATCCTGTAGATCAGGGGTGGGGAACCTGCAGACTTGAGGTCACATGTGGCCCTCTAGGTCCTCCAGTGCAGCCCTTTGACTGAATTCAAACTTGTATGAAGTTTGGATTCAGTCAAAGGGTGCACTTGAGGACTTTGAGGGCCACATTTGTCCTAAAGACTGCAGGTTCCCCAACCTGGCATAGATAATTAAAAGAATTTGTGCAAGTGAGTGTTATGAGAAAAGTTACTATTTAGAAGGATCAATCTGACACCTTACTGTGCAGGATGGGTTGGACTTCACCAAAACTGGAGTCAGGGAGAACAGTTAATTATAATAATCTGTTGAAATCTTACTAGATTTATGACCATAGGAATAGAATGAGAATAAAAGCCAGAGGGAGCCTGAAAGAGAAATCAATGGGGTTTGGTGACATGTTACATGTAGGGAAATCAAGGTGGAAGAATTAAAGATAACACTTAGGTTTTGAGCCTGAATAAGTGTGAAGAAGTAAAAAGAGATAATCCTGGTGGGAAGAGGGGAAACACTCACAGCTGAACTCCAGAATATTCTCTGTTAAGATTTCCTTACTCTTGAATTAGTCTATACCTACTGAAATAGTATCTCCTTGCTCAGTTTTTACTTTTACGAGTCCCTCATTGGCCTCTATGTGTCCAGATTCTCAGAGCTGTCCTTGCTTGGGTGTTGAAAAAAACACACCAGAAAAATCTTTTTTTAGTTTAACAGAAAGAAGGTCAAGGATAGATAGAGGAAATATCATTTCCATACATTATAAACCTGGCCATATTAAGCTTTAAAAAATCCAGCAACCTTATTTTGTTTTAACATACTTCACTTTCCCCCATCCCCTAAAGTTTAATAGAAAACAGCAAGAATCCTGATTCTCTGTGGAAGTCATTTAATTGAACAGAAATATGGGAATATAGAAAAAGGTCTTGACTTCAAAGAGAAGATGATGACAATAGTTTACATTTATGTAGTGCTTACTATGTTCTAGGAACTGTGCTAAGTGCTTCACAAAAGTGATCTCATTTCATCTTTACATCAACCCTGGTAGTTAGGTGCTATCATTATCTTTATTTTATGTAGAAGGAAACTGAGGTAAACAGAGGTTAAATTTTTTAAATTAAAATTTATTATTCACATTCAGGTTTTTAAACTTTTGCGATCTAAATTCTCTCCCTCCTACTGGCTCCTCCCCTGTCTATTGAGAAAGCAAGCAATATGATAATAAGTATATCTGTGAAGTCATGCAAAACATTTCTATATTAGCCATATTGCAAAAAGCCCCAAATAAACCCCATAATGAAAATAAGAAACAAAGAAAGTGAAAAAAATATGCTTCAATCTACTCTCAGTGTTCATCAGATATCCCTCTGGAGGAGGATATAATTTTTCATCATGGGTCCTTTGGGATTGTCTTGCATCACTGTATTGATCAAAGTTTATTTTTGTTGAGTCATTTCAGTCATGTCCAATTCTTTGTGATCCCATTTGCGATTTTCTTGGAGTGATTCACCAATTCATTTTCCAACTCATTTTACCAATGAAGAACTGAAGCAAACAGGGCTAAGTGACTTTCTCAGGTTACACAACTACAAAGTATCTGATACCAGATTTGAATTTATGAAGATGAGTGTCTCCAACTCCAATCCCAGTACTCTCTCCACTCTGCCACTGTGCCACCCTTGATCACTGTAGCTAAGTCTTTTACATTTGATCATCCTTACAATATTGTTGCTTACAATGTTCTCTTGGTTCTACTTGCTTCACTTTTTTCAGTTCATATGTCTTCCCAGGTTTTTTTCTAAAACCATTCAGCTTATCATTTCTTACTGCATAATAGCATTTCATTACAATCACATACCACATCTTGTTTAGCTCTTTCCCAACTGGTGGGAATCCCTGCAATTTTTAATTAATAGCTACCAGAAAAACAGTTGCTATAAATATTTTTGTATTCATAGGTGCTTTTCCATTTTCTTTGCTTTCTAGGATCCAGAGGTAGTAGTACTATTGCTGGGTCTAATAGTATACAGAGTTTTGTTGACCTTTGGGTATGGTTCCAAATGTTTCCCATAATAGCTGGATCAGTCCACAACTCCACCAGTGGTGCATTTGTGTACCTATTTTTCTTCATGCCCCCCCACCCCCCAGTAATTATCATTTTCTTTTCTGTTATGTTAGGCAATCTGATATGTGTGAGGTGATAGCTTAGAATTGTATTAATTTGCATTTCCCTAATCAACAGTGATTTAAAACGTTCTTTCATTTGACTATTGATAGCTTTGATTTCTTCTGAAAGCTGCCTATTTTTATAGGCATTTAACCATTTCATCATTTAGTGAAAGGCTCATTTTTATAAATTTGTCTCATTTCCCTATATATTTGAGAAATGAAGCCTTTATCAGAGAAACTTGCTGTAAATTCCTACCCTCTCCAGTTTCTTGTTTTCCTTTTAATTTTGGATGCCTTGGATTTGTTTGTACAAAACCCTTTTAAGTTCATATAAATAAAATGACCCTTTTTCTTTCTATGATCTTCCATATCACTTGTTTGGTCATAAACTCATTCCTTATTCATAGATCTGACAGGTAAAATTTTTTCCATCCTCCTCTAACTTGTAATGTCATCCTTTATGTCTCTCAATTATTTACTCATCTTGGCATTATTTTAGTATATATTATGTTATGTTGGACTATTCTTATTTTCTGTCAAACTTCATTCTAGTATTCCAAGCAATTTTTATGAGATGATGAGATCTTGCCCTCAAAGCTTGGACCTTTGGACTTATCAAATATTAGACAATTATGATAATTTACTATTGTCAAAGAGAGGTTAAGTGACTTACCCAAGGTCACACAGCTAATAAGTTACTGAGTCCAGATTTGAACTTGGGTCTTCCTGAGTCCAGGTCCTGCACCTCCAGGTACTGAGTTTGGACATCTTGGATTTGAGGTACTTCTCTTTCTTCCTACTCCTTTTCTTACTTTAAAGACCTTTCATTACTATCATTTATTCATTTTAAAATACATATGTCCCACCATTAAAGAACTTTATTGGTGTACATGACCACAATGGTTCCAGTTATTTTACCTAAATACTTACATATCATCATGCTATTAGAATGTGTCCTTCTTAAGGGAAAGGGCTGTGTTTTTGAGAACTACTTATTGACTGATTTGAAAAGTGGAATTGTCCTTGATTCTAGGGAAAGGAGTTATTCCCTAGTGATTAATGGTGTTATGCTTTTCAATAGTTGTGTCTTTTCTTTCTCTGACTATTCCCATAGGACTGTGGCACCTAATGTCTCATGGTGGGGGAAACTACCCTTATAACTTGCCCATTATTAAAGGGACAGATAAGATTAAATCAATACACATTAAATGAAAGAGTAACATAGCTGAAGATTTGTGGAGCAAGTCAATGTTATCCCGAAGGTAGATCTGTATTGAGTAGTATTTTTTTTCTTTGTTTTCGCTGAAACTATGCTATTTCCAGAAGAGACCAAGAGAAGTTACATATTGTGACTGTGTTTATAAGTGGGTGTGATGGTAATAGGATCTGAAGATCTTCCATGCTCCTTGTATTGGCAAACTAGCAGGTACTTGGTGTTTGATTTCAAGTTCATAATTGTGTCAAGTATTGAGACCCAGAACTTGTGAATCCTGCAGCAGGATGAACTTGCTGACATGGCAGGAAGGGGTGGGGCAGGGAAGAGATTTTGAGAACAGAACTGGTGGTGGCAGAACTTCTTCTGAGAGCCAGCCAGAACTTCTGCTGAGGACTTCTGCTGATAACTGCTGGGAACAAGAACTGATGGGAGGCAGAACTGATGGGAGCAGGCAGTGTGGAGTCTGAGCAGCTACCATGAGTGAGGAGAGGAGGATCTTTGCCTGAGGGAGCCTGTTTTGTTTTGAAGGCTTGGGAATGTGGGTGTTTACTGCATTTACTATGTGTACCAACTTTGTGGCTACTATAATGACTTTGACTTTCTGGTTTGGGGACTCAGCTTTCTGGTATTTGAATAAATGCTTTGGCCCTGTCCTCCATGTTGAAAACCTGTTACATTCTGTGATTCACAACTATCCCAGCATATTTATAGTCACCATGGGTGTTATGAATATTGCATTGTTTTACAGCGAGAGAAAAACTGGATAAAAGCCCTGTAGAATCCCACCCAGGAGGGACAAGAAATGGTGTTCCCCAGATTTTGCTCAGTCTGATAATTTTGGATAGATTGATGCAGGCAATGGAGACGGTATGGGCTAGTATGCACATACTGGGTGCAGTAGTAATTTCTACTATTTTGATTAAAGCCTTGCTCACAAGTATGTTTCCAGGAAGAAGGGAAAGAGTTTTCCTCAGCAGGATAATGGTTGACTATTCTGATTGATAGAAACACCAATCTATATTCGTTGACAGATGAGAAAGTGGAAATCTAGTTGAGACTCTAGAAACTTGGCAGTCACTCCAGAGCACCCTCTGATTTGGGGTAGTACAACTGTGTGTGTATGTGTGTCTGTGTATGTGTGTGTGTGTGTGTGTGTGTGTGTGTGCTTTTGTGTGTGTTTGCTGGAGGGAGACACTGCTTGAGTGACAGCCACATACATGCACAGGGTCCAGACTGATGAATAAGGTAAAGCACTTGTCACAGTAACCTCTAGCAGCAACAATTCCTTCACCCAATGAGTATTTCTTTCTTTCTTTCTTAGGCAAGACTTTGATTGGATCACTATTACCCTCTTTATAAATTCAGTATTTGCCATCCAGCGTCAGATCCATGACCCATACATGGAAGATCGTAGCTGTACTCCATGTGATCAATTTAAAAAACATTGTAGGATCAATGTCCCTAAAACACTAGTTTCTGTTAGATCTCAAATGGGTAATTATCACCCTGGAATTTATTTAAACTCTTTTTGAATAATGTGATATGTGTTGCCACTTCATGATATTAAATCATCAAATTTATACTCTGAGATTTATATTCATAAAAATGTAGCCTGGGACCCAGTGACAATGTCTATCACTACCTTACTTGTTAACTTTTATTTTACAGTTTCAGCTTCCCCAAAAGAATTACTTTTTATTCTCCTCTCAATAAACCTCAATTTGAAGCTTCAATATAAACTTAACCTGGCAGCAGAGTTTCATGGTCACAGGGCTTCTTCTGCTCTTTAGTGCTTTGGTTTTACAGGATCCTGGTATAAGTGAAGATGCCAGGCCATTTTCCTGCTGCCAATAATTTCCATATTCCCCTTTCTCCTTCTGCAATTTCACTTTATTGTCTTACCTGGCAGTATAAGAATGTCTTACTCCTTCCATTAGTTGCCTTAGGACCCTCAGCATATCTACCTGTCTCTTCCCAAATTCTCCACCCCTTCCTAATTGTCAGTGTTTTCCATCCAATTGATCACATCATTGTTTTGTTTCTTTTGTATTTTTAATTTACTAGATTATAAACTCCTAAAGGGTATGAAATAATGAATGTGATGGCTAGCATTCATATTATACTTTAGAGTTTGCAAAACTCTCTCTCTTCATAAATATGTATGTGTGTGTATGTATGAGCATCTCTGTCTGTCTGTCTCTTTCTCTCACACACACAAAATTATAATTCTTCCTGACTCTCAGTGCTGGACTCTGGACACTATGCCACCCAGCTAACACATTACTGAGCATATAGTACCTGCTAAATGTTTTCTTTTAATTCTGTAGATGATCCAACCCCTCCTGAATGTGAATTCTTCCTAACATAGACAGGAGAGTGAATGAAATCTTAACCTTGTCTATTTTGTCCCCATCTCAAGACCCTGGTGCAGTGTCCTAATATATCTAGTGGTGAGATATAATATTTGCTTTATAAACCAACAAGTTTGGCTAAAGTTATTTCTAGGACAAAACATCTAATAGCCTAGTGGCTGGTCGATAGTTACATAATACATTATTACTGATTCTGTATTTGATGAATTTAAACTCACATTTTTATAACACTTAGATTGTAAATTATAGGAGTAAAGAATTAGAGCTAGAAGGAACTTGGAAGTCCATTTAGTTCAAATAAAATTACATGCATTACATCATTTAATCCTCATTCTAAACCCATGAGGTAATTAGTACAAGTATTATTGTGACTATTTTATAGATTAGAAAAATGAGGTTTAGAGAATTTAGTGACTTGGCCATGGCCATAATGATAGTAATTGTTAAAGGTAGGAACTAGAAAATAGGTATCTCCTAATTCCAAGGTCAGAATTCTTTCTGCTCTTTCCTACTGCCTCTGGCTGCCCTCTTTTTAGACTGGAAGATACAAGGTCAGATTACCCAGGTGAAAATCTTATATATTTTCTTTTTTTATTTTTGAAGAATGGAGGAAGAAACAAGTAGAGCCAACAGCAGGTGCCTGATTTGTCCCCTTGGCACTCTTTCCTAGTGACTAGCTTTTTGGAGATACATTTAGATCACTCTCAGAATTGACTATTCATTCAACAGTTATGAGACACATTCAATAGTTAATGAGTCATCTAGACTAAGCATTATAGTGGATAAGGTAATGGAGCTGCAATCCAGAAGGGCTAATGTTCAAAACCTGCTCCCACACTTATTAGCTATGTGATCTTGGGCAAGCCACTTAACCTCTGTTTGCCTCACTTTCGTCATTTGTAAAATAGTGATAATAACTTAAGGTTGTTGTAAAGATGAAACAAGATAATTTTTATCAAACTTTAGTTATGAAATAGCCCTTGCCTTCATGGAGATTATTGTCAAGTAAAACAATACTTTACACACCCAGTATCTTACTGGATTGTCACAATAGCCCCATGAAGTAGGCAATACAGCCGTAATTATCCTTACCCTATAGAATGGGAAGTTAAAGCTCTGAGAACACTCCATCATGAATGTAGAACAATGAAAAATGAATAAAAATCCCTTTATGCAAGTTAGCAGACATGGGGGACGATGGGTACTTAGAAAGCAGTAGAACTGGCAGGGGACTAAGGAGACAGGTAGAGAATGGCCAACCTCTGCCTTAGGTTGACTTTAGACTCTAGACTAGGCCTGCTAGACTGTCAGTCAAGAAAGGGTCATAGCTATCTGGCAGGAATCAGGTCTGCTTATTCATCTCAAACTGTGAGAGCTCATTACTACTCTTCCAGTCACAAGGGGTTTAATTAAAAAAAAAAAGTTTTGTTGCAACCTGCAAAGTGGTATCTGGAGTCTCTTTTATTGTGATAATAATGTCAACCGTCTGTCTTGTGACCTTGAATGTGCAGAAATGATTTTTGGGGGAAACAGGGGAAGAGAGGAGAGAGAGAGAGAGAGAGAGAGAGAGAGAGATTTAAATTGAAAGGAGGAGGCAGGCCCAGATAGAGGAGCTCAAGAGAAAGCAGAAGCAGAGATTTAATGAAAGCCCAGATGGATAATTTGTAACTTTAAATTTGACCCTGGAAAAATCATGTGTCCTTAGGGAGTTCCATGTGGAAATGAAGGCTCCTTCATTCCCTCATAGGTAGTTTTGCATGGAGATTTCTGTACAGACTAGCTCTGAGCCTCAGCACAGTGACTTCCGTGGCAAATAGCTCTCCTCTTCTACACACCATTTCTGTCATATGCAGTCAGATATGCATATAGCCCTCCCTTCTTTCCTCACACTATTACCATGCACACATACAACATGCATAGGCACATATGAACACATATTTGTCTATTTAATAGAGGACTAGTATATTCCAATAATTTTGTTTGATAACTGTTAGAGTCTATTACTAGGTTAGAAAGATGCTTTATAGAAGAATTAGATGAGCAAATCAATACTGAAAGCAGTGGTCCCTTCTATGAGAGATGTTTAATAGAAGGATGCAAAATGGAGGACATTGTCTTAGCTGTTGACTTCCAAGAGAGCAGGAGGAATGAAGGTTCTAGGGCAGCCTAATGAGCCCTTCACACTGAGTAACTGGACTGATACTTCTAAACGAGGGCAGCCTTCTGTCTTCCCTCAAAGTGGGTTTGGGCAGTGTGATTTAGTGGAAAGAGCACTGGCTCTAGAGTCAGAGGACCTGGGTTTAAATTCTCTCTATGACTTTGGGCAATTAATTCAACCTCCCTTTAAAAAAAAATGGGAAAAATTTTCTCATCTACAAAATGAGGCAGTTGGACATCCTTTCCATCTCTAGAATTATGATTTTATTACCCCTAAATTGGTACAAAGAAGGGATACCACCAGGAATGTTACCAGGGAGCCTCAGGCAGGATGGTCTCCAGGTCACAGTAAGGATGGAACCCTAGATGGATTAATCTTTTGAGTCCATGTTCAGGGAAATTCAGAGAGCTTTTGGGATCCTGGTAATTCTCAGTTACTTGACATTTTTATCAGAGAGGGCATCTCACTTTGGTGGATCTTGTTAGTTTCTCACTCTTGAGAACACAGTTATAGCGGCACCAGTAACCTAGGAACCATTTGAAATTTCAGCTTTGAACAATGAATTCTGGTTATAGTTTGTACAGGGAAGAAAGGAGGAGCTAAGAGGCAAGAAGAGATATGGTGAGGGAGGAGATAGCCTGTTAGACAAAGAAACAATAGGTCCCTCAAACCCCACAGATTTTCTGGGTGGCAACACTAACCAATTCCACTCTTAGACTCAACAATAATATTTATCCTCCCAATGGGTCCCTTCTTTCTTCCTAGCATTCTCAGAGAAGAAATTCTTATCTAAGTCCCAATATGGAAGCCTGTGCAAAATTACCAAGATTCTCTCTTTGCTCCCATCTTTTGAGGCCTTAGGACTTCTTCCAGGCATTATGGCTTCTAAAGTATTATAATACTTCAAATATATTATGCTCCACCCCTTCCTCCCCACCCCTCACAATGTGTCTCATATCCCATGTCATTCCTTGTTCAATGGTTTTCTTCATGTCTGATTCTGTGACCCCTTATGGGGTTTTATTGGATACTGGAGTAGTTTGCTATTTTCTCTTCCAGCTTATTTTATAGATGAAAAAACTTAGGCAAATAAAGTTAACTGACTTGCCCAGGGTCACACAGCTACTAAGTGTCTGGGGCTAGATTTGAACTCATGAAGATGAGTCTTCCTTACTCAAGGACCATATTCTATCCACTGTACCACCTAGCCACCTCTATGTCCTTCCTTAATTCTTGGTTTTAAAAAAAAGTAAACAATGAATACTAAGAACTAGGGCAGACTCACAAACATCATTTCATTTCCTTTTTAAACAGATTAACTTGATTGGTAAATCTAGCAAATTATATAGAAATAGTGAATCTAGATTCTAGGAGGGCCCCAAACTAAGTGTCTTGTGATAATTTTATGAAGAAATATGGTAAGATATATTCATCGATAGCTTAGTTGCTATAACTGAAGAGAGTTCATGGATATCAATTTGACTCATTTTTTTGGTAAAATTTTGAGTTCCAAATTTTCTCCCTTCCTTTGTTCCTCCTCCTCTCCTGCCTAAAAATGGTAAGCAATTTGACATTGCTTATATATGTGCAATCATATAAAATTTATTTCCATATTAGTCATGTTGTAAAAGAATAAACAGTTCTCCCCAAAATATTAAAGTTTGCAAAAGAAAAAAAAACCCACACACAATGAAGCAAAAATAGCATGTTTTGATCTTCATTCCGACTTCATCAGTTCTTTCTCTGTATGTGGATAGCATTTTCCATCAAGAGATTTTTGGAATTGAAGAACCAAATCAATTATAGTTGATAAATACACAGTATTGTTGTTATTGTTTACAATGTCGCCCGCTTCTGTTCACTTTGCTTTGTATCAGTTCATGTAAGACTTTCCAGGTTTTTTCTGAAAGATGGATATCAATTTGGAGGATGTCTTTTCTGGGATGTTTTATAATTAGCCCTGTATTATTTATATTATCAATGCCTTTACTAAATACAGAGAAGAAATACTTGTCAAATTTGTAGATGACAATGTTGGAGGGAAAGAGTAAAGATAATACAATTTTTGCTGAGCTGTGCATTGGTACAAATATTTTGGCAAGTAACTTAAAATAACTTAAAAACCTTTTGACCTAGTTATTACAAGATTTAGCATGTATGGAAAGGAGGTTAAAGACAGAAAGAAAGGTCCTGAAATGTACTAAAATATTCCTTATCAAATATTCATAGTGACATTTTTTTGTGTAGTAGCAGAAACTAGAAACAGTGGGTGCCCATTGTTGGGGGAATGGTTGTACAAATTGGGTTATGCAAGTCAGTGAAAGAAGAAACTCCTTTCTGTAAGAAATGGTGAATTTAGGAAGCAAGATCTTCCCGCGGCTCCGGCTTCCACCCTCCCCAATCCATGTAAAAAGGGGACTCTAAACAAACTTTGGAGCTGCAGAACCCACATAATGACACAGAGAAGCTAACCTCCCACTGAGGACAGCCCGGCAGGCCGGCAGGAATCAGCCAGCGAAGCGCTCTGGAAGCCGAGCCCAGCACCACACCGAGGCTTTAGCCCCACGGCGGGCCTGACCAGCCACTGGCTGGAGGGACTCCAGATCAGCAGCAGCTGTGGCCGTTTCCAGATTTATCAACACATAGACACAAAGGACAAAGTGAGAGGTCAGTACAGTCTGGACTTTGGGAACAGTAAGTGGGAGTGCGTGGCTTTTACTCCCGGGGTGAGAAACCGCTGAGATGCCAGCACAGCCTGCCAGTGCCACGTGGTGGCTTCAGCTCCTGGGCTGCAGAGTGTAGGGGGACCAAGCACCAGTCTGAGGGGTAATCGCTCTTGCTTTAACCTGCTTGGATCTGGATTGCAGTCTAGGGTGGAGGTCCTGGGGTGTGTGTCCAGCTTGCCAGAGCGTGTGGAGAGCTCAGAGAGGGCACCCATCTAATACCTCCGGCAGCTGAGAAAACCCCAGCATTTGGGACGAAAACTCCCCTGTCTGGTGGCAGAGTCCTACTGTGGCAAAAAGCCCAAAAGTCAAATAATTGAGTGGCAAAATGAGCAAGCAGAGGAAACAAAGCAGACAAAAGATTCCAACATTACACTCCTATTTTGGGGATAAGAAGGAGCAAGGCATGGAACAGGAAGAAAACAGTGAAGTCAGTACTCCTGCACCAAAAGCTTCAAAGGAAAATACAAGCTGGTTACAGGCCATAGAGGACCTTAAGAAGCAGATAAGAGAAGTGGAGGAAAAACTGGGAAGAGAAATGAGAACAATGCAAGAAAATTATGAAATGAGAGTCAACAGCCTGACTGAAGAAAATAATAGCTTAAAAAACAGACTGACTCAAATGGCAAAGGAGGCTCAAAAAGGCAATGAGGAGAAGAATGCCTTAAAAAGTCGAATTTGCCAGATGGAAAAAGAATCTCAAAAGCTCACTGAGGAGAATCATTGCTTCAGAATTAGATTGGAGCAAATGGAAGCTAATGACTTTATGAGAAATCAAGATGCTGTCAAACAGATCCAAACAAATGAAAGAATAGAAGGCAATGTGAAATATCTCATGGGAAAAACCACTGACCTGGAAAATAGATCCAGGAGAGATAATTTAAAAATTATTGGACTACCTGAAATCCATGACCAAAGTAAGAACCTAGAAAGCATCCTCCAGGAAGTTCTCAAAGAAAACTGCCCTGATGTTTTAGAACGAGAGGGCAAAATAGAGGTTGAAAGAATACACCGATCACCTCCTGAAAAAGATCCCAAAAAGAAAACTCCTAGGAATATTATAGCCAGGTTCCAGAATTCCCAGATTAAGGAGAGAATATTACAAGCAGCCAGGAAGAAACAATTTGAATATTGTGGAAACACAATCAGGATAACCCAGCATCTGGCAGCTTCTACACTGAGGCATCGAAGGGCTTGGAATGTGATATTCCAGAGGTCAAGGGAGCTGGGATTAAGACCAAGAGTCACCTACCCAGCAAAACTGAGTATCATGTTTCAGGGGAAAATATGGTCATTCAGTGGAATACAGGACTTTCAGGCATTCTTGCTGAAAAAAAACAGAATTGAATAGAAAATTTGACATTCAGATACAAGAAGCAAGAGAAGCATGAGAAGGTTAACAGGGAAAAGAAATCATAAGGAACTTATCAAAGTTGAACTATTAACATTCCTACATGGAAAAACAATAATTGCAACTTATAAAACTTTTCTCAGTAGTTGAAGGGAATAGAAATATATATATATATATTTCTTTATATGAGGGTATGCAGGCATATGAATACATATGTGAATGTGTGTATATATGTTTACAGGTATACATAGATAGAGGGCACGTGACCAATTTAACAGGAAGGGATGATACTTAAAAGGTGAAATTGAGAGGTGAGAGGAGTATAATGAGAGGAGATGGGGAGAGACAGAATGGGGTTAACTATCTCATACAGAACAGGCAAGGGGAAATGGTTACAATGGAGGGGAAGAACAGGAAGGCAAAAGGGAATGGGTCAACCTTATTCCTATTGAATCTGGCTTGAGGATGGAGGGAAATACACACTAAATAGGGGATCTCACCCTCCAGGAGAATGGGGGGGAAGGGGATGATAGGGGGGATGATGGAAGGGAGAGCAGGCTGGGGGGGAGGGAAGTTGGAAGCACCCACTTTTGAAAAGGGACAGGATCAAAGTAGAGAATAGAATGGGTGGGAGGGAAATGTAGTCAGTCTTTTACAATATATCTACTATGTTATTGTTTTGCATTAGCTGTACATGTACAACCTATACTGAACTGCTTGTCTCCCCAGTGGGGGTGGGTGGCATGGGGGGAAGGGAATGAATCTGGGATTGAAAGTTTTAAAATCAAATATTCAAATATATATACATATATGTATATATATATGTGTGTATATATATATATATATATATATACTATTAATTAATACCATCTTACATGTAATTAAGAAATGGGATGTACAGGCACTGAGGCATAGAGATCCACTGGAAAAGTCGAAACGGGTATGGGAGAAAATATGAGAGAGAGCAGATTGGAGGTGGGGATATCCTGTGGGACTGCTGTTTTGGGGGGATGGGTGGGGGAAAAACGGGGAGAAAATTTGTAACTCAAAATCTGGTGGAAACGAATGATGTAAATCAGAAGTTAATAAAGCATTAAAAAAAGAAAAAAAAAGAAATGGTGAATTTAAAGAAATTCTGAGAAGCATGGGGAGACTTGTATGAATCAATACAGGATAATGATAAAAGAAACAAGAGAAAATATGCATGTTGATTATGATATAAATGAAAAAAAGACTAAAAGACATCACAACTCATATTAAATGAAAAGACCAATATTAGCAACAGAAGTCCAATATTGATATATACTTTCCTCCTCTTGGTAAAGAAGTGATAGAGTCAAATGAAGAATATTGTATACACTCTCAGATTCAGTCTCTTTTATGGTTTGTGGAAGAAAGGGAAGGTTGGAGGAAGAGAATTTTAAACTGAAAATAAAATAACATTACATTTAGAAAAAGAAGTATTTACTTCAAAAATCAAACGCAAAAGGATAGCATGTGGTTAGATTTAGGTTGACAGAAGTTCATCATTTTTTTAATCTATAAATGAAAGGTTAGCCTTGATTGTTACTAAGCTAGAGATATTTAAGAGACTTTCTCTATGATCTCCCTTAGGGTTCTGGATATATCCAACTAGTTCTTTTCCCTCTTCACCCTTAATAGTGAGTATACCTATAAGGGATGAAAAAAAATACAGTTCTGGACCTTCAGTCTCATTGAGCTAAGGCCTTATCGGAAGGAGATCACCATTGGAATGCCCCAGGAATTTATACATGGCCTTGTCCTATTTTATATATATATATATATACACACACACACACACACACACACATATATACATATATATATTTAACATAGACTTGACTAAAATCAGAACGATATGCTTATCAAACTTACAGCTGACAGCAATTCTGCAAGAATAGCTAACAATTGACAGAACTATTCAAAAAGATATCTACAGATTTAAATATTGAATCAAATCAAATAAAATGGAATTTGACAAGGATAAACAGAAATTTTGATACTTTGGTTAACACAATTTTATAAGGAGACAATTTGCTTCCCTGTCACTTTAGAGGTTGAAACATAGCAAGCTTTTGTAAATATTTTTAGTTCACTAATATCCTTGAGGCTCTGTTTAATCATCTATGTAAGGAAGGATTTGGATTAGATGCCTCTGTGGTCACTTTAGCCTCTAAATATAGGAGCCTATGAACTAGATGTCATGTGTAGAAGTTGCAAAGATTCTAATTTAGGGTTGATGGAAGAAACAACTTCCAAACAGAACTATTTAAAATGGGAATAGTCTGCTTCCCTTCAATGGAAATCTAGAAAAGGTTAGATTTTGTCAGGTATTTCTAGAGGGGATTCTAGTTGGGACAACGAGGTGGTCCCTGAGGTCTCCTCTAATTCCATGATTGTGTGACCAGGAACCCACTCCCCAGGACACCAGCTCTTCTTTTCAAAGTCACTCAGGTGCTCCTTGTTTCATCAAGTTTCTTTCACTGTATGGTCCTTACTGCCTTTCCCAAGGTTCCTGGACCTTCATGGCCCCTGAGTTGCCTTGGCTGTAGGAGTTCAGAGATCTGTCACTTCCAAAGAATTATTACAAGGTTGATATTCTTTTTGCCACTGCCATAATCTCTAGGTGTTCCTTCTCATCCATTTTCTTTCCTTTTTTTCCCAAAGCAATCAGGGTTAAGTAATTTGCTCAAGGTTACATGGCCAGGTGTTTCTGGGTGGGTGCTAAGTGTCTGAGCCCAGGATTCGATCTCCAGGTCATCCTGACACTGGAGCCGGTGCTCTTACTTGCTGTGCTACCTGGCCGCCCCTTCTCATCCATTTTCTTTTCCTCATCTCTTTATCTTTTGCATCACAAGTATATATGTGTCTGAGTGTGTGTGTGTGTATGTGTGTGTTAGTATATGTTAATTGGTGGAACCTATACAAAAACACAAATAATATGAACAGGGTAAAATAAAGATATACAGACAAGACTATGATTTATTCTCAGTTTATGTGGCCTGAAACTTCAAACTATCATAGACTTAGGTCTAACCTAATTATTCTATCACCCACTTGGTGCAGAATGGTCAGTCATTGATTCTATTCTTTTCTTTCCCTAGACAAGAATGGCAACTTCATTACAGAGCATATCAAGAGTGAATTTAGAAATGACTATAGCAGCAAGCACCCCAATGTTCCCAGGGTGGCTGCTAGCAATACAGGTTCTTGGATCTGCTTTGTTAAAGGAAAGCAACTCAAAATGGGTTAACAAGCTTACTTTAATCAGTCAGACATATATCGTTTACCTTGTTCAGGGGAAAAAGGTCAGCACCCCGAACTTCAAAGCATACAGGCAGAATTATCAAGACAGAAACAGATCAAGTAGACAGATTTCCAAACTGTCCAACCATTACATCCATACCCAGTCAACATCTGGGTTTTTCAAAGCTGGGGGGGCTCTGGACAACGGCTTTTCAGAATACAGATCAAATCACAGAACACTTCTCAAAGTGAGCCCCCAAAACAAAGTCTCACATCAGGGCTTATATAGCCTTCTCCTGGCTCAGAGAATGTAACAACCTTATTGACCCACTGGCCAATCAAAAAGTATCTACTGAAAAACAAGCCTCCCACCCCAGGCTTCAGGTGCACTTTAGCCTAGGGGCAGGGAAGATCTTCCAAATTTGCATTCCCATTACAATGACTCACTTGACTTTCTGGACAAAATTTCTGGTTTAGTCTTCCAATTTCAGTATCTGCCATATAGGGAATGATGTAGTTTACTTGTGATATTCCCACCCATAGTGATACTACTTCCATAGTTAATTATCTAACTGTAGAATAATAATAATAGTGATGATAATAAAAAAAAAATTATATAGCACCTTCTATCTGCCAGGCACTATGTCAAGTGCCTTCTAAAGACTATCTGATTTGATGCTCACAACAATCCTGGAATTATCTTCAGACACTATTATTATCCCAATTTTACAATTGAACCTGTGGCAGGCAGAGGTTAAGCGACTTGCCCAAGGTTGCACAAAGTTAGTAAGTATCTGAGTTGGATTTGAACACAGGCCTCCCTGATTCTGGCCCCAGTTGTCATCTATTGTAGTGAACTTTGTAATACTCTAGAAGTCCTCGCTGCTTTTAAGGTTGTAGGTGGGTGTAAGTTGTAGGTATTCAAATAATTGGTTCTAGTATCCATCCAGAGTATTCTTTGATAGATCATACCATAGGTGACATGTGAAAATCATTAGTAAGAGGCGTTAATGAAAACATTAATGAGATATAATGGAAATATAAATTAAAGACCCTGACTTTAGCAATCACACTCTTGGCATTCACACCATATGACTACCCTACGAAATGTATCTTGTTAGTCCTAATCCTCCTCATGTCCCTGAATCTCTCTCTGGTTCCCAACATAGCAGGAATAGTATATCAGTTTAAACTCATGTTGTTGATGACGAAGCATTGTCAACACTTCTGAGGTATTTCATATTTAGTCTTACTAAAGTAGACATTCTTGGGAATGCTGGTAACTTGGCATAGCTCCCAGATGATTCTCTCTTGCCATAACACCCAGAAGAATGTCTCAGAATATCAACTAGAGATTCCTTTGAAACATACTGTGATTGGTTCTATATCCTGCACTCATTTGTCGTGGTGCAGTGGCTGGCATCTATTCTCATCTATCTCCTTCTTATCACCTTCTGGAAGCCTTTCCTTGAATTTTCCCTAACATCTTGGCTCAGAGGCTACTCACACCATGGACTCAAATACAGACATCTGGGGGATGTAGTTAAAAAAAAAACAGATGGAATTTGAGTCTAGACATGATCCTTTACACAACCACCTTCCCCTTGCTATCAGAAAAGAAAAACAAACCCAAGGACATAGAAAACTATAAATAGAACAGTTCCCCTCACTTTGAAATTTAGATAATTCAACCTGACAACTTAGGAATTCACAAAAATCCTCTCTATAATCTCTTACATAATTTGTTACTTAACTCTTACTCTTGCAGGATAGAGTGGGTCATATTTTAGTATAGCCAAAACAGCGTTAGAGTAATTGTGTCTAAGGCCCTTTCATATTTGACCATACTGCAACTCAGGGGTCTGTATTTTTAAATGTAGTTTTACTGGATTACAAAGTTCAATTCAAATAAGCAATGGTAATAGGTGTTTGGTTTTCAGAAAATTGAATCCAATTAGTTTTACAGTATTCTGTTCTTGTCAGATGGTAAATGTAGTATTTTATTTAGTTCAGGGTATTACATTTTAAAGGAGAATTCTGACAAGCTAAGGACCCAGAGAAGGTGATATTATATTTAGTGTAAACATGCAAGAAACTATCTATTCTGCCCAACAATTGGTTTTGACAGCTGTATCACAATGGTATAAATCAAGTCAAGAACCATCTATTAAGCAGTTACACTGCATAAAGCATTATGTTAAGTTCTGGAGACAAAAACAAAGGCAGAAAACCATCCCTACTCTGAAGGAACCCACAGTCTTATGCAAATAGAATGAGAGAAATGCAATTACTGAAAGGTAGGTTACAATCTATTTATTATGTAATTAATAGATCAGAAAGCCATGTAAATCATACATATGCGTAATAAAATCAGAAATAATTTTCCCTTTCTTGGATCCCTATTAAGATCAGTTTGTAGTTTTCCTATGTGCTTCTCATGTTATATTTCTGGTTATGGTTACTTGTATATGTGTCAGGTCCTCTCCTAGAATGAAAACTCCATGAGTGTAGGGGTCATGCACATTACACATCCTTTTTGGCACCCAAGAGTTGTTTACTAGATATTTTTGGAATGAATGAATGAGCAAACAAACACAATGTAATGGCACTCAAAATTATTCCCTCTGATGAGAATGATCAAGAAGATTTAAGTGTAGAAATGATAAATACCTTTAAATATTTGATGAATCATCTGCTGGGAAATGTTTATACATTCTAAGTGGTTAAGATGTTAGCTCTATGGCCAATATGTGAAAGTTGTAGGAAGGTCATTTTTAGGTAAACATAATAACCAAACTTTTTCTAACAGCCAGAACTTCCTAAAATATCATGTTCTCAATTATGAAAATATCTAACTAGAGATTCATGGTTACCTGCCAGGGATATTAAAGGAAGGATTCTACTTTGGGCAGAAGAGATTGAACTGCAGGACCTTTAGAGCACCTTCCAGGTGAAGATTCTCTGATTCTATTATACTTTTAAGTCATATATCTTAGGTGAAACCAAACTACTACTAAACAATCAATGTTTATTGTGTTAGGGGCTTATCTGGAAACAGAATAAATTCATTTGGGGGTAGCTCTGTAGCCAAGACACAGAAAAAATTAAGCAGCCTGGTCAACGCAATGCAGAGGATCCAAAAAAGAATGGAATATCAAGGGAGATTGATAGTAGTGTCACCATGTATACAGAGGTATTTCCAATTGCACCCCCCCCACACACACAAAACTAGACACAAAGTTCAAATTTGAATAGTTTAAGAAATTCCACTCATAATGTCTATCGTTGTACCCATACTCCCTCTTAATCACATAAGAAGAATTATTGGTTGGAAAGTACTTTGAAAACTCTGAAGTAAAAATCAATGTTAAATATCATTATTATTGCTGGATAGAATGCTTCTATTGACTTAAGTCCAACCCAATTTTGACTCAGATTTTCCTTTCCCTGGCTAAGAAGTCTATATTCTCTACAAGTCATTCTCCCATTCATAAATGGTCAAAGGATATCAACAGGCAGTTTTCAGAGGAAGAAATTACAGTAATTTATAGTCATATAAAAGTGCTCTAAATCACTATTGATTAGAGAAATGCAAATCAAAACAACTCTTCAGTACCATAATGCACTTGTCAGCTTGGCTAACATGACAAAACAGGAAAATCATAAATACTGGAGAATATATGGGAAAATTGGAATTCCAATGCATTGTTGGTGGAGTTGTGAATGGAACCAACCATTTTGGAGATCAATGTGGAACCATATATGTACCAAGGGCTATAAAATGTGCATACCCTTTGACCCTGCAACACCTCTTCTGGGGCTGTATCCCAAAGAGATCATAAAAATGGGAAAAGAGCCTACATGTGCAAAAGTATTCATAACAACTCTTTTTGTGATGGCAAAGAATTGGAAATCAAGGAGATGCCCTTCAGTTGGAAAATGGCTGAGCAAGTTGTGGTATATGAATGTAATAGAATACTATTGGGCTATAAGAAATGAGGAGCAGGTGAACTTCAGAAAAACCTGGAAAGAATTAGATGAACTGATGCTGAGTGAGGGGAACAGAACCAGGAGAACATTGTAGACAGTTACAGGTGTGTTGTGCAATGACTAACTTTGATTGACTTGGTTCTTCTCAGCAATGCAAGGTTCTACGACAACTCCAAAAGATTCATGAAGGAAAATGTTGTTCACATCCAGACAGAGAATTATGGAGTCTGAATGCAGATGGAATCATACTATTTTTTCTCTCTCTTTTTTTGTTTTGTTTCTTCTTTCTCATGATTCACTCCATTGGTTATAATTCCTCTTTGCAAGATGACTAATAGGAAAATGTATTTGATATGGATGTATATGTGGAGCCTATATCAGAGTGCATGCCATCTTGGGGAAAGGAGAAAATTTGGAACTCAAAAGCTTGTGGAACTGAATATTGTAAACTAAAAATAAATAAATTTTAAAAATAAGTCTATATTTTCCCCTTAGTTTCAAATAATTTTTCTATTCTGTCTAATGGAGCTTTCCCTAGTCATCTGATTTATCATATATCTCTGGCAAATTTTTAACATTTAAGTAATAATTTATATAGAATATACAGAAAGCATATATTATATATATACACACAAAACCATCAAATGATGATGTATGTTAAATGATTTGAAAACAATAAAGCTGCATATAAAGGTTCACAATAATAATAACTATAATTTGTATAGTAGATTAAGATTTTTCAGGGTGCTTTGCAAATATTAGTTCATTTGGTCCTCACCAAAATTCTTTGAGGCAGGTACTAGTATTGTCCTCATTTTATAGATGTAGAAACTGAGGTAGGTAGAAGTTATGATTTGCTCAGGATCACAAAGCTAGTAAATTTCTTGGGCTGGATTCAAACTCAGGTCTTACTGACTCCAGACCTATTGTCCTGTTATACTGTCCAGCTGCCTTTAATAATTATGATGATGATTTACAGATGATATGAATATTGCTTGACCAGCTTAGAAAAACCAAATCTGATTTTTAGGGTGAAGGCATGGTTTTGGATTGAAGCAAAATTAGGTACAGTGGATAGAGAGATAGCCTCTAAGTCAAGAAGGCTTGTCTCTGATATGTACTGACTAGATAAGCCTGGGAAAGTCTTTCAAGGACTCAGTGCTCTATGAATTTTTTTAAGATTCTCAATTTCACAGAACAATTTTATCTGTAATGGTTAGGTAGTTTCCTTATCAGATATTGCCTACACCAACAAAATCATAAGTCTAAAATAAAAAAAAAACACCTCGAAAACCCCAAAATCCAATTCTGTGGGATTGACAGTAGATGACTGCTTGGAAGATGACAGTGTATCTGAATTCTAAACTGGGAGGAGGAAAGTGAACAGTTATACAGGGAAGATGCCATTTTCTACAGGTGTTAATGACCTCCTAAGGAATTATTATTATTTTTTAAAGCAATAGAGGTTAAGTAACTTGCTCAAGCTTACATGGCCAGTTATTTCTGGGTGTGGTGCTGAGTATCTGAGCCCGGGATTTGATCCAGGTCATCCCAACACTAGAGCCGGAGCTTCTACTCACTGAGCCACCTGGCCATCCCTACTCCTAAGGAATTATTGAGATTCTTTTTGGCATTGATAATTATAATGTAATGGTTAATTTCTAGACCACCTGAGATGGAGGCACCCACATGGGATATATTAGGGACCTGCATCTTGGAAAAAGGAAGACAGGAAGATTGGCACAAGGAGAGACATGCTAGACATTCTTCACTGCCCTCCCATCCAGTTAGGAGCAGCTTCTTTCTGTTGGTTGCATAGTCAGAACTTCCTGTGTCTTTAAAACTCTCTGACTGAAACAGTCTCTGTCTTACTGATGTCATCCAGGAATAAAAGACTCCTTTACATAGATCATGTGACACAATGCAGTAAACACAGAAGAACTTGAGTTCCACCTTGCCCTTTTCCTAGGACATATGGCCCCAAGATACAGGCTTGGGCTTTAGGTGTCTTTCATTTTTCCTTTTCAGCTCGAGACACAGGAAGAATGGAGTGCCCAACCCAAGAGCTCTAACCACAGTGATCTTGAAGTTCAGGATTCCCTGACAGATGTTGTAACTAATCCACCAGGGAATCCCTGAGAAGTAAGAGTTCCTGGACATATGTGGGAGTAGGGAAAGGGAGAGATTGGATTTGAATTTAGTGGGATTAAGCTATGTAGAAAATGACTTAAGTTGTGAAACTAATCTCCTTGTCTTCCTTAGAGACTGAGTGATATACGAAAGATTATGGTGCTGAGGTATTAGGGGAAATGTTTGTATGTTTTTTTCTTGTAATTCCTTTGAAGTCAATGCTGTTCTGTAAAAGCTAATATGAGTATTAAGTGGTTAAATGAAATCGTGGTAGTTTGACCCCAAAGATTGAGAGGACAAAATTAATGGGGGCTGTAGCCAATGGCAGAAAAAAAGAGGTTCCCACAAAGCATTTCAAAATGCTAGACAACCCTGGTGGAGGTGTAAAAATGTAATAAGGAACCCATGCTATAATTTGATGAGGTGATTGAAATTCCAGCCCCTGCACACATTTACGATGGATTTGAGAGATATTATTGAGTGTGAACAAAGTACCAGTAGAATATGAGGGAGTGAATGTGAGGATGTCTGAATCTGTATCCTCAAAGTTGATTCTGTGTTTAGTGTGAGAAAAAGATATTTTGGATTATGAATATATGGGACAAAGTACTAGTTCTCTGAATAGAGGCAGCTATACTTTCGCTTCCTATGTAGCTGGCACAAGAGGTTGTGCAGCCCTCATTCATATTGCTCATCTCCTATGCAGTGATAACACCTCAGGATAGTTATAAAGTAATCCTCAAAGATGTAGTATCTGAATGGCGTAGTTCTGAGCCTTTCTTTGCATGGGAAAAGAGTGTTGAAGGGGAGGTGAAAAGACCAAGCATCTGGCTATCTATATAACTAGCATTAGGTGCTAAAGTTCTTGTGGGAATGTATGTGAATAGCTCCATCAAGAGGCTATTTGGGGATGTAGGGAAGAGTAGATATAACCAAGAGAATTTTTTTTGAAGAAATCCTAGCAATAGCAGTAAGATAAGAAAAAAAAAGAATGAATTAGAAGAAAAAAGTGAGATAATAAAAGAATCTCTTTTTGCAGATAATATGATGATGTACTTGAAAATCCTAAAGACACAAATAAAACGTTAGTAGAAACAAGTAATAACTTGGGCAAATTAGTAATATATAAAGTAAATCCACATAAATCATCAGCATTCCCATAGATCACTAACAAAACCCTGACAGAAGAGGTAATAAATGATTCCCCATTTAAAATAACTCTAGATAGGATAAAATACCTGCGAGTATACCTGCCAAAACACACTCAGGAACTATATAAACAAAATTATTTAAAAAGAAGCCTTTTATACAAAGAAAGTCAGATTTAAATAATTCAAGAAATATTAATTGTTCATGGGTAGGCAGGACTAAATAGTAAAAAAAAAATCACCTAAACCAATTTAAATATTTAACAATATTCCAATTAAGTTACCAAAATTTTTATTGAATTAAAAATAATTACAAAATTAATTTTGGGAAAAAACAAAAAGTCGAGAATATAAAAGGAAATAATAAAAATGTAAAGGAAGGAATTTTAATAGTACCAGATCATCATGTTATATTATAAGTCAATAATTATCAAAACTATCTGGTACTGCCTAAGAAATAGTAAGGTAGATTAATAGAACAGAGTAAGTATGCAATTTACAGCAGCAAATAAACATAATAACCTTTTATTTGACAACTATAAAGACAAGATTTTGGAATAACAATTCATTATTTGGTAAAAAAAATTTTTTTGGGAAAACTGGAAAGCTGTATGGCAGAAATTGGGCATAGACCGATATCTTATAGCATTTACCATGATAAGGTCAAAATGGATGCATGACCTATATATAGAAAGAGAGATTTGTAAGAAATTTAGAAGAATGTCAAACATATTACTCATTAAATTTATGAATAAATAAGAAATAGAAAGCAAAGTTGCATGTAAAATGGGTAATTTTGATGACAATAAATTAAAAAGGTTTTATGCAAATAAAACAAATGTAGCCAAGATCAAAAGGAAAGCAGAAAATTAAGGCAACATTTTTTTTCTAGAGAGTTTATCAAGTATGGATCAAACTACTTAGGGGGCCCACAATAAGATAATTCAGATAAGGATGATTTACTTATCACCAAGGTAACCAAGAAAACTTAAACATAAACATCTCAAAACAAAAGACCAAAGTAATGCAACAATTATTACTGATATTAACTAGTACCAAGTCACCTTGTATCCCAGTAATCCATTCCAAATGTCCATTGAATCAACACATTTTGAGTCCCAGATGTCTCATGTAGTTATCTGATCAATAGATATGTCTTCTTAGACAACAGGTTTTATCCTCAAGACAGCTCTGAAGGGGACACTGTTTCTCTAGTTCTAAATCTAGAGGTTCCTAGATGATTCTGACTTAATATAATTTAGTATGCTCTCTTAAATTTTTTCTCCTTTTTTGAAACTTTCAAGAATTTCAGTTTATATGCCATTTGCTGTTTCTATCTTTACATAAATCCTATACCTTATATAAGAATCCTTTAAAAAATTTATAAGGATCCAACTGTAAAATGAACTATTTTGCCTCTTAAAATTATCAGACAGTTACTTTAAATATGGGCAAGCAATTTCATTTTCTTTACCATTTTTCAATAAAATTTATGTTTAAAATCCCTAATCCAATTTTGAGAACTTATTAATAAAACATAATAAAAAAACCTACATTTCTATGACAAATAAATTTAGAAGTCAATACTATACATCTGTATGTAATTCTTAAAGAAAATAGTCTAATCACATTGCTTTCTCAAAATAAACAATTCCATTTATTTAGAAATCTTCTTAAATTACATCATTTTCCTTTTGTCTGATCATTTCCTCCTTAGGGGGATATCATCCCTATAATATAATTTGACCACAAATATAATAGGTTAAAATTGTAAGATGTTGATACTCACATTCTATTTAGTAACTCGGATGTTCCAGTATCAATCTGTTGTTTAATAGACTTAGTATTATACTTACAAAACTTCTTGATTATAGAAATTTGCTGTAAAACAAAAGAAAGTACATAGTTCATATATCATAAGAGGAGGGAAATCTCCCTTAGTTCTTTTTGATTCTAGGGATGAATAATATCTGACAGCCAATCATGTAGTCACAGTGTATCAAAAGCAAGGCTCAGGATTAACAAGATGGAGAAATTTCCTTTTCAGACAAGGTGAAACAAATGGTAGATCCTATCTTTGGCCATGCCAAAGCCATCCCTAAAACTTTCCCCAGGCATAGACATCCATTTTCAGCAGTTCCCAGACTGCAAAACATATCATTTTCTGGAATTGACTTCATGACAATTCAGACAATTATTCTAATAATTAAAGCTCAAAACAATACTAAATTAAAGTCCCAGGAACTTATAATTAAATAGCAAAATTTCACTAACCACAATTTAGGCCTTGGGTATATTTCCTAATGTTTCCCTAAGAGTTAACATTTCATTTATCCTTTAATTATAAATTTAAACTACCCATATTCTGGGGCTTCAGAAATACATCCCACACTCCTACTCCCCCACCTCTGCAAAGACCAGCGGGAGAAACATTTCCTCAGCTCTTTCCCAGGGCCAATCTTCTTGCTCATAATAATGAAATAGCATTCAGTTTAATTTTGCATATGTTCTTGTCCAGAAGACGTCATCTAGTCCTGCTCCTCATTTAACAGATAATGAAGCAAAGACCTAGGAAAGTGAAATGACCTTCATGAGGTCACTCTTGTAATAAGAGACAAGGCTGAAATTCAAACCAAGGTCTTTGGATTCTAAATTCTATGAATCTTTTGTTTGAAATGAAGTTTGCTGTTTAATGACAAATCTTTCTTTCCAAGTCTACTGTACTATCTCCTTTCCCTATTGATCCTTCCCCCACACTGAAATGTGGGCCTTTGCAAAACTTTGTAAAGCAGGACTTTTCATTGCAGCTTCATTAGTCAATTAATCAAGAGGCTTTTATTAAACTCCTACTATGTTCCAGGTAGTGTACTAAGATATGGGTTACAAAAGAGGCAAAAGACAGTACCTGTCATCAAGAAGTTTACTTTTTATTTGAAGTCCATACCCTCTGGGGGACTTTGAACACCACAATTCAAACATCTGTAGAAAAAAAGGTGTTTTTGCAGAACAAATCAGAAAGTGCTTTTTTTTTTTAAAAGTCAAAAGCAATTACCTAATAGAATGTAATTTTTCCACATTCAGTCTTTATGGTATAGACTATTTTCAAACTGATATCTCATCTTCCTTTTAGTTCTATTTGCAATATTTAGCAAAATTGTAGATTTCTTTTTTCCTTTTTTTAGTAGTCATATATATAGAGGATTTGAAAACACTCTAAGTACCTGTTCCCAAACTCTACCTATCCTTATATCATATTTTATTCACAAGTTAAGAGAATCAAAGATTATTGCAAGTGATTTTTAATTTTACCTAGTTAAATCACCTCAACTAGCAAGATTTTCTCCTATACATGCACAAGTTTTTATTTTACTCAGCTAATTTTCTAATGCATGGATTCATAGGAGGTTAGATTTAAAGCCAGAAATGACCTTTGAGGTCAACCTACTCCAGCTGCTCATTTTATGGATGAAGAAATGAGGCCCTGAGAAATAAAGGGAATTTTCTCACCTTCTGTTGGTTTCCATGTTATTGGATAGCTCTTGCCTAAAACAGCTGTGAAATTCCTCTCTGAGAGCTTCAATGACTATATCTTCATGAACAGCCTGCTGTCTGGCTTTCCTAAAATTCAAAAGGTATGGAGCTCTATCTGGTTCACTAACTTGAAGGCAAAAGGGTCAAGAGTGATCTAAAGCCTAGAAATTTTCTGAGTATTTTTGGGAAAACTATTTTTTCAGTGTTCAGTTATGCAGAGGACTTAGGAATACCGTGTTTTCCCGATAATAAGACACTGTCTTATTAAATTTTTTGGACAGAAAAACACCAGAGGGCTTATTTTCAGGGGAGGGCTTATTTTACTGAACATTGACAGCAATTTTAATAAACAGGTAAATGTGAACAAAAAAATGTACCTTTATTCAATAATGATCATGTCATCTTCTTCAACAACATCGTCATAAGTGTCCATACCCTGAATTCCGTCCTGGATGTCTTGAGCCTCCATTTCCTTCAGAAGAAGTGGACCCAATCTGTCATGTCCAGCAATATAGCTCTCTTTAAATGTATATGTCTTGTCCAGGTAACCTGCTCGTAGTGCCTTGGCGACACAGCTGTCAGTAATTTTATCCCATGACTTCTTCACCCAAGTCACGACTTCTTGCAGACAGGGCTTCACAAAGTTTCCATGCTGATTTCTTTCCATTCTATTTTCAATGTAGTCATTGACTTCCATGCGCAAATGGTCCTTGAATGGCTTGTTTATTGCAATATCAAGGGTCTGGAGATAGGCAGTCATTCCTGCAGGAATCATTACTTGATCTATTCTTCTCTCTGCAAGGAAGTTCTTCATTTCTTTAGCACAGTGAGTGCTGGCTGAATCCCAGACTATCAGACCTCTTTGGTTACCTCGCATAACAAGTGGCAGCATTAAATCAACCCACTTTCTTATAACGGCTTGTGTACACCAGGCTTTTTCCGTTTCAAGAATGTAAATGCCAGATACACATTCAATCTTATCTTTCTTGCCCTTACTGATGATTAGAGGTGTGGCTTTCTTTCCATCCAAACGAATTGCCAAAACACAGGTGACCCGTGCACTTTCATAGCCAGTGGTGGGAATGTAGATTGATGTTGCACCCCTGTGATGAATTGTTGTTTGAGGTCCTTGTCCCATAAACACTGCAGTTTCATCCATAGCAATCATATTGCAGGTTTGGTACTTGGAAATTTCGATCCTACCTATCAATAAAGGACTTGAATGCAAGTGCACGTTTAATAACTTCAGCATCTTCCAGCTTAAACAGTGTTGTTGATCTTCTGAGGGACAGTTCATACCGTTGAAGGAAACCGTCCAACCAGTGTTGTGATGCTTTGAATCCTTCTGAGACCATTTCAAACTCTGGTGCCATTGAAAGGGCAAATGCTTGAATAATGTATCAGCCCTGTGCACAACCAAGGCCTTTGCTCTCCTGTAAGCAATCCATTCACCAATGAGGATCTCCAAGTCAGGATATAAGGGCTGCCGACCTGATCTAGACCTGCCCTTTTTCCCTTTTCCCTCATCCACCTGTTGATTGAGGTTATTATAATCTGCTCTCTATTTTCTGACCATTCGAAGATCCAAAAGTTTTTCTTTACAGAAAACTGCAAGATTCTTGCCATGTGACTCCTCTACAATTACTTTCTTATACTCAACAGTATAGCTCTTCCTTTTTGTACTCATGTCTGGGGGTCAAAACAGACAGAATAATAAAATTATGACCATCAGTCCTTCTTTTCACTCCATCATGCCCCCTGAGTTCTTTTTTTCTCCATCATGCCCTTTTTATCCTCCATCATGCCCCCTCACTCCTGCTTACATACCGGGTTTTTATGTTGTCCTGCCTCAGCTCTCCTCCGTGGCACTGCTCTCAATGGCGCCAGCAAGCAAATCACTGGGGAAGAACAGGATGATGCGCTCACTGCTGCAGCTCTGATTGGATGCAGCTCAGAGCTCGGCGTGCGTTTCACGAGGGGGGGGGACGGTGCATACAGAGGGTACCATAATGTAGCGTGTAGCACAGGGGATCACCGTCACTACAGTAGCAATCTCAATAGGGCTTATTTTCGGGGGAGGGCTTATTTTAGAGGAATCTTACACAGTAAGGGGAGGGCTTATTTTCGTGATAGGTCTTATTATCGGGGAAACACGGTAGCTCCAAATGCCTCTTTATATTCTTTCCCATAGTGCACAGAAATGCTATGCAAATAAGTCAAAGGAATAGCCCTGGATATTTCATAGCCCCCCAAGGAATTGCAGCAACCATGTATAATAATTAGCCTGAATTACAAGATAATATTTTTCATATTATGTTAGGCTATTTCTGTTCTCTGCATAACTGAATTTAGACTCTGCCAAGAGGAAATGATGAGTTCTCTCCTTACTTATCTTGGAATGACATCACTGGGTGGCATGAACTCTCAATCTCATCTATGGGATACAACCTGAAATTTGGAATACAGGAAAATAAAACTCAAATATGGTTAGGAAAAGCATCCTAAAGAACTGCTCTCTTACTGAAACTCTAGAGGCCAATGAGCTAGTTTGTTTCTTTTTTTCTTAATAGTAATGTTTTCCAACTACATATAAATTTCATTTTTATGAAATTTTGAGTTCCAAGGTTTTCTTTCTCCCTCTCTCCACTCCACCTTCCGAAGACAGCAAGCAATATGATACAGGTTACCCATTTACAATTATGTAAAACATATTTCCACATTAATCATATTATAAAAGAAGAAACAGAACAAAGGGGGAAAACCACAAGAAAGAAAAAAAAAACAAACCACAAAAAAGTGAAAATAGTATGTTTTGATTGGCATTCAGATTCCATAGTTTTTCTCTGGATGTGGTTCATATTTCCCATCACAAGTCTTTTGGAATTGTCTTGGATCATTGTATAACTGAGAAGAGTTAAATCTATTATAATTAATCATCACACAGTGCTGCTGTTACTGTGTACAATTTTCTCCTAGTTCTGCTCATTTCATTCAGCATCAGTTCATGTAGATCTTTCCAGGTTTTTCTGAAATCTGCCTGCTCATCATTTCTTATAACACAATAGTTTTTCATTACATTCACATACCACAGTTTGTTTAGCCATTAGCCAAGTGATGGTAATCCCATCAATTTCCAGTGCTTTGCCACAATAAAAAGAACTGCTATAAATATTTTTGTACATGTGGATCCTTTTCCCTTTCTTTATGATCTCTTTGGGATCCAGATTTAGAACTGATATTGATGAATCCAAAGGTATGCACAATTTGATTACCCTTTGGACATAGTTCCAAATTGTTCTCCAGAATGGTTGGATCAATTCACAACACCAACCATTCATTAGTGTTCCAATTTTCCCATATCTTCCCCAGCATTTATCATTTTACTTTTTTGTCATATTAGCCAATTTGATAGATATGAGGTGATAGCTCAGAGGTGTATTAATTGGCATTTCTCTGATGATTACTGATTTAGAGCATTTTTTTCATATGACTATAAATAATTTTAATTTTTCAACTGCAAACTGCTTGTTCATATCCTTTGACCATTTATCACTTGGGGAGTGACTTGTATTCTTATGCATTGGATTCAGTTCTATCTCTATTTTAGAAATGTGGTCATTATCATAAACACTTGGCTATAAAAATTGTTTCCCAGCTTTCTGCTTTCCTTCTAATCTTGGTTGTATTGGTTTTGTTTATATAGAAGATTTTCAATTTAATGTCATCAAAATTATCCATTTTGTGTTTCATAACATTCTCTATCTCTTGTTTGGTCACAAATTCTTCATAGATCTGATAGGTAAACTATTCCTTGCTCTTCTAATTTGCTTATGGTATCACCATTTATGTTGAGTCATATACCCATTTTGGCCTTATCTTGGTACAGGTTGTGAGATACTAGTCTATGCCTAGTTTTTGCCATGCCATTTTTCACTTTTCCCAGCACTTTTTATCAAATAGTGAGAGTCTTATTGCAGAATCTGGGGTCTTTGGGTTTATGAAACAATAGATTATTACAGCCTTTGACTACTATGTCTTGTGTCCCTAACCTGTTCCACTGATCCACCACTCTTTCTTGGACAGTACTAACTAGTTTTAATGATTGATGCTTTATAATATAGTATTAGACTTGGTATGTCTAGGTATGTCTTCCTTTGCATTTTTTCATTCATTCTCTTGATATTCTTGACCTTTTCTTCATCTGGATGAATTCTGTTACCATTTTTTTCTATTTGATAAAAAATTTTTTTGGTAGTTTGATTAGAATGACCCAGAATATGTAGATTCACTTAGATAGAATTTTCATTTTTTGAATATTAGTTCAGCCTGCCCATAAGCAATAGATACAATTGTTTAGATGTGACTTTATTTTTGAGAATAGTGTTTTGTAATTATGGTCATATAGTTCCTGGGTTTGTCTTGGCAGGTAGAACTCCAAACATTTTACATTGTCTACAGTTATTTTAAATGGAATTTCTCCATCTCTCATTGCTGAACTTTCTTGGTAACATAGAAATGCTGATGATATATGTGGGTTTATTTTATAGACTACAGCTTTGCTAAAGTTGTTAATTATTATATCCTTTTTAGGATGTCTTTGGGATATAGACCTAGCAATGGTATCACTGGATCAAATGGTATGAACAATTTTACAGTCCTTTGGACATAGTTCCAAATTGCTCTCCAAAATGGAGAATGGATCCAGAATGCATCAGTTCACAACTACACCAACAGTGCATTAGTGTTCAAGCTTTTCTAACCTCCCATACAATATTTATAATTTTCTTTTGTCATATTAGTCAATATCATAGGTGAGAGGTAATGGTTCAGATATGTTTTAATTTGCATTTTTCTTATCAATAGTGATTTAGAGAATTTTTTTCATATGATTATGCATAGCTTTGATTTCTTCATCTGAAAACTGCCTGTTTATATCCTTTGACCACTTATCATTTGGGGAATGACTTGTATTTTTATAGATTTGACTACATTTTCCATATACTTGAGAAATTAAGCCTTTATTAGAGATACTTGTTGCAAAATTCCCCCCACCCCAGTTTTGTGCTTTCTTTCTAATTTTGGCTTTATTGGTTTTGTTTGTACAAAAAGTTTTTAATCTGATATAATCAAAATTAATTTAAAAATGTAATGCTTTCTGTTTTCTTTGGTCCAAATTCTTCCCTTATCCATAGATCTGACAAATAAACTATTCCATGCTTTCCTACTTTGTTTATGGTATATCCCTTTTCATGAAAAATCATGTAACTTTTCTTACTTTTTCTGGGCATTTGGTATGAGATGTTGGTCTATACCTAGATTCTGTCATGATGTTTTCCAATTTTCCTAGCAGTTTTTGTCAAATAATAAGTTTTTGTCCTAAAAGTTTGGATCTTTTGGTCTTCATCTACTAGATTATATGGCCATTGTCTATAATGTAATATGTAACTAATCTATTCCACTGATCCAACATTTTATTTCTTAACCAGTATCAGACTCTTTTGATAGCTGCCACTTTATAATACAGTTTGAAATCTGGTATGGCTAGATCCAATTCCTTCAAATTTTTAAAAATTGATTCTCTTGGTCTTCTTGACTTTTGTTCTTTCATATGATTTTCTTTGGTTATTTTTTTCTAGCCATATAAACTATTTTTGCATAGTTTGATTGGTATGACACTGAATAAATAGACCAAATTAGGCAGAATTGTCCTTTTAATTATATTGGCTCAATCTACCCATGAGCAATTGATATTTTTCCAGTTGATTAGATCTGACTTTCTTTGTGTAAAAAGTATTTTGTAATTGTTTTCTTTTGGACTTAGTTTGTCTTGGCAGGTATACTCCCTAGTATTTTATATTGTTTACAGTTATTTTATTTTAATTCTTTGGTGAGACAATCATGGTTAAGTGACTTGCCCAGAGTCACATAGCTAATAAATGTCAAATGTGTGAGGCTGGATTTAAACTCAGGTCCTCCTGACTCCAGGGCTGATGCTCTACTCTGCCACCTAGCTGCCCCCCTTAATTTTTGGAGGCATTGGGCTCAAGTGACTTACCCAGGGTCACACAGTTAGTAAGGGTCTGAGATCAGATTTGAACTCATGTCTTCCTGAATCCTGGGTCAGTGCACTATCTACTGTGCCACCTAGCTACCCTGTTTACAATTATTTTAAATGTAATTTCTCTTCCTATATCTTGCTGCTGGATTTTATTGGTAATATATAGAAATTCTGATCATTTATGTAGGTTTGTTTTATATCTTGATTTTGCTAAAGGTGTTACTTATTCCAAGAAAGCTTAGTTGATTCTCTAGTATAGTCTGCAAAGAGGGACAATTTGATGTCCTCATTGTCTATTCCAATTCCTTCATTTTCTTTTTCTTCTCTTACTGCTATAGCTAACATTTCTAGTACAATGTTGAATAATAGTAGTGATGATGGACATACTTGCTTCACCCTGATCTTATTGGTAAGGTTTCTAGCTTAGCCCTATTAGAGATAGTGGTTGGTGATAGATACTGCTTATCATTTTAAGTAAAACCCTCCTTTTCCTGTGCTCTGTGGCATTTTAAATAGGAATGGGTACTGTATTTTGTCCAAAGCTTTTTCTGCATCTAATGAGATGATCATATAATTCCTGTTGGTTTTATTATTGATATCCTAGTATTTAAACAAACCTGCATCTCTAGTATAAATCTCACCTGTTTGTAGTGTATGATACTTGTGATATATTGCTGTAATCTCTTTGCTAGCATTTTACTTAAAAAATTTACATCTATATTCACTAGGGAAATTGGTCTGTAATTTTTTTCTCTGTTTTGGCTCTCTGTGGTTTAGGTATCAGCACCATATTTGTCACAAAAGGAATTAGGTAGGACTCATTTGCCTATATTTCCAAATAGTTTATATAATGTTGGAATTAATTGGTCTTTAAATATTTGGTAGAATTCACTTGTGAACCCATCTGGCCATGGGGATTTTTTCTTAGGGAGTTCACTGATGATTTATTAAATTTCTTTTTCTAAGATGGGATTTAGTTATTTTTATTTCCTCCTATCTTAATCTTAGCAATTTATATTTTTGTAAATATTCAGTGATTTCACTTGGATTGTCCGATTTATTGATATAATTGGGCAAAATAGCTCTTAATTATTGTTTTAATTTCCTCTTCTTTGGTGATGAATTCACCTTTTTCATGTTTTTTTTTTGCCTTTTTGGAGGGAAATTGGGGTTAAGTAACTTGCCCAAGGTTACAGGGCTAGTTGTTTGTGTGTGTGTGTGTGTGTGTGTGTGTGTGTGTGTGTGTGTGTGTTAAGTGTCTGAGGCCAGAACTCAGGTCCTCCAGACTCCAGCTGGCACTTTACTCATGGCACCACCTAGCTGCCCCACTTTTTTCATTTTTGATATTTGTAATTTGGTTTTCTTCTTTATTTTTTAAGTCAAATTAGCCAATGACTTAGTTTCCTTTGATTTTTATTAATTTCACCTTCAGAATTTCCATTTTGGTGCTCAATTGGGGATTTTAAATTTGTTCTTTTTAAAGATTTTTTAGTTGCATACCCAATTCGTTGATATGCTCTTTCTCAATTTTATTGATGTAAGAATTTAGAAAAATATGTTTTCTCATAAGTTCTGCTTTAGTTGCATCCAATAAATTTTGATATGCTGTCTCATTGTTCTTATTCCCTTTAATGAAATTATTGATTGTTTCTGTGATTTATTTTTTGACTTCCTTATCCTTTAGGATAAGATTATATAGTTTCTGATTAATTTTTTATCTATCTTTCACTGCCTTTTGTTGAATATAAATTTTATTGCATTATGATCTGAAAAAAATACACATGATATTTTTGCCTCCCTAAATGTGCTTGTGAAATTTTCATGTTGTAATACATGTTGAGTTTTTGTGTAGGTAGCATATATCACTGAGAAAAGTTACATTTGTTTCCATCTAAATTTAATTTTCTCCCATGGTGTATGATATCTATTTTTTCTATGATTCTATTCACTACTTAGTTTATTTATTTATTTTTTTTTAATTTATCAGCTTCTGAGAGGGGGCAGTTGAGATCCTGCATCATACAGATTTGCTGTTTACTTTCTTTTAAAACTAATTTAAAGTCTCTTTAAGCATTTGGATACTATATGAGGGTATATGGGCATATGAATACGTATGTGAATGGGTGTATATATGTCTACAGTTATACATAGATAGAGGGCACAGGACCAATTTAACAGGAAGGGATGATACTTAAAAGGTGAAATTAAGAGATGAGAGAGGAATATAATGAGAGGAGATGGGGAGAGACAGAATGGGGTAAACTATCTCATATAGAAGAGGCAAGGGAATATGGTTACAATGGAGGGGAAGAATAGGAAGGCAAAAGGGAATGAACCAAACTTATTCTCATTGAATTTGGTTTGGGGAGAGAATGAAATACACACTAAATAAGGTATCTCACTCTACAGGAGAGTAGGGGGGGAGGGCATGAGAGGGGGGATGATGGAAGGGAGGATAGGCTGCAGGGGAGGGAATTTGGAAGCATCCACTTTTAAAAAGGGGGAGGATCAAAGTAGAGAATAGAACAAGTGGGAGGTGGGATAGGAGGGAGGGAAATATAGTCAGTCTTTTACCATATATCTACTATGTTACTGTTTTGCATTAGCTACACATGTACAACCTATACTGAACTGCTTATCTTCCCAGTAAGGGTGGGTGACAAGGGAGGAAGGGAATGAATCAGGAATTCGAAGTTTTAAAATCAAATGTTTAAATATATATATATTTACATATATTATTATTATTGTTATTATTATTATTATTACTATTTATATGTAATTGGGAAAGAAGATATACAGGCACTGGGGCACAGAGATCCACCATGCCCTACTGGAAAAGTCTATAGGGGTATGGGAGAAAATGTGGGAGAGAGCAGATTGGAGAAGGGGATATTCTGTGGGACTGCTGTTTTGAGGTGGTGGGTAGGGAAAAATGGGGAGAAAATTTGTAACTCAAAATCTGGCGGAAAAGAATGATGTAAATCGGAAGTTAATAAAGCATTTGAAAATGGAAAAAAAAAGAATTTGGATACTATACCACTTGGTACGTATATATTTAGTATTGATATTACTTCATTGTCTCTGGTACCTTTTAGGAAGATGTAGTTCCCTTCTTTTTCTCTTTTAATTAAATCTATTTTTCTTCCTTTTGCTTTGCCTAAGATCATAATTCCTACTCCTGCTTTTTTGTTGTTTGTTTCAGCTGAAGCATTTTATATCCTGCTCCAGTCCATTACCTTTATTCTATGTGTGTCTCTCTAGGTTTCAAGTGTGTTTCTTGTAAACAACATATTGTAGGATGCACTCTGCTATCCTTCTGTTTTATTGGAGAATTCATCCCATTCACATTCACAGTTATGATTACTGCATATTTCCAATCATCATATTTTTCCTCATGTTTGTCCTCCCCTTCCCTTCTTAGCAGTGTTTTGCTTCTGTCTACCATCTCCCTCAATACATTTTGGGATCTTTTCCCAGAGGCAGTCAGTGGATTGTTTCAATGTCTATTTTGTCCCCTGGTTCTAGGATATAAGCACATTTTCTTTGTTTTTTTTTCTTTCTGATTTCTTGAAGTATGATGTCCAGGTCCTCCTTTTTATTGTGACTTTCAGGTAGTTCAATGACTCAAATTATTTCTCCAGGATCAATTCTCCAGGTCAGTTCTTTTTTCAATGAGGTAGTTTACATTTGATTCCATTTTTTTTTCGTTCTGATGGTTTTGTTTGATTCTTTTCCTCAGTTTTTTTCCCCCTCAACTAAAATTTTTTACCCCCTTTTCCATTTGGCCAATTCTACTTTTTAGTGAGTTATTTTCTTTTTTCCAAGTTGTTGATTCTTCTTCCATGATTCTTTTCCATCATTATCCTTCCTTTTCTCAAATTTCTTCCATGTTTAAATTAGATTTTTAACCTCCTTTTTGACCTGTTCCATGAGTTCTTTCTGGGCTTGAGATCAATTCTCATTTTTCCTTGGGGTCTTTGCTCATAGGTGTTTTGATATTGTTGTCCTCTTCTGAGTCTGTATCTTGGTCTTCCCTGTCACCATTATAACTTTTTATGATCTTATTTTTTTTCATTCTTGTTTGTTTGTTACTTTTCCTATTTTCTCACTTTCCCCCTTACTTTTAAATTTAACCTCTGCTCCTGGGTTTACTGGGTTGCTGCCCCAAGTGTACTTATTCTGGGGTCTCTAGGTCCTGGTTATTTGCCTGGTGCTTTACTGTGTTGCTGTGAGGACCACGGGAGACCCTAGTATCTGGTGCTGTACTGAGGTGAAGGAGTAGGTGTTTGCTGACATTGCTGGAGGCCATAGGGGTCTGGCAACTTACCTGGTGCTGATCTGAAGCACATGGTAGGATCCCAATACTGGCATCTCCTGGTGTACTGAGCATATGGTGGAGGGAGTTCCCACACTGGTATCTGCCCATTTCATTGACTATGCTGAGGTACATGATGGGTCCCAGTGCTGGCATTTTTCTGTTTGCCTGAGGCTGCACTAAGGCACATAGAGGGTTCTGGCATTGGCATCTGCTAGTTCCCCTGGCATTGATATTTGTCTGCTTATGCCACACTGAGACTCAGTTTCTCTTGCTAGCTTTCTGAGGCCTCCTGCTGACTTGCCAGGAAGCTTTCTGTTCTGGACTACACTTCCCTTTTACCTTAGTGAGACAGACCTTTCTTGCTGATCAACCAAGTTTTCTTGGCCTTAGAAGAGTGTTCACATTGTCTTTTTGCTGTTTCTGCCATTCCAGAATTCATTTTGGGGTGCTATTTTATAGTTGTTTGGAGGTGAATATATTCTCTTTATAAATCTTAAAGAACTGTATAAATATGAAATGTTATTATGGTTATGACAATTGAATACTCTAATTGCATTTTCTGGGTGGGGATAGATTACTGAGAAACTGCTCTGTCAAAGAGGAAGGGATTATATAACTAGGATCCTTTGTTACTAAGTTGTTTCATTCATGTCTGACTCTTTGTGAGCCCATTTGGAGTCTTCTTGGCAAACATACTGGAGTGGTTTGCCATTTCCTTCTCCAGTTCATTTTACAGATGAGGAAACTGAGGTACATGGGGTTAAGTGGCAGGTCCAGGGTCACATAGCCTCTAAGTGTCTGAGGTCAGATTTGAACTCCAGGAAGATAAATTTTCCTGACTCCAGGTTCATCACTCTATCCACTATAGCACCTAGCTGCCCTTAAGGAAAGGGACCTTTATGCCTAGGACCTTTAAACTTTAGATTTCCAAGACCTTATTACTTGCTTTCTCAATGAGGGTGAAGGGTGGGAATTGATGTGGGGTTAAGAAAGGGAAATAATGTAGCACACAAATTTTTTTAAATTATTTTTTTTATTAATTTGTTTGTTTCCTTTTAGTTTACAGGATTCAATTCCACAATTCCTTGAGTTTCACATTTTATCCCCCTCCCTCCCCCCCCCCTTATGGCACCTTATAGTCAAGTATAGGATCTGTAAATACTTTCACATTATACATTAGTCAGGTTATAAGGACGGATTGTACCAGGACACAAATTTTTTAAAAATATAAGGTTAAAAATTTCTTGCATGTAATTGGGAAATAGTTAATGCAATAAATAAAAAATATTTTTAAAAGACTAAATTTCACAATGTCACTGAGTTGATGTGACATAAAAGAGGATGTCAGTTAGGTGTATGGACACTAGCTGTTATTTTGTTTGTTTGTTTGAGGTCTACTTATCTTTCTCTCAAGGGTCTTGATTTTGAATTGCTCTTGAAGTCAATGATCACAGAATGTTGGTAGGAAACAATTTTGGGTGGAGGCCATCTAATCCAACTAGTAAGAAAAGAGAAAGGAATAATACTCTCTCCAACATTTTCATCCAGTGATTGGTCATATAGCCTCTATCTAAAAGAAAAGTCCACTAATGGGGATCCTGCTAACTTCCAAGGCAGTCCATTCCTCCCTGGTGATAGGATTAATTGTTAGGAAACTTCATAGTTTTCTGTTCTCCCAACCAAAAAGCTTAATATACCTAGTTCCTTCAATCTATTCTCGGGTGCCAGAACTTCCAGTGCTAGTAGCCTCCTGACCACTCTTCTCTGGCATCTCAGCAACTTGTCAAGGCCTTACTGAGATTGCTTCCAGAACTGAACACAACCTTTCAGATGTGGTCTGAATAGGTGACTCTGCGTGTGTGTGTGTGTGTGTGTGTGTGTGTGTGTGTGTGTATCTGCTAACAAATTTCATGTAATATTTCTGGTCAATATTGCACTAAATACTGCTTTTGCACCCCAGAGAATAACTTTTCCTTTGAGTGGCTGTTGTTACCCTATCTAGGTTCAAAGAGAATATTTGAAAAGAATTTGAAGAGTTGTGATTAGTGCTGAATTACCTAATTAGCATTTATAATGATAATGAAGAGGTGACAGCATGCTGAAATGTATAGCCCAAGTGAATTAGCAAGTTGTGATAAGAACTATTTGCCCCAAATACTTCTCACTAGGTCTACATCTTTTAGTCAGTCTCTCTCTCTCTCTCTCTCTCTCTCTCTCTCTCTCTCTCTCTCTCTCCCTCTCTCTCTGCATATATATGTATAAGTACTATATAACAATATAATAGCATTCTATTATTATATAATAATATTACATATATCTCCCTTTATATAATAAATAAGTATATGAGCATAATCTTTCCTTCCCACTTGTTTCTTTGCTGCATACATGTCTAAATATTTCTTTTTCTCTTACCATATGTCATTACCATGTGTGTCTCATTCTTTCCACTTTTCTTTACATTCTCTTCCCCCTTCCTTTCTCATTCCTAATGTTCCCTTCAAAAAACCACACTAAACGAAAACACCCGACCTTTTAAAGGATAGAAATATGGACCAGATTTGTAATAGGAAATGTTTATATTTATTTTATAAGCATTGAATTCTGTTTTAATTTCCTGTGTATCTAAAGTATATGTGTCATTCAGAGCATAGCTTGAGTTTTCCTTGTTCAGAAATCCTACCTTAATTATTTTGGCCTATATTCATCTCTTCTCTTAACATAAAAAGCTGTAATCTGATTTTTTTTCCTGAACTTCCCTCCCTCAGTAACACTAGATTAAAAAAAGATAATCTATGTTAGAAAGTGGAATACCTTAAACACCTTTAAATTTTATATTTCTGCAAATCTGTATTTTAATGTTCTATTGTACTGTACTTAAAAAAGTCAACTATATTTAAATGTAATGTGATCAGATGTAGAGTTTAATAGTTTTTTTTCCCCCTTCAGTAGGTGACTGAAACCATGTCTTAGATTCTTTCCTATTCACACCCTTTACCCTTAGTTGATTTAGTTTTGATCAATGGTAGCAGTTTCTGCACTTTTGAGGTATATCGAATTAAAACTGGTCAGAATTTGAAGAATTTGTATCTAATTTCTATGCCTATACTTTCTGCTTAATTAAACACTGTGCATATATTTTCTGTATTTTCTCACAAAGATGTTTTTAAATTATGTATAATTTTCCTCTATTGTTTAGTTTCCAGACTACTCCCCCAAACCATCAAAAGCTAATAGAAGGTCAGCTATGGTAAGGAGATAAAGTGTTGGATAGAAGAAGGTATAGGTAGGTAGAAGTTTGGTAACATTACATTGGATTAGGTTTCTTACCTTGCTGGCAAGCATCGAGGGTAGCTGCTATGTATAGGTGGAGCAGTGGTTATGTTGGAGGTCTGCTATATTTCACATTCCTTATTATAATGGCTTTATAGATTAGAATGTGCTAGTAATCTACTACTACATACTACACTTTGAAATATTTACGACTTTATCAGAAAATGCTTATCTTGCTAACAAAATGTATTACCTCAATATGCCCTTTATTTTCCCAGAAATCTAAGTTAATTTGTAAAGCTCTTATTGCAACACTAGGGCTCAACTCCATTGGTTATTGATTTCTTTTTGATATTTATTATATAAATATCTTATTGATATTTATTAAGACTCCATATGAACCCTTGAACTGTGTAACTTTGGTCTAAATATAACAAAAAGGTACCAGTGTTTATTGACAAATGATCTGGACCAAGAAATCCCCAAGATTTTGAAGAAAATTCATTGCAAACCTAAGGATGATAAACATCAATTTGTGGAATGGTAACAATTTGGTGTTTTTTTCTGCTAATTTTTGACTGGTATGTTTCTTGAAATGTTCGTTAGATGTGATACTTGGATACCTCCTTAAGAGCACAATCTGGGGTCCAGAATGTGTGACACAAGGCCAGAGAGCTCCAGGCCTGAAACAATATTCCTAAACCAATGATGTAGCATGTAGCACTTTCTAATTAATTCTTTTGACCAAACAAAATAAATACACTTTTTAAAGGTTCCCTGACTCTTATCCTCACTGTTCAGTCTCAGTACACATCTCTGGAGCCTTTCCAACCCAGTTACTTTATTTCTGTGTATTCATAGTTTCTGGCTTCAAGTTTGTGTGTTGGACCAATTCCTTGGCAAGCTGAAGTTGAACTTATCAATATTGTCTGATAAAGAGAGTTACTATGAGATTCATGGTCCTCAGAAAATGGACTAGTTCTAAGGCCTCTTGTTGCTGTGACCTCAGCACCAAGGGATCACAGATTTATATCTGGGAGGGACCTGGGAAACCATTCAGCCCAACTATCTCATTTTACAGACATTTTTACAGAGGGGCTGTGACTTTTCTAAGCTCACACAACTAGAATGTAGGTATAAACCTGGGTTCACTCACTTCAGATCCAGTCTTCTTTCCTTTAAATTATTCTACTACTCTGGGCTACTTCCTCTTATCATAGACCCAGAGCCTTGTGACCAGGATTAAGCAAAATGTGTTGTCAGAGTAGAATTCACCTCAGGATCAGCTGTTAAGGGTGTAGTGCTGTTAGGCACTTTCAATGGGGGATAAAAGGCAGCTGGTTCAAACAGAGAGATGCATTAAGAAACTCAGTGCTGTTCTGGGCTTAGTCCAACACTGTCTGGTCACTACCAAAATCCAATGTTAGCATATATATGGAAGGGAAAATTCTTCCCTCTACCATTAGGTAACTAACAAAAATAGTGAATAAGCAGTGAGGAATGAAATCTCTGAATAATTGGATTCAGTCTCTTTCAGTCCTAGGAGCAAGGGGAAAGAACTCCAAGGAAGGGGAAAATGTACAGGACTGTGAGGTAGGTCTTCTCACCAGTTTTCATCTTTCAACAGCAAATATCAAGTAAAGTGAATCTTTCATTCAGCTCCAAGGTGACGCTTTAAAAACTGCAAGACCAGTTTATATCTATCAGTTTTATATCAAAAATCTAGCTCAGAAAACTTACCTTCTCCAGGAAAGCTCTGTTCACTCCTCTGTCCTCTGCTCTATCCTAATCTTTCTTCACTTCTTCACACTGCCACCGTCCCCAACATTGCCTCAGCAGGGGACAATGGCTTTCAGCTAAATACATTTGCACATTTTGGACTTTAAGTATTTCTTGTGTGTATGTTTATGTGTACATTTGTTTGTACATATGTGCTTTTGCCAGTGAGCTGTAATATTGGACACTGTTTATTTGACCCTTCCAACAATTATATGTCAAACCATGAGCAGTGTTTTCTGAGTATTTAAGATGGAGGAGAAATGGGCATTTTTAAGTGCCTGCCATGTGCCAGGTGCTGTACTAAGTGCCTTACAAATATTTAAGTATATGAATGTATAGTACAGCTGTCAAGAGAAAGAGAGATGATGAAGTATTTAGAGAGTGGGCTTGTTATGTAAAAAATAACATTTTTAACATAACCACCTTTAATCCAACTTTCTCTAATTTTCAGTATACCTTCACATGATCAAATGGAACAAAAAACAAACACTACTGCCTCCAGATTACTGGATTTTATTCTTTCAACTGTAATTTGGACTGCTGATTCAGAAAAGGAGAAAGTGATTTTCACAAGAAATATGTATTTGAGTTATTAAAATAACAAGAACAAAAAAGGAAAACTTAGCACCTCCAGGAAAGCTGTGCTCACTCATCTCAGCCCATTCTCTCTGTCCTAATCTTCCTTCACTCCCTCACCCTATTCCCTCTCCCTCCCCCCACATTGCCTCAACAGGGTTACAATGTGTCTCAGCTAAATACATTTGCACATATTGGACCTTGTAAGTATTTCTTGTATGTATGTACATTTGTTTCCTATTTCTTTGATATGATGAGAGATCTTTAGTCAGGGATTGGATCTCTCAGGAGAGGGATAGATCATAGGATCCAGATAAATATTGAATCTATTCCTTTACCAGTCCTGAACACTTGATGCTAGTGCCTAAATTACAGAGCAAGACTGGAAGAGGGACACCATCTTGTTTTGTACTGAACCCTACATCCTCTCCCCTAGGCTACACTGCTTGTCCTTAAGGTTGGAGGGTTGTGGGTCACCTAGTAACCAAAGAGTGGCCATCTCCTTTCAGCCTCAGTACCCTGTGTATGGCCGTGGTGACTTCCCGATTACGGAAACTGTAAATGAGTGGGTAGAGTAGGGGTGTCACATTGGTATAGATAAGTGCCAGTGTCCGGTCCCGCTTTGGGGCATAACTGGTCTTGGGTCGTGCATACATGAAAGTGGCACAGCCATAGTGTAGCAGGGTAACTGCCAGGTGGGAGGCACAAGTGGATGCAGCCTTCTTGCGGCCCCCAGATGAATGTAGGCGACGCAGGGCAGCCACAATAGCACCATAGGAAGTCAGGATCAGGAAAGAGGGCACCAATAACAGTACAATGCAGGCCCCAAGGAAAGGCAATTCCTCCACATAGCTGCGGGTACAGGCAAGATGCAGAAGGGCAGTGACATCACAGAAGAAGTGAATCAACAGATGGGAGCCACAGAAAGGCATTCGGAAGATAGCCACTGTGAGAAACAGGGAGACCACCAGTCCCCCGAAGCAGCAGCTTAAAGCCAGCCTCCCACAGAGCCCTGAAGTCATCATGACTGGGTAGCGCAAAGGGTGGCAGATGGCTACATAGCGGTCATAGGCCATGGCTGCTAGCAGGAAGCATTCAGCTCCACCAAGGGCCACAAACATCTGCATTTGTACTGCACAGCCCACAAATGAGATGGGGCTGCCCCATTCTTGGCCCCTGGCCAGGTCAGCTAGGCAGCGGGGCACTACTACCAAGGTATAGCAGAGCTCAATAGCTGACAGCTGGCAGAGGAAGAGCAACATCGGGGGGCGACTGGCAACTGAGGCCACAGACACAAGGATGACCAGGTTTCCACTCAGGGTGGCCAGGTGTATGACTAAGAGAAACACAAAGAGGAAAGGCTGTAGGCGAGGGAATTCAGAGAAGCCTTGTAGAAAGAAGCCAGGAGGCATCTCTGTTTCATTCCATGCACCCTCCATGTACCGCAGCTGAGAGCCGTGGTGCCTGTGGGAAAGGAGGGAGATGCCAGTTTGGAGACATGGTCTGTTGTGCAAATAGTATTGAACTTGGAGTCAAATGACTTTGTCTTACATCCTGGCTCTTCCACTTAGAAGCTGTGTGGTATCAGACAAGTTACTTGTCTCAGGATCTCAGTTTCCACATCTCTAAAGTGAGGGGGTTTTGACTAAATGCTAAGATTCCTCCCAGCTCTAAATCTAATGATAGATGTTACCACTGAGGAACAGGTTGGGACAACAGAAGAAGAATGCAGGGGGATCTGTAGGAAAAATTTCCTGAGAAACACTGAATATATGGCAATTTAATGAGTGGGAGGGTGGTATAGTGGCAAAAGACCCCAAACTGAAGTCTACCCCTGACTAGCTATGTGACCATGGTCAAATCATTTAACTTTTCTGATTCTTAGTTTATCTGTTATATACAGATAATGATAAATAATTAGCACAAAGAACTTTATATATACAGATAATGATAAATAATTAGCACAAAGAACTTTATATAATATCTTATTTTTCCATCAATCTTGTTGAAAGAGGTGGTATGGTTTATTCACATTTTATAGGTGAGTAGCCTGAAGCTGAGAGAGGTTATGTGACTTACCCAGGGTCACAGAAGTAGCAAGTATCTGAGTCATGATATAACCTGACTCCAGCTTCAGCACTTTATGCACTGGCTCCCTGAAAGATTAATAATACGTATACCACCTATCTCAAAGATTTGTTGAGAATCAAGTGCTGTGTAACACAAGCTTCTCCTATGAAGCCTTCCTGGATTTATTGCCAAGATCATTGCATTTGAAGTCAAAGAACTTCATTTCAAGACCCCTTGAAAATACTTAATAGCAGTCTCGTCCCTTCCACCTGTACATCTCCAAATCTTGTGGCTCATTTCCTTAGCCAACTCCCCATTTACCTCTTTCCATTACTTAACTTTGTATATTTCCCCTACAACATGCCTCTGATCTGTGAAAACATGTCATGATCCTATCATTTTTCTTGCTTATCTGTCATGCTTGTGATCAAGTCAACAAGTCAGAGATCAGGAATTGATTTTTTTTTTGTCATACTTTACTCCTTCTAATTTGTATACTATTTGACCTGAGACTGAAGTATTCTTTTTGTTTGTTTTTCTAATCATAGAATCAGAAAAATTTAACATTACATGAGATCTTACAGTTCATCTAATTCAGTACCCCATTCCATAGATGAAGATATAGTACACTTGGGTCACATGTTACTTAAGGGTCAAGACAAGATTGAAACCCAAGTCTTCTGCTTAATTCCTAGTCCAGTATTCTTTTTTATGTCCAGAAACTATCTGCTTTCATGTATCAGGAATATCATCAATGTTTCTGACATTTTAATTTAGAATCAAATTTTGTATATGTGTGTATGTATATATACACACACAAACACATATATAATGCTTTGTAAATCATAAATTGCTTTATAACAGACATTATTTAATTAAAATAATTAATAATGTAATAGAGTTTCAGGCAATTCTGAGAAGAGAATAAATATTTTAGCTCTATCTATCCATCTATATTATGGATATATCTTCAGATACATCAGCACATTCCAAATTAGACAGAAGAAAATATTATCTTTGTAGGGACTGTCATAGAATCTCTGAATATCAGAACTGAAAGTTACCTTTGACACCATCTACTCCGACCCATGCTTAAACAAGAATCCCTTTGATGATATTACTATCAAGTGGTTCTGTATCCTCAACTACAAACTTCCAAAAACATGGCAATCTAAACTGTTCATTCTTTTTACATGTAGCATTTGGAAAGCCTTGAGAGTATTATAGGTCGACTGGACTAGGCATAAATGCCTGGTTTTGGGAAGCCATTATATAAAAGGTCATATAAATCTGGCCAAACTTCTGGAAAAAAAGGATTTCTAAAATTTGTTTGGTAATGGAGAGGGCCAGAGTGAGAACTTGTGCTTATTCAATCATTGTTCTTTGTACTGAGGGACCAATAACTTCTTTCCCCTTATTAAGTTTGTTGCTTCTTATTATGAACTATCAGTATATCAAAACAATCTGAGAAATACAATCTTCCCATTAAATTAACCATAAAAGTCATAGAACCCTAAAATATTAGATTTGGAAGGGACCTTACAGATCTTCTATTTCAATTCTCTACATAATGCAGAGAATCCCTTCCTATAGAACACCTGATGGATTATTATCCTATCTCTGCTTGAAGGCTTCTAAGAATGACTATCTCACTACTTTACTAGGCACCTGATATTACTTTTAGATAGTTCTAATTGTCAGTATTTTGTTTTCTTTCACTGAATGGAAATCTGCCTCTCTCTAATTTCCACTTTGTTCCTAGTTCTTCCCTTTAAGACCAAGTAACACAAATACAATTTCTCTTCCTTATGGCCATTCTTCAAATACTGAAGACAATTATTGTGTTTTCTCTTCTTCAGGCAAAACATCACCAATTCCTTCAACTGATACCTATATGGTATGATCTTGAGGCTCTTCACCGTCTAAGTAGCCCTTCTGCACCAGTACTTCCCCATATTTTTGGCTTGTCTATACTCTCCCTAAAATGTCCCATTACTCAAGATGTTGTTTCACCACAACAGAGCTCAGCAAGACTACCACCTCTCTTATTCTGTACACAGAAAGTACTAGTGATCAGCAAGGGTAAGAGATGGTATCAATAAGATGAAAAATAATGTAATGTAATTTCATGATCTAAAGAGTTTTTTTTGCATCCAATTTTTTTTTACAACTCCATAAAACCATATATCAAAGAAAACACAACTATATAATTGCACTAACTAAATAATGAGAGAGAAGACTGTTTTCCCTTTCTTGTTTATATTTCTTACTTGTAAAAGGGAGGTGGTTATTGATAATCATAAAGATCATATTGTTATTTAATGGGAATGTTTATTCTCTGCTTGTGGGAGGGAGGGTAGTCATTATCAAAACAATAAGAACCAAAACCACCAACTAATTCATTCCCACTCTAGCTAGAGAAAGTTCAAAAACAAAGGATGATGGAGCTAACCTTTTCCCCCAAGTCCCAGTATTATTAAAATTGTCTTCCTTTTCATTATGGGGCATAAAGTTAGGAGATAATCCTCCACAACTTCCAATTATGCCCCAATGGCCACTTTTTGCCTGGTATTTCCCATTTCCTCATGACCCTCCACCAAATTAATCTTATTCATTACAATATTATCCTCATCTACAAAACCCTAATTTATGAGCCCAGAAATACACTGAAAGGTATGCAATGTTGTTTAGTGATTTTCACTTACATTCAATTCTTTATGACCTCATTTGGTGTTTTCATGGAAAAGATACTGGAATGGTTTTCCATTTCCTTCTCCAGTTCTTTTTATAGTTGAGAAACTGAGGCAAGGAAAGTTAAGTAATTTGCCCAGGGTTATAAAGCTAGTATGTATCTGAGGCCAAATTTGAACTAAAAAAAGATGAGTTTTCCTGACTCCAAGCACAGCATTCTATCCATTGAGCCACTTACATTGAGCTAACAATATTTAGAATAAAATATAGAAGATAATAACAATAATGATATCCAGTATGAGTGTGATGACTAGAGAACTTCCCTGGGAGCCAAGAGGACTTAAATTTAAAAACAAACAAACAAAAAACCTCCGATACATATTGGACACACATGTGACCCTGGGCAAGTCACTCTCGGTGTCCCAGACAATTCCCTAAAAAAGTAAGTTGAAAATCAGATGTATTGGTAGAGGAAATTCTTCTCTGGAAACTCTACACATAGATCTGGTATAATAAATAACAACAACAGGAATGTTATATTTATATAGGACAAGCTATACTGAGCACTTTCTTCATATCTATCTTTGAGGTAGATATTACAAGTATTATTTATTCCTGTCTTACAGGTGGGAAAACTGAAGCTCTGATGGTAAAGTGCTCTTAGTGAGAGAATCAGGTCTCAAACTCAGGTTTTCCAATTTCAATACCAATGAATGCCATTTCCATGCAGACCCCTAATGGAAACTTGATCCTTTAAGGTCACTCAGTCCATGTACTGTACCCCAGGAGCCCAACCGTACTGTCCTCTGGTCATCCATCTGTTCATTCCCAGACTCTTCCTGCTCATGACTTCCTCTTATTAGTACAGGAAACATACACACACACACACACACACACACATACACACACACACACACACACACACACACCCCAAAACATGCAGTTTTTCTTTCTGTATTTTTGCTTAAGCATTTAGGCATCTTCCTAGTTTTATTTTTAAGTAGATTTCATTAATTTTCTCAGTTCGAATTGTAACCCACTCTATAGTTCTCTCAATCTTCATGGGTCTTTTTTTTAAATCAAAGTGACTATTGACCTTCTGATGCTTGGACATTTATAATGAGACAGTTTCTCACTGAAGTCAACAATTTCACCTCAAGTTTCTTTAACACTAGGAAGTAACTTGTCCTGACCATTTATTGGCAACTTGATTCTTAATTGTTACTAAGAATACTGGGTACTTTTATCACCATTTCATCTAGGTTTTCCAAAAGACTCCTTGAGAATGGGAATCCAAGTGAAGAGGGACTCAAAAATTCAATCATAGTATCCAATGTCTTCTTTTTTTCCTAGAGGGGACCTTTTGCACTGGATCACTATGTGGTCCTCCTGATTCTCTGGTTGTATTTCTGCCTTTGGTGTATTTAAAGAATCTCTTTTCAAAGTAAGGAATGAACCAGCAGGGTCTTTTAAACACAAACACATGCACACACACACGTGTGCACACACACATTTCCCATCCACCACTTGTAGCAGAGGAGGAGAAGTAACTTCAAAGAAGCAGCATAAAACCCAACATCAGAAGTTTCTGGCAGGGAGGTTGTTTCTGTTCCAAAAATCCAAAAAGCTAACCTCATTGCTTTTAACTGCACAATCACTGCCTTGTCACATTTTTGATATTCTAGATGCTAGCTCTTTTGTACTGCAAAATTCAACATCTTTTCTATAAACAACAATTCACTTCAATCGACCAAACATTTATTAAACCTCATTCCAAAGATGGAAAACAGCATAGCCCCTTCCCTCAAGGAGGTTACAATCCAACAGAAGTATTTTTTTTTTTAAGCAATCGGGGTTAAGTAACTTGCTCGATGTTACACGGCCAGGTGTTTCTGGGTGGGTGCTAAGTGTCTGAGCCCGGGATTCGATCTCCAGGTCTTCTCAACACTGGAGCCGGTGCTCTTACTCGCTGTGCTATCTGGCCGCCCCTCCAACAGAAGTATTTTATTCTCAAACTGCCTTTAAGGTAACCTTCTGTTTTCCTTGCATTGAACTTTCTTTCCGTAAGAATTTGTATTAGAAGGGACCAGGTCACATCCCTCTTGAAGGCCCTCCTTCATAGTGATGATATCTGAACTTCTTTAGGCTTTTGTGCTACACCTGAGTACATGAGTACTAGGTGCCAGAAACATGGCATGTAAGTAGGCAACCAACTCAGAACATTATTATGCCATCATAGTGATCAAACTTGTAAGTCACCTGATTAAGCTATGGGGGCTTCAATAAGCTCGTGCCCCACGCTGGACCTCAAAGAGAAGCAGCAGTACACTCTGGGAGCAATGGGTTCCTCTGGGACTCCATTCACTTCATCTGGGGAGGGTTGGTGAGGAGTGTCCTTTACTTCCAGAGTCCTGTGGAAAGGCTTCTTTCTGCCCTACTGCATTGCCTCTCCCACCGATGGGAAATAGGATAGATGTGATGGAATTCAATGTAATCAATAGCCTAAAAAAACATAGTTCATTGGAAAGAACACTAGTGTATAAGGAGATCTGGGTTTTAGCTTAGTCTCTGACAGTTACCATATTCAGTACAGATTTCCCCCCTAAACTCTAATCTCACATCAACTGTTGGATGGACATTTCTACTGCTAGTACCTAAAATCCTATTTGTTTTCAAAGTTTTCAAAGAAAACTTCCCTGATGTTTTAGAACCAGAGGGCTAAATCGAGGTTAAAAGAATCCACCAATCACCTCCTGAAAAAGATTTCAAAAAGAAAACTCCTAGGAATATTATAGCCAAGTTATGGAATTCCCAGATTAATGAGAGAATATTACAAGCAGACAGGAAGAAACAATTTTAATATTATGGAAACACAATCAGGATAACCTAGGATCTGGCAGCTTCTACACTGAGGGATCGAAGGGCTTAGAATATGATATTCCAGAGGTCAAAGGAGCTGGGATTAAAACTGAGTCAGCTACCCAGCGAAACTGAGTATCATGTTTCAGGGGAAAATATGGTCATTCAGTGGAATAGAGGACTTTCAAGCATTCTTGATGAAAAAACCAGAGTTGAATAGAAAATTTGACATTCAGATACAAGAAGCAAGAGAAGCATGAGAAAGTAAACAAGGAAAATCATAAGGAACTTATCAAAGTTGAACTATTAACATTCCTACATGGAAAAACAATAATTGTAACTTATGAAACTTTTCTCAATAGTTTAAGGGAATAGAAATATATATATATATATGTCTATGTATGAGGGTATATGGGCATATGAATACATATGTGAATGTGTGTATATATGTTTACAGGTATACATAGATAGAAGGCATAGGACCAATTTCACAGGAAGGGATGATACTTAAAAGCTGAAATTAAGAGGTAAGAGAGGAATATAATGAGAGGAGATGGGGAGAGACAGAATGGGGTAAACTATCTCATATAGAAGAGGCAAGGGAAAATGGTTACAAAGGAGGGGAAGAATAGGAAGGCAAAATGGAATGGGTCAACCTTATTCCCATTAAATTTGGCTTGAGGAGGGCATGAAATACACACTAAATATGGTATCTCACCCTCCAGAAGAGTAGGGGGGGAAGGGGATGAGAGAGGGGATGATGGAAGGGTGGGCAGGCTTGGGGTTAGGGAAGTTGGGAGCACCCACTTTTTAAAAGGGATGGGCTCAAAGTAGGGAATAGAACAATTGGGAGGTGGGATAGTAGAGAGGGAAATATAGTCAGTATTTTACAATATATCTACTATGTTATTGTTTTGCATTAGCTACACATGTTCCACCCATACTGAACTGCTTATCTTCCTAGTAAAGGTGGGAGAAAAGGGAGGAACGGAATGAATCTGGAATTTAAAGTTTTAAAATCAAATGTTTATATATATATACATATATATATATACTATTATTAATACTATTTTACATGTAATTGGGAAATAAGATATACAGGCTCTGGGGCATAGAGATCCCCTGGAAAAGTCGAAAGGGGTTTGGGAGAAAATATGGGAGAGAGCAGATTGGAGGAGGTGATATCCTGTGGGACTGCTATTTTGGGGCACTGGGTAGGGGAAAAACAGGGAGAAAATTTGTAACTCAAAAACTGGTGGAAATGAATGATGTAAATCAGAAGTTAATAAAGCATTTGAAGACAAAAAGCCTTGAATTGATCTTTGACTTGGGTTCATCTCTATCTTCACATCTAATCTATTTCAATATTTTGTCAATTCTACTATCTCAAAACTGACCTCTCACCACAGCTCACATCATCACAACCCTCATTCAGGCACTTCTTACTCAAGAATTTTTATTAGCCTTATACATGGTTTCCTAGACTTTGATACCTCCCCTCTCTAATCTGAACTATACAACACTGCCTATGTAAATTTCCTAATGGACAGGTTTGACAGTGTTACTTTTTCCATAAAAAGACCTTCATTGAATCCTTATTGCTTTTAGGATTAAATACAGACTTCATATCCTGGCATTTAAAGTCCTCCATGATTAAATTCCAGCTTATCTTCCTAGTTTTATTTTACACTGCTCCATTTCACGCACATTGTGGTCTAGCCAAAATGGAACAAGCAGCTCTTCTCTTTTTTCTTATCCTGTGACCATATATTTGCTTAGTTATCTACATCCAGAAAATGCCTCGCCATTTTTTCTCCATTTGTTGAATCCCTTCAGTATCCAGCTCCTGAAGAAAGTTTGTTCTGATCTTGTCAGTCAAAAGTAAGATTTTTCTCTTTAAATTTTCTTGGAATATTTTGTTGGAATCTCTCCTTTGCCTCCACCATCTTCTGCCTTATATAATAATCTCTCATGTTCCATATTCCTCCTATTATCCTGCAGTCTCCTTTAGTATAGATGTATCATTTCTCATCCTCATACCCTCAGCAGCTAGCACAGCTGCCTTGCACTTTGACTGTAGTGCTTTAAAATGCTTGTTGAATTGAACTACATTGAATTTCTAGCATCCTTTCTAGCTAAATGATTTTATAGTAATTGGATGAAAATATAGACTTTTCTTAAGATAGAAATTTCCATGGATTAATGTTGGCATGAAAGAATTCAGCTATTATTTTAGGAGCAGATGGAAGATCCTTCTTCCCTTCCAAATCCCCAGCATGCTCAGTGGGAAAATTTTAGCACTTTATTGAACTAGAAGCAGAGGATGAAGAATAACATATAGCATCATATATGTCAAATCAACGGCTTAAAGGAACATTATTACTTGAACTGTATTCCTATTAATAAAAGGGGAATAAACTTTAGATGTATCCTTTCTTGAAGGGCATTATTTACTTTAAACAGAAATCCCAATGCATTTTTTTTTCAGGTAGGATGGCTGAGGAAGAAGGATATAGCTGCACAGATCTCTTTAGAAAAAAAATAGGATCAGAACCCAGGAGTCCTTGTGTCCAAAGCCAGCATTTTTCTTTAATTTTCATCTCCTTCCTCCAACCATCCCTCTCCTCCTCCCATGACCTGTTTAGATTATAGACTTTTAGAGTTGAAAGAGACCTTTCAGATAATTTAGTGCAAGTCTTCTCCTTTCACAATTAAAGAAACTGAGGCCCTTAAAGGTAAAATTACTTGCTCACAATCAAAAACATAGACACAGGAATAGATGGGACTAGATTCCAACTTTCCTTATCCCCAGACCAATGTACTTTTTTTTTAAGTCAACACATTGTACGTTGTAAAATTAAGTCTTATTGTGGGGCAGTAGGATAAGACTGAGAGAAGGTTAACCAAGGAAAAACTATTGTCTTAGATTCCATCTTTTCTGGAAAGGGAAATATGTGTGTGTGGGAGGAGTGACTCAATTTCTCTTTGCTACAATGCAACCCACTCTGCTCACCCTCTCTTCTCCCAAATGGAAAGCTAAACTTACCTGGGCTTAGGGCTAGGAATGTTTTGGTGATGGATCCAGAGAAGACTTAGATCATTGTGGTAAAAGAATAGGGATAGCACAGTGACAATCAGAAACTATGAACTACAGAGGTAGAGGGGTGGAGAACATGAAGAGTTACAGAAAGAGTGAGACATATAAAACAGAAGCAAAGAGAGTATGAAGGGGGAAGAGTGCCCTATGGTGATTTTCATTTCAACCCCATGGACCAGATGGTTAGATAGGGCCTTAGCTTTATATTCCCTGGGGGTAGGGCAGGAGGGAAAAGGGAGAGAATGATCATCACTTTTTACATAGGATCCAGAGGGAGGTGAAAGGAAAAAACATCTGGTGATTAATTTTCTCTCTTAACAAAGACCTTTTTTGCTCTGAGTAAAAGTGTCATGGTGAGATTTGGTCCTTAGAATAATAGTGCATAGGCTTTCAGAAGTAAAAATGATCTTAGAAATCCCCTAATTCAATTTTACATGTAGGACACTGAGACCCAGATGGATTGAGAGTCTTGCCCAAGGACACACAGCTCGTTAGTGACTGAGCAAACTAGAACCTCCTTATTGAATGGTTGTCTCTAATCCATAGTAAGGCTGCCTTCCTCATGACTTCTGTACCTAACAGCTACCTCAGCTTGTACTGTGCCCACCATCAGATGACTCCTTTAAACCACTGCAACAATGTCCTAGATCATCACTGAGATCAACCGTTTTTGGGGATGTCAGGAATTCAACTAACATTAAGTACCTACTATATGTAAGAAATTGTGCTAAGCTTTGGCAATAGAAATTAGATCAATAAACATTTATTAAGCAACTTATATGTGCATTGTGTTAAGTGCTAGAAAGATAAAATGGTAATACAAAAAAAGATTGCATAGTACTTTCTTTTTTAAACTGATAATCATTTATGTACTTTTCCTTTTACATCCTGCCACCCATGCCCCAAGTGTGTGTGTGTGTGTGGGGGGGGGAGATTTTTCACAAATATGCATAGTCAGAGCAAAAGAGATTCCTGTATAGGTCATGTCAAAATATGTTTCATTCTATATTTTGTAGTCCATCATCTCTTTCATGAACAGGGTTGTATTCTTCATATCCAGAATCATGGCTCGCCATTGTATGGATCAGAAGTCTTAAGTCTTTTAAAACATTTTTTTTACAGCATTGTTGTTACTCTACAAATTGTTTACCAGGTTCTGATCATTTTAGTTTGTATCGTTTCATACAAATCTTCATAGTCTTCCCTGAAACAGTTCTCACCATAATTTCTTGTAGTGAAATATCGTTCCATCATATTCATGTGTAATAGGGGCATTGTTGCACTTGTCCAGATCCCCTAACATAGAGCCACTCTACCTACGGGATGTGATGCCCTGTGTTCTCCTACCACATGGATGAGACTAGCCTCTCATTATTGGCAATGTAGCCAGAAGAGACGGTAGTTCTGTAACTCCCAGCCTGGAACAGTCTCACTCTCTTTCCAGAGAGGGCAAAGCTTAACTTATAGCACAAGTCCCATGAAATGAGCTAGTGAGGGAAAAAGGGGAGCTTCCTTCTCTTGATCTTGCTTTTACTCAATAACTCAGAAGAATAGTCCTACGTCTCTGGTTCATTTGTCCTTATCCGTTTCTAGGTAGCAGTAATCATCTATCCTACCCCAAATTAAACCATGGTGAACTTGGAGCCAGGATTCTAGCCAGTCACCATAGTAGGGAAAATTGAAAAATAGTATGGCAAAAACCAGGAATAGACCAACATCTCTCACCCTATATGAAGACATGGTCAAAATGGGTACATGAATGAGACATAAAAGGTGATAACCAGAACCAAATTAGGAGAGTAAGGCATAGTTTACCTGTAAGATTTATGGAGAAGGGAAGAATTTATGACTAAACAAGAGATAGATAACATTCTGAAATAAAAAATGGACAATTTTGATTACATTAAATTTAAAAAAGTATTTGCACAAACAAAACCAAATGTCTCCAAGATTAGGAGGGAAGCAGAAAGCTGGGGAAAAATTTTTTTATAGTCAACATTTATGAGAAAGGTCTTATTTCTCAAATGCATAGAGAACGGAGTCAAATCTATAAGAATCCAAGTCATTCCCCAATTGATAACTGGTCAAAGGATTTGAGCAGGCACTTTCCAGATGAAGAAATCAAAGTAATGTATAGTCATATGAAATAATGCTCTGTCACTATTGATTAGAGAAATGTGAATTAAAGCAACTCTGAGGTACCACATCACACCTATCAGACTAGCTAATATGATAGAAAAGGAAAATGATAAAGGTTGGAGAAGATATGGGAAAATTGGAATAGTAATTCATTATTGTTGGAGTTGTCAATTGAATAAAGCATTCTGGAAAGCTATTTGGAACTATGCCCCAAAGGCTATAAAACTGTGCATATACTTTTTACTAAATCTGTTTCTCAAAGAGACCATAAAAAGGGGAAGGGACCTACATGTACAAAAATACTTATAGAAACTCTTTTTGTAGTGGCCAAGAATTGGAAATTGAGGGGATGCCCATCAACAGGAGAATGGCTGAACAAGTTGTGGCATATTAATATAATGGAATACTATTGTTTTATAAGAAATGGTGAACAGGTAGGTTTCAAAAAAACCTGGACAGACATTTATGAACTGTTGCTGAATGAAATGAGTAGTACCAAAAGAACATTATGCATAGTAACAGCAACATTTTATGATGATTGACTATGGTAGACATAGTTATTCTCAGCAATGTAATGATCCAAGACAATTCCATAAGGCTTGTGATGAAAAATGCTATCTACATCCAAAGAAAGAACTATGGAGTCTGAATATAAACCAAAGTATATTATCTTTACTTTTCAATTTTTTTCTTTCTCTGGATTTTTCCCTTTTCTGATTCTTCTTTCATAATATAACTAATGTGGGGGCAGCTAGGTGATGCAGTGAGTAAAGCACCAGTCATGGAGTCAGGAGCATCCGAATTCACTTCTGGCCTCACACACTTAGCACCCACACACAAAAAACTAGCTGTGTAACCTTGGGCAAGTTACTTAACCACAATTGCCCTCTGTAAAGGCAAAAAAATATAACTAATGTGGAAATATGTTTAATATAATTGTACATGTACAACCTATATCACATTGCCTGCTATCTTGGGGAGACGGGAGAAAGAGAGGGATGGAGAAAAATTTGGAATTCAAAATTTTACAAAAATGAATGCTTAAAACTATCTTTACATATGATTAGAAATAATAAAATGTGATTAAGTACAAAATGAATGTATAATGCATTTATTGAACACTTGCTATCTGTAAAGCACTGTGCTAAGGACTGGGGATACAAATAGAAAAGACATTTTCTGGGGAAATCAGAGTAGAGTCAAGATGACTGAGGAAAGTCAGGGCTTTCTCCCAAACCCATCTGCATATCTTTAAAGAATGTCATAGGGGCAGCTAGGTGGCACAATGAATAGAGCACTGGTCCTGGAGTCAGGAGGACCTGAGTTCCAATTCAGCCTCAGACATTTGATACCAGCTGTGTGACCTTGGACAAGTCACTTAACCCTAATTACCTTGCTTTCCCCCTCCCCCCAAAAGAATGGCATAAAACAATTCCTGGAGCAGCAAAATCCACAAAATAAAATGATTGAATAATGTTCCGGTCAAAGGTAACTTAAAATGTCACCAGAAAATGTCTGTTTCACCTGGGTAAGACAGGAGCACCATCCAGCCTAGGCTATACTAGCGTAGACCCAGTCATAGGAAACCAGGAGCAGGCCTTGGGATCCATTTCATCAGAAACAAGAACAGTTGCTTCTGGAACTCTCAACTGACAGATGGTAAGAGAATTAGACAACTAGTCAGAAGGAGATAATGGATCTCTTTGGTAGCACTGTGGCAGGAATCTGTTGTTTTGCCAATTCTCAGATCCAGGTCTCAGTTCTTGGTGCCAGTCCCAGGGTGAGGAAGATCATTAGCACATTAGAGTTTGCAGCCAGCCAGAATGGAGGGGGGCAGTCTGTCATCATAGATGCAGGGCAGAAAAAAAGTGCTTGTGGTCACTCATAGACCAGAGCACATTTTAGGAGAGTAGTAAACATATTTCTCCTTAGACCATACCACCTTGGAAGAACTGAAAACTTACCAATCCTTAGAATGATTTCTGAAAACAGCTGCACAGAACCCCTAAAGCTTGGAAGAGTGTGCCCTCCACCCTGGAAGCAGAGCCCTACTTTAACAAATAATTAAAATTCAAGAAATAGGGTGGCAAATGAGTAAACAATAGAAAAAAATGTGACCATAGAAAGTTGCTATGGTGACAATGACTATCAAAACATACACACTCAGAAGAAAACAAAATCAAACCTCCTGCATCCAAAGCCTCCAAGAAAAAAAAATGAATTGTTATCAAGCCATGAAAGAATACAAAAATGATTTTGAAAATAAAGCAAGAAAGGTAACAGGAAAAAAAATGGGAGGAAAAATGAGAGCAAGGCAAGATAATCATGAAAAATGAGTCAACAGCTTGGTAAAAGAGACACAAAAATATATTTAAGAAAATAACACCTTAAAAAACCAGATGGCCAAATCATAAAAGAGGTATGAAAAAAACAATAAGGATATTGCCTTAAAAAAGCAGAACTGACCAAATGGAAAAAAAAGATTTATAATAATTCACTCAAGAAAAAAAAAATCCTTGGAATGTAGATTTGATCAAATGGTGGTATAAAAGCTCACTAAAGAAAATAACCCTTTGAAAATTATAATGGAGTAAATGGAAGTTAATGACATTACAAGAAATCAATAAACAATAAAACAAAAGCAAAAGAATAAAAAAAAGAAGACGATGTGAAATATCTCATTGAAAAATCAACTGACCTGGAAAGCAGATCCAGGAGAGAGAATTTTAAAATTGGATTACCTGAAAGCCATGATCAAAAAAAGAGCCTAGACATCATCAAGAATGCTTGAAATTCCTCTATTTCCTTGAATATCCTCTCCCCACCCCCCCTCCTGAAAGATTAAACTCCGTTTTGCTGGGTAGGTGATTCTTGGTTGTAAGCCTAACTCTTTTTCCCTCCAGAATATCATATTCCAAGCTCTCCGATCCTTTAATCTAGAAGCTTCTAACTCTTGTTCATGTTATCTTGACTGTTGCTCCATGATATTTGAATTGCTTCTTTCTGACTGCTTACAATATCTTCTCCTTGAACTGGGAGCTCTGGAATTTGGATATAATATTCCTGGGAGTTTTCATTTTGGAGTCTCTTTCAGAAGGTGATTGGTGGATTCTTTAAAATTCTATTTTATCTATTGTATCAGGGCAGTTTTCCCTGATAATTTCTTGAAAGATGCTGTTCAGGCTCTATTTTTTTTATCATGGCCATCAGGTAGACATTTTCTGTTCTCAAATTCTAATAAAATATTATAATAAAAGATACAATACATACAAGAAGATTTAAGCTGCAAGTCAGATGAAAAACTCTCTTGCTCCTTAGGGTACTGCAGCAAAGCTGATGTTAATGTTCTTTCTTTAATATCATTTCCACTGATACAATAACAATTTCTGATCTTCAACCATTGAAAGTGCCAAGAATTTTCTAACTTTATACTCCATATTAATTATATTCAATATTAACAGTTATAGACAAATCCAACTATATTAATAATTATATTGCATTCCTTTCCCCAAAGATGAATAATGTATTTGTTGCTGTTCTCTTGTTTCTGTCATGTTCAACTTTCCATGACCCCAAGTGGGGTTTTCTTGATAAAGATACTGGAGTGGTTTGCAATTTCCTGCTCTATCTCATTTGACAAATAAGGAGACTGATGCAAACAGGTTTAAGCAACTTGCCCAGAGTCTCACAGCTAGTAAGTATCTGAGGCCAGATTTGAACTCAGGAAGATTGGTTTTCCTCATTCTAGGTCCAGCACTCTATCCATTATGTCTAGCTGCCCAGGGTATTCAAGTAAAAACATCTAGGATAACTTATGTGTCTATTGGTACAGCCCTTGATACTGAAAATAATCTAACAAACCTTCCATGTGTGTATCCTTATATAACCTGTTCACTATTGATGTATTCAGAGTGGTGGGTATGTGTCTATGCATACCATAATGATGTATATTTAAAAGGCTCCAGGACCTCTCATTGTCCTCTCATACATAAAACAGTGCAAGCTTTCACCATCTTCAGTCATTAGAATGCAACCTGAATATTGTAGCAGGACTGGTCACCTGTGGATTTATGCCATCATCTCCCAGGAACAAAACTAAACAACTAAAATCAAGTGTTAGAAAGAAATGGTTAGAGAACATATATTGTCATTATCTTTCATTCATTTTGTTATATTCTATTATTAACCCCATAATGAGATCAAAGGAGTATGGGGATAAATCTCCAAAAACTTGGAAATGTTATATTAAATTGGTGATGAGAACAAATGATATCACAGATCACAGAACATTAGATTTATTTCTGAGAGGAACCTGAGAGATCATCTAATCCAACATCCTCATTTTATACATGAGGAATGTGAGCACTAAAGAGATAATGTCACTTGTCCAAAGTCTTATTGGTAATAAATGGCAGGCCCTCCCAGGATTTGAATCCAGATCTTGACTTCAATTCTAATACTCTTTTCCTATTGTACTATATTGCTATCCAGGAAGAAAGTATTGGTCAACAACAACAAAAAAAAGCTATAGGGGGCAGAGTCAAGATGGAAGAGTAGAAGCAGGACCTCCATGCAGCTCCGACTTCCACCTTCCCCAATCCATGTAAAAAGGGGACTCTGAACAAACTTTGGAGCTGCAGAACCCACAAAATGACATAGAGAAGCTAACCTCCCACTGAGGACAGCCTGGCATGCCGGTAAGAATCGGCCAGCACAGTGCTCTGGGAGCTAAGCCCAGGCCCGAGTGAGCTGAGGTTTTAGCCCTAGGGTGGACCTGACCAGCCGATGGCCAGAGGGACCCATATCACCAACAGCTGTGGCCGTTTCCAGATTCATCAACACATAGATGCGAAGGACAAAGTGAGAGGTCAGTGCAGTCTGGACTTTGGGACCAGTAGTTGGGAGAATGTCAGCTTTTGCCCCCAGGAGAGAAGTTGGTGAGATGCGGTACAGCCAGCACCAAGTGGAAGCTTCAGCTCCTGGCCTGCAGAATGTAGGGGCACCAAGTGACCAATCTGAGGGGTAATCACTCATGCTTTAACCTGCTTGGATCTGGATTGCAGTCTAGGGTGGAGCTCCTGGGGTGTGTGACCAGCTTGCCAGAGAGTGTGGAGGCTTCAGAGAGGGCACCCAACTAATACCTCCAGCAGCTGAACCCCAGAGTTTGGGACAAAAGCTCCCCTGTCTGGTGGCTGAGCCCTAATGTGGCAAAAAGCCCAGGGGTCAAGTGACTGAGGGGCTACATGACTAGGCAAAGAAAACAAAGCAGACAAAAGATTCCAACATTAGACTCCTATTTTGGGGACATAAAGGAGCAAAGCATGGAAAAGGAGGAAGACAGTGAAGTCAGAACTCCTGCACCAAAAGCTTCAAAGGAAAATACCAGCTTGTCAGAGGCCAAAGAGGACCTTAAGAAGCAAGTAAGAGAAATGGAGGAATAATTGGGATAAGAAATGAGAATGATACAAGAAAATTAAAAAAAGAGAGTCAATGACCTGACTGAGGAAATCTCACCTTAAAAAACAGACTAACACAATTGGCAAAAGAGGCTCACAAAGGCAATGAGGTGAGGAATGCCTTAAAAAGCCAAATTTGCCAGATGGAAAAAGAAGCTCAAAAGCTCAATGAGGAGACTCATTCCTTCAGATTTAGAATGGAGCAAATGGATGCTAATGACTTTATGAGAAATCGAGATGTGGTTAAACAGATCCAAACAAATGAAAGAATAGAAGGCAATGGGAAATATCTCATGGGAAAAACCACTGACCTGGAAAATAGATCCAAGAGAAATAATTTAAAAATTATTGGACTACCTGAAAGCCATGATCAAAGTAAGAACCTAGAAATAATCCTCCAAGAAATTGTCAAGGAATATTGCCCTGATATTTTAGAACCAGAAGGCAAAACAGAGGTTGAAAGAATCTACCGATCACCTCCTGAAAAATATCCCAAAAAGAAAACTACTAGGAATGTTATAGCCAGTTTCTGGAATTCCCAGATCAACAAGAGAATATTACAAGGAGCCAGGAAGAAACAATTTGAATATTGTGGAAACAAAATCAGGATAACCCAGGATCTGGCAGCTTCTACACTGAGGGATGAACGGGCCTGGAATATGATATTCTGGAGGGCAGAGGAGCTGGGATTAAAACCAAGAATAACCTACCCAGCAAAACTATCATGTTTAATGGAAAAATATGGTCATTTAGTGGAACAGAGGACTTTCAAGCATTCTTAATGAAAAAAAAAAAAACAGAGTTGAATAGAAAATTTAACGTACAGATACAAGAAGCAAGAGAAGCCTGAGAAAGTAAACAGGGTAAAGAAATCATAAGGCACTTATCAAAGTTGAACTATTAACATTCCTACATGGAAAAACAATAATTTTAACTGAAGAAACTTTTCTCAGTATGAAAATAGTTGAAGGGAATTTCTATATATATGTCTATATCGCAGGGTATACGGGCGTATGAATACATATGTGAATGTGTGTATACATGTTTACAGGTACACATAGACAGAGGGCACAGGACCAAATTAATAGGAATGGATGAT
>NW_027185784.1:28313048-28332803 GCF_028583685.1 Petaurus breviceps papuanus
GAGAGAGAGAGAGAGAGAGAGAGAGAGAGAGAGAGGTGATGGAGGGAGGCAAGCAGTTTGGAAATAGTAACTATGAAAGAAGAAAAGGATTTACATGAAGTAAAGAAAGGTTGGGTCATGATTAGATAACATGAATTCATAGTAGATCTACATAGCTGTTATCTGACTTTCACCAGCATTGTTCAATAGGTTAGGATAAGGAATAGTTAGGGTAGGCTAGCATTGAAGACTAACGGTATGAATTGTAAAAGGACAAAGAGCAAAGGATTAAGGGATTCAAAGATGAGTAATGCTATATTGTTCAACAGGCTAACTTTAAGGGCAAGATCAGTAAGGTCAGATGGTGAGGCTAGAGCAGGAATGATAGCCTGAGAGAACAGGGAAGGATAGAGGGATTGGAGATCATGGTGAAGTTGAAGATAAATTTAAGTCAGTAAAGTAAAGGGAAAAATGAAATGAAGATTATGATTTTAAAAATAGAAAACATGTTGGAGAAGTAGCAAAGGATGGGATGTCTTCTAGAGAAAGATAATAGATGGGAAGAGTTTAAATGAATAAGGAAAGTGGTAATGGTAGAATTGAGCTTCCAGAGTTTATAATGGAAGAGCAGATGGATTGGAGGAAGGTAGGGTTAAATTGAATAGGTCTGACTACCAGGAGAGGGGTGTTTGCTTTGGAAGATAACTTTTAATTTTAGGGAATTAAGGGAGAAGCATAAGAGTTCAATACCCACAGAAGAAAGTGAGTTGATCAATGAACTTAGAGAAAAGGTCAAAGATGAAAGTAATACTGGACAGGAAGACCATGTGGTATAAGATGCCTCCAAATTTGGTAGCCTTTTCATTCTTCTATATCTCTCTAATATAATACCCTTGATGGACCAGAGGTTTACTTCTGGTTGATTATAGCTAAAATCAGTAATTCAATGATTCCATATAATAATAGGAGAGTGACTTAGGGTATACAATGGCTAAGAAGGAAATGTGGGACCAAGATGGTTTAATGTTTTAATCATCCATGATGATCAAAAAATATGAGATTATGCATCAGGATGATCTCATGAGTTCTTTGGTCTGATGACAGAAGATCACTGGATTTAGCCTCTGTGGGAACTGAGACAATCTGAAGTCATATGGTGATATTTCAATAGTACATGAATGATTAGCTCATAAAGATACAGGACCTGAGTCAACTGTGGAAGTATAACAGGAACACTTATTCCAATGAGGATTTGGAATAAGATCTTCTGCCATATGCTATTCTCCCTCTAGACTCTCTTAAAAAAACTCAACTCTCAACTTCCATGAGGATGAGGAAATCTGGGTTTCAAGCACCAATGCTTTTGTCAGTCTTGAGCAAATGGGATCTTAAGGTCTCTCTGGGCCTTAATTTCCTTTTCTGTCAAATCAAGAGTGGTTTGGAAAATTTCCAAGATTCATTCTGGCTTTCAAATACTAGATTTCTGTAGTTCTGTGATTTCAAATATTATACCTCCATCCCTAACCTGTACATCCTAGACCCAGAAAGCACTATGGAGCCTTCATTTGTATCATGAAAAACTTACTATCCATTTCCATTTTCCCCAGTGTAGTTCAAGCCCATTATTTTAATGTCAAGTTATTTCATTAATCTACTAACTCAAGGTTTCACACTTTAAGCTGTAGGCCAGACTTTGAATCTATTCACCACAGCCTTAGCACAGTGGCTTTTGGAGATGTAGAGCATAGGAACAGAGAGCAAAGGAGAAAAAAGGTAGCAAGACATAAAGAAAAGGCAATTTCTGTGATCCTTCTTCACCTGTAGCTTAGTAGGAAGTACACTGGTTTTAAAATTAAGATACCTGTGTTTGCATCTTTACTTTGCGTAATCTACAAGATTTGAAGCAAGTCATTTAACCTTTCAAATATCCTTTTATTTACCTGTAAAATGAGAATAATATTTGTACTACTTAATTAACAGAGCTCTTTGAGTATCAAGTGAGATTGGAGGTAATATATGCTCATTGAATTAAAAGGCTGGAAAAGCCCATGTAAATTCCAGCTATTTTTATTTTTTCAATTTATTCTGCCTTCTGGGGCAGGGTTAGTATTAATCTTTCTAAAATGAAACTTAATTTCTCTAGGGTAAAATATCCCCTTCTTTAAAAGTTCATTGAAGGGCTACAACCTTCTCATTTCCAAATTTGGAGCTTGAGATTTTTCTATAATAGGTTTCTTTATTTAAAATATTTTAAGGGAAGACAATGGGATTTCTTTGAAAAAGTAGATTTCATTCAAATGCAAATATTTGTGATGAATATCCAAATACAGATACTTTAAAGGGATGAAGTGAATGCAGTAGAAGAGAACCAGGAAATTTTATGCTATTGGGAAATGGAATTGTGAAGAAAAGTTTTAGAAATCTTTTTTTGCTTGTTTGTTGGCAACAAAAAATAGAACTGATAGACTGCGAGAGATAGACTAGCATACAGAGAATTTAGAATGTGCTGGGAACACAGACTAACTTGTTCCAGAAAAACTTGTGCCCAAGTTCGAGAAAATCAGAAAAAATCCACAATGCTCTGATTCAGAATGGGGCAGCTGAGGGAGCAGCCAGTGGAGGAAGGATATATGACAAGGGCTTGAGAGAGAGAGAGAGAGAGAGAGAGAGAGAGAGAGAGAGAGAGAGAGAGAGAGAGAGAACATTTCTAGGATCAGTATTGAGGTGATGGACACCAGCTGGTGAGGTTTTGGCGACATCAATTTTCACTTAAAACTAGAAAAGATTAAGTCTGTTTCCCTGAGCTCTTCTAGAATAAATTGAGATTAAAGTAGATTAGCCAGAGGGCAATGACTTTAAGATTAGGGCCAAGAGAATGAACTCACAGTCTAAAAAAATGCTAACATGGAGTACTCGGAGCAAGTATTTTATATTTAAAGTGGTTCCAGACTGTTGTTTTTTGTCTTTCATTTTTTGAATAGGACCAATGACATCACAGGGTGATGTCTTGATTTATGGGTGAATTTCCACAAGATTTTGAGTTACAAATTTTCTCCCCATCTTTCCCCTACCCACCACCCCAAAACAACAATCCCACTGAATACCCCCTCCCCCAAACTGCTCTCTCCTATATCCTCCCCCATTACCCCTCAAACTTTCTAGTAGGGCAAGATGGATCTCCATGCCCCAGTGCCTGTACATCTTATTTCCCAACTGCATGTAAAATAATAATAATATATTTTTAAACATTTGATTTTAAAACTTTGAATTCCAGATTCTTTCCCTTCTTCCCTCATCACCCACCCTTACTGGGAAGATAAGATATTTAATATAGGTTGTACATGTGTAGTTACACAAATTATTTCCATAATGGATATATTGTGAAAGACTGACTACATTTTCCTCCATCCTATCCTGTCCCACACTTGTTCTATTTTCTACTTTGACCCTGTCCCTTTTCAAAAGTGTGTGCTTCTGACTACCCTCCCCCCTAATCTACCCTCCCTTCTATCATCCTCTTCTTATCCCCTTCCTCCCTACTTTCCTGTAGTTACCAGTAAGATACCCAATTCAATGTGTATTTATACCCTCCTTAAGCTAAATTCAATGAGAGTAAGGTTGACCCTTTCCCTTTTGCCTTCCTATTCTTCCCCACCATTGTAACAGCTTTCCCTTGCCTCTTTTATATGAGATAATGTACCCTATTCTCTCTCTCCCTATCTCCTCTTATATTTCTCTTCCACCTCTTAATTTTATTTTTTTAAATAAAATTTAAATAAATAAATTAAAAATTAAAATTAAAAAAATTAAATAAAAATAAATTTTAAATAAAAAATAAAATAAAAATCCCTTCCTATTCAATTAAAGCTGTGCCCTCCATCCATGTATACCTGTAAACATATATACACACACTCACATATATATTCCTATACCCATATAACCTACTATATAGACACACACACACATATATATGTATATATGTTTGTATACATATATATACATTTGTATTCCCTTCAACTATCCTCATACTGAGAAAAGTTTCATATGTTAAAAATTATTGTTTTTCTATGTAGGAAGGCAAATAGTTCAACTTTGATAAGTTCCTTATGATTTCTTTTCCCTGTTTACCTTCTCATGCTTCTCTTGCTTCATGTATTTGAATGACAAATTTTCTATTCAACTCTATTTTTTTCATCAAGAATGCCTAATAGTCCTATATTTCATTGAATGACCATATTTTCCCCTGAAACATTACATTCAGCTCGCTGGGTAGGTGATTCTTGGCTTTACTCCTAGCTCCTTTGAACTCTGGAATACCATATTTCAAGCCCTTTGATCCCTTAATGTAGAAGTTGCTAGATCTTGTATTATCCTGATTTTGTTTCCACAATATCCAAGTTGTTTCTTCTTGGCTGCTTGTAATATGTTCTTCTTGATCCGGGTACTCCAGAACCTGGCTATAATATTTCTTAGGGGTTTTCTTTTTGTGATCTTTTTAAAGAGGTGATTGGTAAATTCTTTCAATTTTTATTTTGCCCTCTTCTTCTAAAATATCAGGGCAATTTTCCTTGAGAATTTCTTGAAGGGTGATTTCTAGTTTTTGTTTTTTTTTGATCATGGCTTTCAGGTAGTCCAATACTTTTTAAATTATCTCACCTGGATCTATTTTCAAGGTTTTTCCAACGAGATATTTCACATTGCCTTCTATTTTTTCATTTGTTGAATCTGTTAAATAGTATCACAATTTCTCATAATGTAATTAGCTTTCTTTTGCTCCAACCTAATTCTGAAGGAATTATTATCTTCAGTGAGCTTTTGAAATTATTTTTCCATCCAGAAAATTTGGCTTTTTAAGGCATTCTTCACATTGTCTTTTTGGACCTTTTTTGCCATTTGAATTGTTTTTAATGTGTTATTCTCTTCAGTCAGGTTGTTGACTCTCTTTTCATGATTTCCTTGCATTGCTTTCATTTCTCTTCCCAACTTTTCCTCCACTTCTCTTACTTGATTTTCAAAATCCTTCTTGAGCTCCTCCATGGCCTGTAACCAATTCATATTTTTCTTGGAAGCTTTTGGTGCGGGATTTCTGACTTAATTGTCTTCCTCCTATTCCATGCTTTGATCCTTTTTGTCCCCCAAAAAGGAATATAAGGTTTGATTGCTGTGCTTGCTTTTCTTCTTTTGCTTGCTCATGTTGCCACTCAATTACTTGACTTTTGAGCTTTTTGCCACAGTAGAACTCCACTTTCAGAGAGGAGAGCTTTGTCCCAGGTCACTGGGGTTTTTGCAGCTGCCAGAGCTATTAGTTGGGTACCATCTCCACAGCCTCCAAAACCTCTGGCACACTGGCCACACACCCCACGACCTCCACTGAAGAGAGCAATCCGGATCCAAGCAGGTTAAACTAAGAGACATTACCCTCTGAATGGTCACTTGGTTCCCCCTACTATCTGCAGGCCAGGAGCTCTGAAGCAGCCATGTGGTGGTGGCTGCAGGGCTGCTACACCTCCACCACTCCTCATCCCGTGGGGGTGGGGGGGAGCGGTCTGGACTGCGCTTCTCTGTCTCCCCCATTTCCAACAGAATTCCACATTGACCTTTTTCTTTCTCTTTGGCATTTATGGGTTGATTATTCTGGAAACTACCACAGCTCCTGGTGATCCACTCTTCCTAAGTCAGCTCCAGCCAATGCTGGTTTGGGCTGCCCTGAGGCTAAAGCCGTGGGTTCACTCATTTCTGGTCTAGGCTCTGAGCACACTGTGATGGACCCTTCCTTTAGGCTTTCCAGGCTGCCTTCAGCAGGAGATTTGTTTCTCTCTGTCACTTTGTGGGTTCTGTAGCTCTAAAGTTTGTTTAGAGTCATATTTTATATGTATTTGAGGGGGTTAAGGGAAGAGGTCACTGAATTTTCCTGCTTCTACACCACCATCTTGTCTCTGCCCCCTCTCAGAGCTCTTCTTGCTTGGGTGTGGGGGAAAAAACACCACTAGCACCAAACAACCCCCCCCACCACCTTATTTTAGTTGAATAGAAAGAAGGTCAAGGACAGATAGAGGAAATATATCTATAAATTTGTAAACATGGCCATATTATGCTTCTTTTTAAATATTCATAGTTTTCAAAGTTTAATTCCATAATGTAGCAGCAAGCACCCCAGGATCCCCAGGGTGGCTGCCAAAATAGGGTTTTAGATCTGCTTTTCTAAAGGAAAGCAACTCAAAATGTGTTAAAAAACTTACTTTAATCAATCAAACATATATTGTTTACCTAGTTCAGAGGAAAAAGGTCAGCATGCTGAACTTCAGAGTATACAGAAAGAAGTTACAAAACAGAGAAACAAAACAAGCAGACAGGCTTCCAAACTGTCCAACCATTACATCCATACCAAATCACAGTTACCAGAGAGGGAAGTATCAACATCTGGGTTTTCAAAGCCAGGGGGCTCTCAAAGGCTGCCCAGAGTCTCATCTGATCAAATCACAAAACACTTCTCAAAGTGAGCCCCAAAGCAAAGCCTCACATCAGGGATTATATAGACTTCTCCTGGGTCAGAGAATGTAACCACCCTCTTGAACCACTGCCTAATCACACAGCATCAAGGTGTGGGCATTCCTTAAAACCAAGCCTCCTGCCACAGGCTCCATGTGACCACATTCAGCCAATTAAGGGGCAGAGTATATTTTTCAAATCAAGGAAGGTTCTCAGAGTCTCTTAAGCCTATCAAAGGTCCTAGGGGTCAGGGAAGATCTTCAAATTTGTATTTCCATCACCTGCTCCAAGAACTTTCATGCCCATAGCATATAGCATAGTCCATTTTCATTTGAATTAGCATTGATATTTCTTAGGTCACATTTTCAAGATACATATCTAAAGTTACCAAAGTAGCTACAGGGCCTTAAACAAACACAAAGTACATTGCATTATCTCCTCAATTCAAAACAAATGTCCAAATAAAGTTCTCTTTGATGGAGGGGAATGTCCTTCCCCTCACACTGCTCCAGCCCCTGCTCCCAATTTCTGAGGGGAAGCTGGGCAACAAAACCAATAGGGAGGGCTCCTTGGGGGTCCATGGTCCTTCACCCTACCCACCACAGACACAAGTCCATCCTCCCCCTGGGTACCACACTGTGGGATGCAGCAAGGGAACACATTCAGTGCCTCTGCTTTGCTGCACAGTCCTTATCTTGTGCTGTGGCTGAATGTCTCACCATTCTCACTTGCCTATTCTGTCTGACATTAAATGCCTTATTGTGGTACATTTTGTATAGTACATTAGTTGGAATACCATCAGTTCTTCCAAAATCAACACCTGCTTTCAGTAGAGCAGTAAACAGTTTTTTTCTTGTCACTCTATTCTGACTTTGAATCTGCTGGCCATTTACTTTTCTCTCTTGAGGAAAATTATCTTTTCCCCATTCTCCTAAGTCATTTAGCTGTGAAATATTATCCAGTACCTCAGACAGAGGGTGCCCTATTTTACCAATTAGCAGAGTCAAAAGTAGTTGTTAATAAGCAGGAGGAGTTGTCTTCACTATGATATATCTATGAGATGCTGCTAAGGGGATATCAAGATATGTATTTGCATCTCCAACCATGGTAAGAGTTTTCATTACATCTTCTTTCAACTTTCTCATGAAGTCTCTAAGCAAGAACCAGGCTCTGTCTCCACTTAGTAACATAGAATTGACAGTATACATTCCATTGCATCCATTGGCAGCTAGAACTAATAGATTGGTCATATTGTTACCTTCTGCTATATGAAAATCTCTAAAAACTTACTGGACAAAAGGAATCTGAAAAAAAAATCTATATATTTCAAACAGTCCACACTATGGACCCATACTCCTCCAGCCCCTTCATCACTGATTCTCACCATCTAAGACACTAATGATTCTCTCATTCTTTGGATGAATCTGCTTAATATATCTGTAACCTCTTGTTGAGTGAAATCCTCAATTCTCTCCCTGAACTCTGTTTGGCCGCCCTGATTCTTCTGCTTTTTTCTCAGTATGGGGCACACTTCTGACCTTGTAAATGTCAGGCCATGAAACATTATATTGTTCTGTACCCATTCACTCTCCTGGCAGTTGTCATCATGGCAACTAGGCTCAGTCTCTATTAAAACTGTATGAACTTTCCTCCTGTTACTTTTCTGCTTTTTTTCTGAGTAAAATTCACAACAGCCTTCTCTTTTACCTCCTGAGATCCTGCAGCTTACTCTTCTAAAGGAGAGCCCAAATGCTGCAACATAGCCAACTCTCTTTCCATTTACATTTTTTCTTATAATAGCTTATCTCTGCTCTTACAAATAATATGGTAACCTGTTAGTAAAACCCAGTGCCTTCTACACAATGCCTGCTGCTCTCTCTCAGGTTTTATTGGTATTCTTTGAAAACATGTTTCTAAATCTCTAGATTCTCCTTCCTTTAACCTCAATTTCCTGTTTTCACAGAGTCCTATACTTTTAGATTACTCTCTTACTAGGATAGAACAAAGTAAATCCTCCCATCTTAGGACAGTCATTTCTTTTTCTAAATCCCTTCTGCCTCCAAATAGAGGTCTGACATTTCATGTTCCCCTCCTTGTCACATAATGTAGTACCAACACAAGATTCACAGTGCCAATGGTCACCATAAATATGCCCGCATAGTGCTAATTTGCAAAATGTAACAGACTGTCCACATATAAGACAGAAACAAAGCATTTATTCAGACACTAGCAAACCAAATCCCCAAATCATTAAACCATTTCCATCATAGTAGCAAAGAAGTTACTAAGCCATAAGAGCACATAGAGCCACTGCATCTTTTAGCTCCCACAAACCAACATTTATCCACAAGTCTAACTGTCTTCCTTGGATGTGTCCTCTACTCCCTCCAAAACTAGCTGCTCTGACTCCCAGCTTCCTGTGGACTCTGCTCCACCCTTCAGAAAACTCCTCCCACCACAGGCTCCATATGATTGCATTCAGTCTATTAGGGAGCACAGTATATCTTCAAAAGAGGGGAGATGTTCAAATTCCCATTACATTACAACATCTCCTCAATCTCCAATTCTTAGACACACAAAAAGCTACTATAAATATTTTTGTCCATATGCTCCTTTTCATTTTCTTTGCTCACAAAACTTATAGTAGTATTGCTGGGTCTAAGGGTCCAAAGCATAAAATTCAGTTTTATAACTCTTTGGGTATGGTTCCAAATTTTGCTCCACAATAGTGGATGTCTACATATATTTCTCCATCCCTTCCAGTTCTTATATTTTTCTTTTCTGTCATATTAGCCATTCTGATATGTTTGAGGCTATCACCTCAAAAATGTTTTAATTTGTATTTCTCTAATCAATATTTATTTAGAGCATTTTTCTCATTCTGAAAATTGCTTATTCATATCCTTTGATCATTCATCACAGCCAGCCAGCGTCACATGGCAGCTTCAGCTCTTGGCCTGCAGAGTGTAGGGGGACCAAGCACCAGTCTGAGGGGTAATCGCTCTTGCTTTAACCTACTTGGATCTGGATTGCAGTCTGGGCTGCAGGTTCTGGGGTGTGTGTCCAGCTTGCCAGAGGGTGTGGAGACCTCAGAGAGGGTACCCATCTAATACCTCTGGCAGCTGAGAAAACCCCAGCGTTTGGGATGAAAGCTCCCCTGTCTGGTGGCTGAGTCCTACTGTGGAAAAAAGACCAAAAGTCAAGTAATTGAGTGGCAAAATGAGCAGGCAAAGGAAACAAAGCAGACAGAAGATTCTAACAACACACTCCTATTTTGGGGACAAAAAGGAGCAAAGCGTGGAACAGGAGGAAAACAGTGAAGTCAGAACTCCTGCTGCAAAAGCTTCAAAGGAAAATACAAGCTGGTTATAGGCCATAGAGGACCTTAAGACAGATTTTGAAAACCAAATAAGAGAAGTGGAGGAAAAATTGCGAAGAGAAATGAGAACAATGCAAGAAAATTATGAAATGAGAATCAACAGCCTGACTGAGGAAAATAATACCTTAAAAAACAGACTGACTCAAATGGCAAAGGAGGCCCAAAAAGGCAAGGAGGAGAAGAATGCCTTAAAAAGTCGAATTCGCCAGGTGGAAAAAGAATCTCAAAAGCTGAATGAGGAGAATCTTAGCTTCAGAATTAGATTGGAGCAAATGGAAGCTGATGACTTTATGAGAAATCAAGATGCTCTTAAACAGATCCAAACAAATGAAAGAATAGAAGCCAATGTGAAATATCTCGTGGGAAAAACCACTGACCTGGAAAATAGATCCAGGAGAGAGAATTTAAAAATTATTGGACTGCCTGAAAGCCATGACCAAAGTAAGAACCTAGAAATCATCCTCCAGGAAGTTCTCAAAGAAAACTGCCCTGATATTTTAGTACCAGAGGGCACAATAGAGGTTGAAAGAATACACCGATCACCTCCTGAAAAAATCCCTCCCAAAAAACTCCTAGGAATATTATAGCCAAGTTCTGGAATTCCCAGATTAAGGAGAGAATATTACAAGCAGCCAGAAAGAAACAATTTTAATATTGTGGAAACACAATCAGGATAACCCAGGATCTGGCAGCTTCTACACTGAGGTATCGAAGGGCTTGGAATATGATATTCAGGAGGTCAAAGGAGCTGGGATTAAAACCAAGAGTCACCTACCAAGCAAAACTGAATACCATGTTTCAAGGGAAAATATGGTCATTCAGTGGAATAGAGGACTTTAAAGCATTCTTGCTGAAACACCAGAGTTGAATAGAAAATTTGACATTCATATACAAGAAGCAAGAGAAGCATGAGAAGGTAAACAGGGAAAAGGAATTATAAGGAACTTATCAAAGTTGAACTATTAACATTCCTACATGAAAAAAAAATAATTGTAACATAAAACTTTTCTCAGTAGTTGTAGGGATAAGAAATATATATATATATATATATATGTATATATATATATATATATATATATATTTGTCTATATATGAGGGTATATGGGCATATGAATACATATGTGAATGTGGGTATATATGTTTACAGGTATACATAGATAGAGGGCACAGAACCAATTTAAGAGGAAGGAATGATACTTAAAAGGTGAAATTAAGAGGTGAGAGGAATATAATGAGAGGAGATGGTGTATCAGCAATGCCATATTCACAATCCTTATGGAGATTACAAGTATGCTGATATAATTATCCATCACAAAATACATCATGCTTGCCATATGGGAAAATAAACTAGAAAATTTATTAAGATACCAAAAGACTGAGTCCCAAAACCAGAAAGTGAAAGCCATTAGAGTAGTTATGATATTGGCACAGGTAGATAAAGTAGAAAGCACCCACATTTTCAAGCCTTTGAAACAGAACAGGCTACCTCATGCAAAGGTCCTCCTCTCCCCACTCACAGCAACCACCCAGCATCCGGGGAGCGCGCTCCTAGCAGCTCCGGCCCCTGGCAGTCCCCAGCAGGAGTCCTTAGCAGAAATTCTGGCTAACTGAAAAAAAGGGCTTTGCGCTGCCACTGCCTCTGCTGCTGCTGCCGCCGCAGTCGCCACCACCACCAGCCACTGCAGGAACGCTAGCTTGGCTTCTGCTTCCTCTTGCTCCGCCCCTTCCTGCTACGTCAGCAAGTCCAATGGGGCATGGAAGATCTTTAAATCCCATAACCCTTACATTTGGCCCCAAGATCTTTCATGTCCCTTACTTGGCAAAAATACAGTAGGAATAACTGGTGTCAACAAAATTTCACAACAATATAACAAGAATAGCACACAATAAACACAGAAAACCATATTTTAGGGTGGGGCTTGAGCACAAGCTCCCCATCATTCCCCCCACCCCAAACAAATGAGGCCCCAAAATCTTGTGGTAAGGGGTGAAGATCTCTTCTTCTATGGCTACTTGCTGCTGAAATCAGATGTAGAGCTGTCCCTGTTCTAAGGGGTCCCATTTGAGAAGTCAGTTCTTAATATGCTTGATGCCAGGTCCAAGGGTGACACATCACAGTTGCAGACAGGGGGTGACATCCAGCTTAAGCTATCAGGCATCTACAGATGGAGGGTACCAAGCCTGTGGAAACAAATCTAACAAACAAGGTGAACAAACAAAAAAATCAAGAAGAAGCAAAGAGACAATAACCAGATTATTGTAGCCTCACTCACGGTAGAATAAATGACTTAAGGGTACAATTTTGTAATCATCTTCTCCAGAATAAACAATAGTTACAGTGTTATCCCTCCCATATGCTATAATCTCTGCAGCCTTTGGAACATCATCTGGCTTTTGTTTTACCCATACTTTAGCTCCTGATTTTATTCTATCAGTAGAACCAAATCCTTCAGTTCCTGTAACAGTTATTTTGGAAGGAGCGTCAGTTTTTACAAGTGGCATGTTTTACAAGGAACGATTATCACTTGAACTATCCTATCATTTTTGTGAATCTGTATGGGCCCCTCACCTAAATTCTGGAATGTTACAACAATTTCTCTTTGATAATTAGAATCTATTACTCCAGCCAATACATGTATTCCTTGAGCTGCTAATCCTGATTTGGGTAAAATCTGTCCAAAGTGATTTTTAGGGATTCTTATGCATATCCCAGTGGAGATTTTTCTTATTTCTTTTCTGTCCAACCAAAAGTCCTCTAAACAATGTAAATCATACCCCACTGAACCAGGTGGTCCTGGGTACGGTGCTGGGACATCTGGCCTCAAGGTCCAATACTCAATATTTGGGATCTTGTGTGTTTCTTGTTTTCTAATTTGCAGATTGGGGGGTCATCATTCTGGCTAGATGTGTACTTCCTCCCAATGGTCTATTATTCAAATTATGCAAAGCCATGAACAAATTATCCTTCCAATGTTGATATGAATTATTGGAACTTAACTTCCTCAACTGTTCTTTCAGTAACCCATTCATTCTTTCAATCAACCCAGATGCTTCTGGATAATATGGAATATGATATATCCATTCTATATTGTTTAATATACAATACTTCTTCATTTCATTGCCTTTGAAATGTGACCCGTTGTCACTTTGAATCTGCATTGGGGTTCCATAATATAGACTTATGATATCTAGAGTTTTACAAGTGTTTTTCTGGGTTGCATTCTTATAAGGACAAGCTACTAGTACACCTGAATAGGTATCAACACAAGTACATATAAATCTGCATCCTTTATCCAGTGGTAGTGGACCAATATAATCTATTTGCCAGATTTGGGCTGGGACTTTTCCTCTTGCTATCTCTCCAGTTACTACCCGAGGAACAGTTCGCTCCTTTTCCAATTGACATATATGACAGTCTTCTGCTATCTGTTTTAACAGTGAATGAGAGATACTAATACCTCGATCTTGTGCCCACTGGTGTGTGGCCTGGACCCCCAAATGGCCTGCCGTTTGGTGGACCCATTTTGCTAATATCGGATCATCAGTTGTTGTCAAAGTAGGGACAATATGTTCAGTAGCAATCTTTGCCAGTCGATCAGCATGAGCATTGTACTCACGTTCTGGTGTGGTGGGGGCCACGTGAGCATCTACATGAAAAACTGACAAGTCAGTGACCAAATACATGTTCCAGATATCTTCCCATAATTCTTTGCCCCAGACTTGTTTGTCATGAATTTCCCAATTTTCATTTTTCCACATGGGCATCCATGTCGCTAACCCATTAGCTACCGCCCATGAATCAGTGAATATATGACACTGTCCTCCTTGTTCTATTTTGATGGCTTGATATACTGCCATAAGTTCAGCATATTGGCTACTTGCACCTATCCCAGTACTTTCCAAAGTCCTTCTAGTACATGGGTTATAGGCCACTGCTTTCCAATGTCTTTTTTGGCCCAAATATTTTGCTGTCCCATCAGTAAACCATGCATGTCTCCTTTGTTCCTCAGTTAATACATCATATCCCTCATTCCATTTTACAGTGGACTTTACCAACTGTTGCTTTGGCTCAGGGGGTGTGTCATTCCTCTCAATTTCTATGTTTGCTACAGATTCATGTAGAGCAGAGACTCCGCTTTTGCCTGTTTTCGCTCTATTTTGAATATACCACTTCCATTTGATTATATTAGCCTCTTGGGCATGTCCAATTCTGTGAGAAGCTGGGGTACTCATTACCCAGGTCATAATTGGGATTCCAGGTCTTAATATCACTTCATGGCCCAGAGTCAGTTGTTCAGTCTCCACCAAAGCCCAATATGCAGCTAACAACTGCTTTTCAAAAGGTGTATACTGGACTCCAGATGAAGGGAGTTTCCTACACCAAAATCCCAAAGGTACATTTCGGCTTTGTTGTTTTTGCCATAAGCTCCAGTTTGCATAATCATCTTGTACAGTCACTTGCAATTCCACTGGACCATTTTGCATGGGCCACAAATCTAGGGCCAATTGTATGGCAGCCTTGGCTTCTTCAAAAGCTTTACTCTGCTCAAGTCCCCAATCGAATTCATATCTCTTCCGTGTGACTCTATATAAAGGTTTTAAAATCTGTCCCAAATGTGGAATGTGGTGCCTCCAGTATCCAAACAATCCTATGAACTTTTGGGCCTCCTTCTTATTGATAGGGGTAGGAAAATCCTGAATCTTTTGTCGGGATCGAGGAAGAATCTCCCTTAGCCCCTTGTTCCATTGTAAACCCAAAAACTTCACATTCTGAGCTGGTCCTTGAACCTTTGCAGGGTTAATTTCCCACCCTTTACTTTTCATATGTTCAATGAGAAGGGTCAAACTCCTTTCCACTACTTTCGCATCTTTTCCCTGTATCATGATATCATCAATGTAGTGGGTAAGCTGTACACCAGGTAGCTTTAATTCATCCAACTGTTCAGCCACAATCCTGTGACAAATAGTGGGGCTATGTATGTACCCTTGTGGCAAGCGAGTAAAAGTATATTTTCTACCCTGCCAAGTGAAAGCGAAGTGGTCCCATTGTTTAGGGTCTATTGGGATGGTGAAGAAGGCATTTGCCAAGTCAATAACTGCATACCAAGTCCCATCATATTTCTGGATCCTTTCTATTAAGGTGATGGTATCTGGAACAGCAGCATACAAAGAAGGAGTCACCTTATTCAACTGTCTATAATCCACAGTCATTCTCCATGTCCCATCTGATTTTCTTACTGGCCAGACAGGATTATTCCATCTTGTGGTTGTAGGGACTAACACTCCTGCTTCAACATATTCCTTTATAGTAGTGGCAATTTCATCTTGCCCACCTGGCACACGATACTGTTTTAAAGTAATTACTTCAGAAGGTTCAGGTAAAGTGATTGGGTCCATTTTTAGTTTTCCTACTACAACTGTATTAATTCCTATCTTCCTCACAGCAAATTGGTATCTTCCTTCAGGTAAATTCAGAGTCATGCCTCTCAATACATCTATTCCAATGATGTATTCAGGAATGGGTACAACAACCACAGTATATTCCTTCTTAGGTAACTGCCCAATTTTCATTGTTATTTTAACCTGTCTGGCTGATATTTCAGGGCCTCCTAGACCTGTGATGGTAATAGGAGTTCCATGCTTAAACTTATCAGGGTTTCCATAGATAAGTGTGGCCTCAGCCCCAGTATCAATCAGTGCCCTTGTCACAGTAGTTGATCCATTCTTCCAATATATTGTTAAACCAATATGGGGTCTGCAATCTCTTCTGCATATTTCTTTTATCTGGGCTGGGGCTTGGCCTATCTCCTATACCCCCTGAAGGTGGGGCAAACTTGGATACAAAGATTCAGATTCAGAAATACCTGCGGGGGTGGTTCCTGCTTCCCTGTTCATTCTAATGCTAAGTACCTTTTCTTGGTACAGCTTATGCAGGTCTTCAGTTGGAATACCATCTATTCTTCTAAAGTCCACCCCTGCTCTTAATAGAGCAGTAAACAGTTCCCTTCCTGTTGGTCTATTTTGTCTCTGAATCCTCTGGCTGTTTACTCTTCTCTCTCAAGGCAATTTGTCTTTTTCCCATTCCCCTAAATCACTTAATTGTGAAATCTTATCCAGCACCTCTGAAAGAGGGTGCCCTATTTCTCCAATTAACAGAGTCAGAATTAGGTGCTTATATGCAGGAGGAGCTGTCTTCACTATGATATTTCTATGAGGAACTCCTAGGGGGGTATCATAATATGCATTTGCATCTCCAATCAGGATAGCAGTTTTCATTACCTCCTCCTTTAGTTTTCTCATATAGTCTCTAAGTGAGTACCAGGGTCTGTCTCCCCTAGGCCACATAGATTCAGTTGGATATTGCTTTTTGCATCCTTCTGCAGCTAAAGCTAGAAGATTAGTTTTGTTATTTCCTCCTTGCATATGGTGATCCCTAAAAGCTTGGTGTACAAAAGGATTCTGACTGATACTTATGAATTTTAATCAGTCCTCACTGTCCAGTGTTATTCCTCCGGCGCCTTCATCAGTGATTCTTACTATCCAAGACACTAAAGACTCCCCCATTCTTTGGGTAAATCTAATCAATATATCAGTGATCTCCTGTTGAGTGAAATCCTCAATTATCTCCCTGGACTCTGTTTTGCCTTGGTGGTTTTCCTGTCTTCTTCTTCGTATGGGGAAAGCTTCTACATTAGAAGAGTCCTCATCTAAACTTGCTCCATTCTCCTCACACACATTCTCCTGGAAGCTGTCAGGGCAACTCTGCCCAGCCTCTACCAAAGCTGCATGCACATTCCTTCTGCTAGTTTTTTGCTTCCTTTTAGCTACATGGACAGTAGCTTGCTCCTGGACCACATGAGTCCCTCCAGTTTGCTCTTCTGAGTGCTGTGACACAGAAGAATCCTCAGGCAAACCAGCTGACTCCCTAACCATCCGAGCTCTTTCCTTCAGCAGCTTATCCCTACTTTTACACATAAGGCGATAACTTGTTAGCAGCACCCAGCTTCTCCTGCACACTCCTGCCAGTTCTTTGCCTGGTTCTATGGGTATTGCTTTCAAACATCTTTCCAAATCTCCAGGTTCTCCCTCTTTTAGCCTTGGTTCCCAGTTTTCACAGGGCCCTGTGCTTTTAGCCCATTCTCTGGTTAGAGAGGAATAAGGCAAATCCTCCCATCCTGGAATAGCCATTTCTCCCTCTAAAGCCCCACTACTTCCAAATAGAGGCCTGACATTTTGTGATCCCATCCTAGTCGCCAAATGTATCAGCAATGCCATATTCCCAATGCCTATGGAGATTACAAGTATGCTGATATAATTATCCATCACAAAATACATCATTCTTGCCATATGGGGAAATAAACTAGAAAATTTATTAAGATACCAAAAGACTGAGTCCCAAAACCAGAAAGTGAAAGCCCTCAGAGTAGTTTTGATATTGGAACAGGTAGATAAAGTAGAAAGCACCCACATTTTCAAGCCTTTGAAACAGAACAGGCTACCTCAGGCAAAGGTCCTCCTCTCCCCACTCACAGCAATCACCCAGCGTCCGGGGAGCACTCTCCCAGCTGCTCCGGCCCCTGGCAATCCTCAGCAGGAGTCCTTAGCAGAAATTCTGGCTAACTGAAAAAAAGTGCTTTGTGCTGCCGCTGCCTCTGCTGCTGCTGCCGCCGCAGTCGCCACCACCGCCAGCCACTGCAGGAACGCTAGCTTGGCTTCTGCTTCCTCTTGCTCCGCCCCTTCCTGCTACGTCAGCAAGTCCAATGGGGCATGGAAGATCTTTAAATCCCATAACCCTTACAGATGGGGAGAGACAGATTGGGGTAAACTATCTCATACAGAAGAGGCAAGGGAATATGGTTACAATAGAGGGGAAGAATAGGATGGCAAAAGGGAATGGGTTAACCTTATTCCCATTGAATTTGGCTTGAGGAGGGAGTGAAATACACACTAAATAGGGTATCTCACTCTCCAGGAGAATGGGGGGGGAAGGGGATGAGAAGAGGAATGATGGAAGGGAGGGCAGGCTGGGGGGGAAAGAAGTTGGAAGCACTCACTTTTGAAAATAGATGGGATCAAAGTAGAAAATAGAACAAGTGGGAGCTGGGATAGGAGGGAGGGAAATATAGTCAGTCTTTTACAATATATCTACTGTGTTATTATTTTGCATTAGCCACACATGTACAACCTATACTGAACTGCGTATCTTCCCAGTAACGGTGGGTGAAAAGGAAGGAAGGGAATGAATCTGGAATTGAAAGTTTTAAAATCAAATATTCAAATATATATATATATATATATACATATATATGTGTGTGTATGTGTATGTATATATATATGCTGTTATTAATACTATCTTTCATGTAATTGGCAAATAAGATATACAGGCACTGAGGCATAGAGATCCACTGGAAAAGTTGAAAGGGGTATGGGAGAAAATATGGGAGAGAGCAGATTGGAGGAGGGGATATCCTGTAGGACTGCTATTTTGGGGCAGTGGGTAGGAGAAAAACGGCAAGAAAATTTGTAACTCAAAATGTGGCAGAAACGAATGATGTAAATCAGAAGTTAATAAAGCATTAAAAAAAGAATGAAAAATTAGAAAAATAGGTAAAACATCTCAATGGAAAAAAATAACTGAACTGGAAAACAGATCCAGGAGAGATAATCTGTGAATTATTGGTCTACCAGAAAATCATGATGAAAAAATGATCCTGGATAACATCTTCCGAGAGCTCATCAAGAAAAACTGCCCTAAGGTCCTAGAACCTCAGGGTAAAATAGAAATAGAGAGAATCCACCTAACACCTCCTGAAAAGGACCATCTTGCTAATGCAGGCATGAAGGAAGAAGTAAGTAGAGCCAACAGCAAGTGCTTGATTGATCCCATTGGTACTCTTTCCTATTGACTAGCCTTTTGGAGATATGCTTAGATGTCTCTCTGAACTGCCTTTTCATCCAACAGCTATGAGGTTTATTCAACAGTTAATGAGGCAGCTAGACTAGATGTTACATTGGATAAGGCAATAGACCAGCAATCCAGAAGGCCTATGCTTCAAAACCTACCTTACACACTCATGCTGTATGATCTTGCGCAAGTCACAAAGTCTGTTTGCCTCGGTTTCCTCATCTGTGAAACGGTGATAATAATAATAATAAATACTGCCTCCTTAATGTTGTAAAGATAATTTTAACAAACTTGAGTTAACAAATAGCCCTTCCCTTCAAGGATGCTATTGTGAAGTAAAATAATACTTTACACACCCAATATCTTACGGTACTCTCACAATAGCCCTATGAAGTAGGGCAATGAAAGCATAATTATCCTTACTCTATAGAGTGGGAAGTCAAAGCTCTGAGAAAACTCAATGAAAAAGGAAAATTCTTATATGCAAGTTAGCAGATATGGGGGACAATGGGTACTTAGAAAACAGCAGACCTGCCAGTGCCCAAGAGAGACAGGCTGATAGAAAGCAGAGGATGGCCAACCCCTGCCTCAGGTTGACTTTAGACTCTAGACTAAGGCTGCTATACTGTCAGTCATGGAAGGGTCATAGTTATCTGGCAGGAATGACGCTTGCTATTTCATCTCAAACTGTGAAAGCCCATTACTACTTTTTTGGTCACCAGGGGTTTAATGAGAGAGACAGAGAGAGAGAGAGACAGAGAGAGAGAGAGAGAGAGAGAGAGAGAGAGAGAGAGAGAGAGAGAGAGAGAGAGAGAGAGAGAGAGAGAGAGAGAGAGAGAGAGAGAGAGGGAGAGAGAGAGAGAGAGAGAGAGAGAGAGAGAGAGAGAGAGAGAGAGAGAGAGAGAGAGAGAGAGAGAGAGAGAGAGAGAGAGAGAGAGAGAGAGAGAGACAGAGACAGAGACAGACAGAGACAGACAGAGACAGAGACAGAGAGAGACAGAGA
>NW_027185784.1:28333203-28333704 GCF_028583685.1 Petaurus breviceps papuanus
AGACAGAGAGACAGAGACAGAGAGACAGAGAGAGAGAGAGAGAGAGACAGAGAGAGAGAGAGAGAGAGAGACAGAGAGAGAGAGAGAGAGAGAGAGAGAGACAGAGACAGAGAGAGAGAGAGAGAGAGAGAGACAGAGAGAGAGAGAGAGAGAGAGAGAGAGAGAGAGAGAGAGAGAGAGAGAGAGACAGAGACAGAGACAGAGACAGACAGAGAGAGACAGAGACAGAGACAGAGAGAGACAGAGACAGAGAGAGAGAGAGACAGAGAGAGACAGAGACAGAGACAGAGAGAGACAGAGACAGAGACAGAGACAGACAGAGAGACAGAGACAGAGAGAGACAGAGAGAGAGAGAGACAGAGAGAGAGAGAGAGAGAGAGAGAGAGAGAGAGAGAGAGAGAGAGAGAGAGAGAGAGAGAGAGAGAGAGACAGAGACAGAGACAGAGACAGAGACAGACAGAGACAGACAGAGACAGAGACAGAGAGAGACAGAGACAGAGA
>NW_027185784.1:28333804-28355795 GCF_028583685.1 Petaurus breviceps papuanus
GAGAGAGAGAGAGAGAGAGAGAGAGAGAGAGAGAGAGAGAGAGAGATTGAAGGGGAAAGGAAGGTTCAAATAGAGGAAGACAAGATAAGGCAGAGGCAGAGATTTAATTGAAACCCAGGTGGCTAATTTGTATGTGTAAGTTTTAACCTGAAAAACATTCCTTGGGGAATGCCAGATGGGAATGAGGGTTCATTCATTCCCTCACAGGTCGTTTTACATGGAAATTTCTGTACAGACTAGCTCCAAGATTCAGCAGACCTGCCCCTGGGGCTAACACACCATTTCTATCATATGCAGTCAGATATGCATATAGCCCTTCCCTCTTTCCTCACATTCTTACCACATGCACATACACATATGTACACATGATTTGTCTATTTAACAGAGGTCTGGTGTTTTCCAATGATTTTATTTGATAACTATCAAAGTCTATTGCTAGGTTAAAAGAGGCTTCACAGAAGAATAAGATGAGCAAGCGAATGCTGACAGCAGTGGTCTCTTCTATTAGAGACGTTTAATAGAAAGACCCCAAAGGAGGCTATTTATTGTCTTAGCTGTTGACAAACAAGAGAAGGAGCAAAAAACAGCAAGGGGAAGCTGCTAGGGCAGCTTAATGAGCCCTTCACACTAGGGAGATGGAATGATCCTTCTAAACTAATGGTCCCTCAAAGTGGGACTGGATAGTGTGGTTTAGTAGAAATGGCACTAACTCTGGAGTGAAAGGATCTGAGTTCAAATTGTGTCTGTGATGGATAATTAATTTATCCTCCATGAGCTTTTCATTTTCAAAAAATGAAAAAAAAAATGAACAAAAGTTCCTTATTTATAAAATGTGTCAGTTGGATGTCCTCTCCACCTCTAGAATTATGATTCTATTACTCCTAAATGGGGGTAAGAAAGGGATACCAGCAGGGATATCACCAGGGAGCCTTGAGCAGAATCGTCTCCAGGCAGCAGCAGAAAGGGAATCCTAAGTGGACTGGGATGCCTAGATCCGTGTTCAGGACAGTTCAGAACTTTTGAGATCCTGGTAGCTTCTCAGTTAGAGTTATACAAAATTTTTTATCAGAAAGAAAGGAGCCTCATTTTGGTGGGTCTGATTAGTTTCCCAATCTTGAGGACACAGCTGTAGAGGCACCAATCAGCTAGGAAATTGGTAATTTTCAGCTTGGAACAGCAGATTCCAGATTGATAGATGTTACTGAGAAAGCACAAGGAGGAAAGGAGGGATTAATAGTCAGAAAAAAGAGACATGTCAAGGGAGCAGATAGACTGTTGGACAAAGAAACAATAGGTCCAAAACCCCACTCAGGTTTGTTAATTGTTAACAGTAACCAATTCTACTCTAGTCCTATAGTCCTTATGGTCAACAATATTTAATGTTATTCCTCTCAATGGGGTTCCTTCTTTATTTCTACTGTTCTTAGAGAAGAAATCTTGATCTAACTCCTGAAATGGAAGCTTGTGCAAAATTACTAAATTTTTCTCTTTCCTCCTATCCTCTTCCTGGAATTATGGTCTCTGAAGTATTATCCATTTCTCCCCACTTCATGTCTCATTTCTCATGTTCTTCCTTGTTCAGTGGTTTTCAGTCATGCCTGACTCCATGATCCCTTTTGGGCTTTTCTTGGCAAAGATACTGGAGTGATTTGCCATTTCCTTCTCCAGCTCATCTTACAAATGGGAAAACTGATTCAAAGAGGGTTAAGCAACTTGCCAAGGATCACACAGCTAGTATGTTTCTAAGGAAGGATTTGAATTTGTGAAGATTAGTTTTCATCACTCCAGAACCACAGTCTATCTACTGTACTATCTATCTGCCCCTTTGTCCTTCCTTAGTCTCTGGTTTTAAAAAAAAGTAAAGGGTGAGTATTAGAAGCTAGAGCAGGCTCACAAAGATCACTTCATTTCCCTTTTAAACAAGGTAACTTGATTGGTAGATCAAGGAAATAATGTAGAAATAGTGTATCTAGATTCCAACAGGACTCCCAACTAAGTTTCTTGTGATAGCTTCATGAAGAAACATAGTCAGATGTATTCACCAGTAGTTTAATTTCTATATCCAAAAAGAGTTGATGGATATCAATTTGGAAGATGAATCTCTAGTGGATTGTTTTGTAATTAGTCCTGTCCTATTTACATTATCAATAACTTCACTAAATACATAGAAGTATTTGTCAAATTTGTAGATGAAAATGTTGAAGGAGGGAGCAAAAATATAATACTTTTGGTTGAGCTGTGTATTGATACAAATATTTTGAAAAATGATTGGAAATCATCAAAGAAAACCCCTTGACCTAGTTATTATAGAATTTAGCAGGTATGTAAAGGAGATTAAAGACAGAAAGAAAGGTTCTGAAATATACCAAAATATTCTATACCAAATATTCATAGTTAAATTTTTTGTGTTAATAAAAACTAGAAACATTGGGTGCCCATTGATGGGGGAATGCCTGTACAAATTGTGTTATACAAAAGTCAGGGAAAGAAGGGAGTCATTTCTGTAAGAAATAGTGAATTTGAAGAAATTCTGAGACACATGGGAAGATTTGTATGAGTCAATACAGAATTTTGACAAAAGAAACAAGAGAAAATATGCATGTTGATCACAATAAAAATGAAAAAAAGACTAAAAGACACCAAATCTTATATTAAATGAAAGGACCAATCAGTACCAGAAGCTCAATGATTTTATATACTTTCCTTCTCCTGGTAAAGAAGTGATAGATACAAATGCAGAATGTTGTGTATACTGTCAGATTCAGCCTCTTTTATTCAGCCTTCAGAAAGGGAAGGTTGGAGAGAGCAAATTTTAAACTGAAAATAAAATAAAATTCCATTAAAAAAGGAGAAAAAGAAATATTTACTTCAAATATAAAATGCAAAAAGACTGCATGGGGATAGATTTAGTTTAACAGAATTTGATCAGTTTTTTTCATCTAATGAAATGAAAGGGTAGTACTGGTTGGGAATAAGATGATGATATTTGTGAGACTCTTTCCATTGTGTCCTTTAGGGTTTGGGGTATATTCAGTTATTTTTCCTATTCTCCCCTACTATTGAGTGTACCCTTAAGGGATGTAAAAAAAAATATAGCCCCAGCCTTTCTTTCATTGATGAAAGCTTTACTAGAAGGAGGTCACCACTGGAGTGTTCCAGCAATTTATACATGCATGACCCTGTGTTATTTAATATATATTTTTTGGTTTTCTTTAATATTTAATTTTTCCTCAGTTGCATGTAAGAAACAATTTTTTAACATTTGTTTTTACAGCTTTGAATTCCAAATTCTCTCCCTTCCTTCTTCCCCCTAGACGCCAACCCCGCCCCCCAAACCCCACTGAGAAGGCAAGTAATTCCATATAGCCTATACATTTGTAGTCATGCAAAACATATCCAATAAAGTCATGTTGTGAAGGAAAACATAGATCAAAAAACTCAAGAAAAATAAAAAAGTAAAAAAACCCAAGAGATGCTCCAATTTGTATTCAGATATGATCAGTTCTTTCTCTGGGGATGGATAGCATTTTTCACCCTAAGTCCTTCAGAGTTGTCATGGACTGTTGTGTGACTGAGAATAGCTAAGTCATTAACAGTTGATCACGCTACAATATTGTTGTTACTTTGTACACATTACATGTTCCTGTCTTACCCAGGTCCAACAGACCTTTCCTATTGACCTTCTAAAATGTTTTTGATGTTTGTGGAATGAGAAACCTGGAAACTGCCACAGCTTCCAATGAGTCCCCTGAGACCTGCTCCATGTTTTCTGGGGTCCAGTCTGTGCTGGTGCCAACTGTGCTGGCCCTATGCCTCTTTCTCAGTCTGGTGCAACAGACCTTTCCTATTGACCTTACAGGTTGTTTTATGCTGGACATTTTTTTTCACTCTGTCATTTTGTGGTTTCTGTTGCTCTAGAGTTTTTTTTTTACAGGTATTTGGAGGGGTTTCGGGGAGAGCTCAAGCAAGTCCCTCCTTTTATTCTGCCATCTTGCCCCCCCCCAAGTTGTTAACATTGAAATCACTGTTTCCCTTCAATGTATTCTTTGTCAAATCATGCAATAGGTGACCCATGAAAATAATTAGTAAGAAGCACTTAGTGAAAACTGTGTAGAAACATAAATTGAAGACATCGACTTAAGCAATTACAATCTTGACACTCATATCATATGGGTACCCTACCAAATGTCTCTTGTTAGTCCTAATCTGCCTCAGCTCCCTGAAACTCTCTCTGTTTCCCAACCTAGTGGGAATAGTACATCAGTTCAAACTTATGTTTTTGATGAGTGAACACTGCTGAGGTGCTTCCTATTTTGTCTTACTGAAGTAGACAGTCTTGGGAATGCTGGTATCTTGACATAACTCCAAGATGATTCTCTCTTGCCATAGCACCCAGAGGAACCTCAGAATGTTAAGTAGAGATTCCTATGAAATATGCTACCATAGATTCTATATCCTGCACACACTTTGTTATGATGCAATGGCTGGCATCTATTTTTATCTCTCTCCTTCTTTTCACCCTCTGCAAGCCTTTCCTTGAATTTTCCCAGACATTTTGGCTCAGAGGCTACTGACACTGTCAACTTAAACACAGCCTTCTAGGGGATGCAGTTTAAAAAAAAATGTACATGAAATTTGTGTCTAGACATGCTTCTCTATACAATCACCTCCCCACTACTATCAGGAAAAGCAAAAACAAAGCAAACACTAAAATCATCCACCAAACCCAAGGATGTAGAAATCTATAAAAAGAACAGTTCCCATCATTTTGAAATGTGGAAGATTCAATCGAAAAATCCAGGAATTCACAAAAATCCTCTTCTTTATTATCTCTCACATAATTTGTTACTTAACTCTTACTCCCATACAATAGACTATATATTATATTTTGGTATTGCTAAAACAAGGAGAGAGTAATTGTTTCTGAGGTCCTTTCCTATTCTAACACACTATGATTCAAAAGCCATTCATTTAAAATAATGAGAAAATTTGCAACTCAAAATCTTGCAGAAATGAATGATGTAAATCAGAAGTTAATAAAGCATTTGAAAAATGAAAAAAAAATTCTCTGACTGGAACAGACTCTGTCTTTCTGATGGTATTCAGGAATGAAGAGCTCCTTTACTTAGATCATGTGGCACAATGCATTAAATAGGGAAGAACTTGAGGTCCACCTTGCTCTTTTCTTAGGACATCTGACCCCAAGATACAGGCTTGGGCTTTAGGTGTCTTTAATTTGTCCTTATAGTTTAAGACAAAGAAAGAATGGAGTACCCAACCAATGAGTTCAAAGCACAGTGGTCTTGGAATTCAGGATTCCCTGCCAGATGTTGTAGCCTACCCAATAGGGGATCCCTCAGAAGGAAGAGTCCCTGGACATATGTGGGAGTGGGGCAGGGTAGAGATTGGAATTGAATTTGGTGGGACTAATGCTACATAGAAACTGAGTTAAGTTGTGAAGCCAATCTTCCTGTTCTCCTTAGAGACTGAGTGGTATAGGGAAGATTATGGTACTGAGGTATTAGAGGAAACATTTGTATGGTTTTTCTTGCAATATCTTTGAAGTCAACACTCTTCTGTAAAATCTAATATCATTGTTAAGTGGTTAAATGGAATTTTGGTAGTTGGGCTCCTAAGATTGAGAGAGCTAAATTAATGGAGGTTGTAGCCAATGGCAGAGAAAAGACACTCCCCACAAAGCCTTTCAAAGGACTAGAGAACCATGAGGAATATCTATAATCTAATGAACAAATGTTATAGCTTGGTGTGGTGGCTAAAATACCAACTCCTATTTATGTTTAGGATGGATTATAGAGTTAAAAAATGTGATCAGAGAAGAAGTAGTATATGAGGGAGAGAATGTGAGAATGTCTGAGTGTGGATCCTCAGAATTGATTTTGTGTTTAGGATAAGAAAAATGTTTTTGGTTGTGGAGATGTGGGACAAAGTACGAGGTCCCTGTATAGAGGCAGAAGTATTTTGTCTTCCTATATAGCTGGCGTGATTTTTTGCAGTCCTAATTTGTACTGCTCATCTCCTATATCAATGCCTTGGGACGGGTATGAGGAAATCCTCAAAGACGTTGTTCTGAAGAGCCTAGTTCCGAACCTTTCGTCTCTGCATGAGGAAAAAAAGTGTTGAGAGGGAGGGGAAAGATCCATCACCTGGATATCACTGTACCGAGGGGTGGGTGCTAAAGTTCTTTTGAGAATGCACATGAATAGCTCTCATGAAGTTATTTGGGACTATAGGAAAGAGAGGATGGAACCAAGAGAAATATTTTTTGAAATAAAATTAGTAGGAGAAAGAATAGACTTGTTAAACTGGAGTGTTTAATCTTTAGGCAAAAGAAAAATTTTCTTGTGTTCAGCTCCATGAAAAACCTGGACCTTGAGAGCTGGGGAGAAAGATGTGGCTCAAGAAAAGGACACAGTAAAGAATCACTCAATTTTATTTTAATTCTGCAAAAATTGGTTATTACATACTACATGCTAGGTGCTGGATGCAATGATGAAAAAAGCAAGGTCCTTGCTGTCAAAGAGCTTTCAGTCTAATAGTGAGAATAGATCTATGATTTTTGATATGGGTACCCTACCCCCACCTCTAGCATGGTGCTTATTGTAACACATCAATGTCTTTTCATCCTGTGCTATTCTGGTCCAGGTCCTCCCATAAATCTTAAATAGATTCTGGACATTTTCCTCTAGGTTTTAAAAAAATATTTTCTGCATACTAGTACTATACTGTGGCTGTCTAGGTTATTCCTTATTCTTTCTTCATGATCATTCCACCTCTTTTTACATTCATACATTTCCTTAGCCCATTGAGGATCATAGCATCATAGATTTAGAGTTAGAAGGTGTCTTAGAGGCTACTTAGTCCAACCCTTTCATCTTGCAGAAGAGGAAACCGAGGCACAGAGAAGTTAAGTGATTATGAAAGACATTGTTGGTAATAGGCTGCAGTCTACTTATAGTTTCTCTGTGTCAATCTATTGCCCTGTGGTTCACCCACAATTTTGAACCTGCAATGATTGTGGTTTCCACAAAGGTCAGCTATAGAGTATATAGGGTCAGTCAGTCAATAAGCATTTATTAAGTGCCTACTCTATACTAGGCATTGTGTTAATAGCTGTGGATACAAAGAAAAAGACAGTAATTGTTTTCAAGGAGTTCCAAGTCCAATGAAGGAAACAACATGAAAACAATAATCTACAAACAATTGGATATAGATTATTTCCAATTTGTCTATAGGAAAATTGGAAATAACCCAAAGAGGGAAGGAACTAGATTTAAGGAAGTTTGGGAAAGGCTTCTAATGGAATGTAAGATTTTAGCTAAGACCTGAAGGAAGTCAGGGAATCTAGGATGCAGAGTTCAGGAGGAAGAATATTTGAAGCATCATAGACAGCCAGGGAAAATGTACCACATAGAAACAAATAAGTATGCTATAAAGTAGGATGTGACAAAAATTCTCTTTCTCTCTGTGTACAAGTAAGCTTCAACAAGGTGGGACCTGCTGAGAAAGGTTAAATAAATTCTTTCCTACTCTAAAGGCAATGACTTCTCACATATGTAGGATAAGATACTCTGGGTCAACTGGCAATGTAAATTGACAAAGAATTGGTCTCTAAGGGATTTCAATCTAGACTTCTTCAGAGATCAGGCCATGGCACGGCTCTGTTGAGGAATTGCATTGGAAGGTGCCCCAGAGGTCTAAGTATCACTTTAAGTATTTTTGTGAGAAATAAGAGCATGCTGTATAGGACAAGGTGGAAGATGGTAGACCTTTGGAATGACCTATCTGTAATAAAAGGATTTGTGAATTTCTTCTTTTACACTAATTTTGCATCTCAATTTAGTACCCTAACCAGAACTCTTAGATTATCCAGTCAGAAGGAAAAACCCAGACAGAATGCTCAGAACTCTGAAAATCATCTCTTCCAGTGAAATGAAGCTGATGGTTCTCAATCATAACAAAGTTTTTACTTAGTTATGCAGTACCCAGATCATCTATCAGAAAGGAATTTGGTGACCAGCCCCTGAAAATCACCCAAGAATCTCCATGGAGAAAAATCTTAGTACCATTTTGGGATATGGCTTGAGCCATTATCTGTGAAAAAATTGAGAAGAAAATTTATTTTTACACTAAGACAATTTGATTACACAAAGGACTGAAGGACCAAAGGCAAAAAATTAGAAACTGAAACTTTTGGAGTATATTTTATAGGTGCATTCTGGGCTTGCAGGTCATTCCTTAATTCCCAGAGTCATTTTCATGGGGTCCTCCTTCCACTCAGGCAGGTTGGCAATGGTAGTAGGCACTTCCTTATGAATAGGCCAACCCCAGGCCTTAAAGAAAGGAACCAGATTCTTCTGCACCTGCTCAGAGAACTTCTTTACCCACACATCCATTTTGCTCTCATTGTTCCCAGGTATTCCAGACAGTTGTTGGTAACTTTTGAAGACTTGAATGAAAGGCTCCCAGCCAAAAGCTTCCTGCAGCTGAAAGGAAGAGAAAACAGGATAAAGTATCTAGTTCCAGGAGGCAACTCACACATAAGTATCGTTGAATTCATTTTGGAGATAGTTATGAACTTCCTTTACTTTCACCCATGTTTCCATCCTTCCAGTGAAGCAGTACCAACATACCCACTCTTAGAACCTTGAAATCCACGTTGAAGATGATTTCCAATGCTAATGACTGATTTTCAATATAAGCCTGAAGCATGTGACATCTTATGTTACCGCCCATTATTTCCCCCAGAAACTAGATCTTGGTAAAAATTTGACAGATTGAGGAGTATGAGAAAAGAGCATTCATGTCATGGAGTCAAAATTGTGCCTGGACCTAAGGAGATTCATAGATCAGGGATGGAACTCTTAGAAAGTATTTTTATTTTTTTTAAATGTCATTAAATATTTCCCAATTACCTGTAAAATATTATTTTAACAACAATAATTTAAACAATTTTAAGTTTAAAATTCTTTTTCTCCCTTCCCCTTTCGAGAAGGCAAGTAATTTGATGTTTATTATACATGTAAAGTCATACAAAACATATTTTCACATTAGCCATGTTGCAAAAGAACCTAAGAACAAAATAAAACAATAAAAATAAAGTGAAAAATGCTTTTAATTTGCATTCAAAGTTCATCATTTCTCTCTCTGAAAGTGGGTGGCAGTTTCAGAAAGTACTTCTTAAGGCAATCAATCATAGAATTTATGATAGTAAAAGTGTTGGGAATATTGGAGAGAATATGATGGAAAATTGGATTATTGAAAACGTGACCCTGGAGAGATACTTTATGTATGTCTGTAGTCTTGTCAATACCAGAGTGTAAGAATGTTCCCTGACCTGACTAAATGAACATCTGGTATGGCAGCTCTCTGTCTCTCTGTGTCTCTCTCTCACGTCTATGTGTATATAAATTTGTGGGTATATATACATATGTATATATGTTTAATGCAATATGTATATGCAAATATTTATAAGTACCTAGTGAAAATGTACATGTATTACGAGATATATCTGTATGTGTATGTATATATTGCTGGAGGTATATTCTATATATGAGTATGTATATAATCTTTCTATATTCATCTGTATGTGTATGTACACACACATCCATACATACCTTGAGTCAGAAAGGAATGCACATCAGACCTTCATAAAAGTACCCTTTGAGGCCATTCAATTTCTTTTTCTCTTATTGAATTAATTGAGCAATATTAATTTGTTTTCCCAAGTAATTTTCCTTACTAAGAAGAGATGTACTGACTAGTCAACAGTAACACCCTGGTTGATCTGCTTCATGGCTAGTGTTAGCTTTCCTATAGACCTTTGATTATCTTATTCATCCTAATGCTTTTATCAGGTGATGTATTCTGAATGGTACACTTCTGCTCTGTACTTGATTCCTGGATTGTAGCCAACATAGTGACCCAGGATTATCTCATCCATATGATCATAGGACCTCAGAGCAAATTTCATCATTTTACAGATGAAGAAACTGAGGTCTAGAGAAGTTAAATGACTTGTCCAAGATCAAGAAGGTAGTAACTGTCAGAACCATGTTTCAAAGCCTAGTCTCCTGAGTATATATTCAGTGTTACTTTTACCATACTCTGTGGACTCCCCTCCTGGGGCTCTCCAGGGCTATGCATGCCTAAAATTTTTTTGGCAACTCTCTGGAACAGACCAGGTCAGATTCCTGGCCCACCTTGATGAAGACCTCCAGAGAAGTCCCATAATAATGTGGAAACAGAGACATTGCAAAATAGAGCCAGTGATTTCATGAGCAGGGATAGTTGTTTAAGCTGGTGCTCTCTCATATTCAACGGAAAAGTGAGGAGGTAAAATTTCTAAAAAGTTTCAGGAGATTTATAATCAACTAAAAACATGTATTCATAATGCCAATCTTCAACTACTCTTTAGTTTATAGTTTTAAAAAGTTCCCTGGGGGCAATGAGATATTAAATGATTTGTCCAGGGTTACATAGCTTCTAGGTATCAGAAGTAGGACTTGAACTTTGTTCTTCCTGATTAGAAGTTCAATTTTATATCCACTATGTAACACTGGCACTCATTAGGTCCCTTTATTCTACTTACCTATTTGACCTCTCCCTGACCTGTACTCTTCTTTCACCTCCAATTTTTCAAACTATTTTCCATCTATTCATTGATATATCTCATTATGTTTGGGATTCTGGTCCAGTGTCATTAGTTCCAGGGGCTGAGAGAGGTAGTCAGCAACATGCAACAGATTCATACTTATACCATACCAAGTATCATTCCCATGGCCTAGTTGGGTGGGTAAAGGGGAAATCTCTGAGTGGCACCAAATTGAACCACAAATGTGAGGCTCTTCCCTCAGCTGAAGGGTCTCTATTTCCTGTCCTGAACTCTCTATTCATGACTAGTACCTGCAGATATGTCTCCAGGGCTGTCCAACCATACCATGTTGACATAAAAGCCCCGTTTTGCTGATATTCTTTCAATCTCCTTTGCCGTTTTTCAGGACTCAATTCAGGGAATATATTTTCCCGGGAGATGTTCAAAACTGTCTCATGCACATAGATAGACCAGAAGTTGCAGGTGGCTTCATTGGTATGTGGGGTAAACTCCCAGGCATCATGTTGTTGGTTACGACACAGCTCTTGGATGGGACCACTCAAGCCATTTTTCCTTATTTTGTTCTCAGAGAGCAGGCAATCCACAATATCCAGGTGGCACATGACAGGGTACCCTGCATGCATCCAACCTAGGTTCAGGGAAGGAAAAAGGTTTCACATTACAAAAGCTCTCTTCCCCCCTACCTCCAAATTATTCATTTCAACACATATTTGTTAATTACCAGGTTTGTGTGAGGCAGTGAGCTAGACATTGGGAATGTAAAGGTGAGACAATTTTCAAGGAGCCAAATAATCTAATGTTGGGGATAAGACATGCACAGAAAAAGTGATGATATAAGACAGATTGAATCACGTGTACAGGAGATGTCAAAATTTCTGTGAAAATTTTGAGGAACATCATCTATGGATAGTAGTAAAATTCTTTGCCAAATAAGGGATGGAAGTGACCATAAAATATAAATTTTTAAAACCAAATCTGGGATTTCATATACATAGGGAATTCTCAGAAAGTTACTTCTTCTACCAAGAAAGACCTATTCTTCCTCTGTAACTTAATGTCTTAAAAAGTGCCCTAGAGCATACACTGATTAAATGGTTAGCTTAGCACCACACAGTTAGCATGTCTCACAGGTGAGACTTGAAGCCATATCTTCCTGAATCAAAGGTTAGTTATTTCTCTACTACATCACATTGTTTTAAACAGATGATCTTAAATTCTAAAGAAAAAAAACTTTCAAATGAATAAAACTAATGTAGCTTGGAAAAAGAAAACTGTTGATTTTTTATTTAAATTTCCACTGCAAATACCTTTGACCAAAGATATCCAAGTAAACAGTGTAGATAACATGTAGATAAGTGGTCAGATGATAGAAACAGGCAATTTTTCAGAGAAGACATGCAAACTACCAACAACTAAATGAAGAATGCCCAGGGTCCAGGAGTAGAGAACCTGTGGCATTGAGGCAAATATGGCCCTCTAGGTCTCTAAGTTTGGCCCTTGGTCTGAAGCCAGACTTCACAGAATAAATCCCTTTAATAAAAGAATTTGTTTTGTAAAATTTGAACTCAGTTAAAAAGTCACACCCAACGATCTAGAAGGCCACGCATAGCCTTAAGGCTACAGGTTCCCCTCCCTTGGCCCAAAACATTTATGATAAGAGGAATGAGAAATAAAATAGATTTACATCTACTAAACTGAAAAATTGACCAAGACAAAAGGTGAAAATGGTAAATGCTGGAGGGGTTATGAAAAGTCAGGAATATTTATGAACAATTGGTAGAACTGTGAATTTGTCTGATGTTCTTGAAAACAATTTGAAATTATATTGGAAAAGTCCCTCAATTCTAAAACTCTTGCAACCAATAATATAATTATTATGGAACATATTTCTCTAGAAGGTCAAAGATTGAGGAAAGCTTCCATATACTCAAAAATATTTATAGCAGCACTTTGGTTGGATACAGAGAAGTAGAAGAAAAGTGCCTGTCAATAGAAGAATGGTTGAACAAATGTTTGCATATGAATATAATGAAATATTATTTTGTTACAAGAAAGAATGAATAACAGGAGTCAAACTATTTGCATGAACTTATAAGTAAGACTTGCATGAATTAATGTAGAATGAAGTAACAAGAATCAATCTATAAAATTACCTCAACAAAATAAGAAAGTATGTCTGAAAGATATGCCAGAACTCTGATTAAAGTAGTAACTAATCATTACTTCAGAAGACTGGTTTTGAAAAAAAAATTCTTCCTGTCAGCACAGGAAGAAATGTTACAAAATGAAGTATGTGCTGTTAGACATGCTACAATGGTTAGATATGGCATGGCATGCTATGGCAAATTGTTTTGTTTTGATTAGCTGCACTCTTTTACAAGAGTAGATTCTGGGGGCAGAATCAAGATGGTGGAGTAGAAACACAACTTCTGTGGGACTCTGGCTCCCATCTCTTCCAATTCATGTAAAATGTAACTCTGAAAAAACTTTGGAGCTATAGAACCCACAAAATGACACAGAAAAGCTAACTTTCAGCTCAGGGCAGCCCAGCAGACTGGCAGGAAGTGGACACCGCAGCACTCTGGGAGCCAACCCCAACCCTGAAAGCCAGAGGTTTTAGCCTCAGGGAGGGCCTGAGCAGCCACTGGCTTGGAGGGTCTTCAGATTACCAACAGCTATGGCAGTTTTCAGAATTATCAACACATAAATGCTAATGACAAAGTGAGAGGTCAGTGCAGTGTGTACTTTGGGATCTAGTAGTCTGGGAGTGCAGTCAGCCTTGTCTCCCTGGGTGTGAGAAGTGACTGAGGTGCAGTAGCTGTGCAGCCACAGCCACAGGTGGCTGCTTCAGATCCTGGCCTGCAGATTGTAGGTGGACCAAGTGAGCAGTCTGAGGGGTTATCACTCTTGCTTTAACCTGCTTGGATCTGGATGGTGGTCTAGGGTGAAGGTCCTAGGGTGTATGACCAGCTTGCCAGAGAGTGTGGAGGACCTACAAGGCCACATTTGACCTCAAGGCAGCAGGTTCTGCACCTCTGAAGTAAGGCAACATTTTGGAAAATATCTACATTTAGGAGGTGAGAGAAAGAAGACCAAGTGAAGGAAAGAGGATTTGTACCACTTATTTGATCATACTTCTGTATGAAATTTGTTGTCATATATCATTTAAGTAAATGTCTCTTCAACTAAATTGTTCCATTTAAAAAACAGAATGTACATTATCCCAAGGATTTCACTTCATGAGCATTCCATTTCCAACTTGCAGTTATTGGGGAAAAGCTCCCCTTTCTGGAAGCAGAGTTCAACTGTGGCAAAAAGCCCAAAAGTCAAGTAATTGAGAGGTGACATGAGTAGGGAATGGAAGCAAAGCAAACAGAACAACATAACTTTACACTCCTATTTTGGGGACAAAAAGGATCAAAACCTGGAATAGGAGGAAGACAGTGAAGTCAGAACTCCTGCACCAAAAGCTTCCAAGAAAAATACGAGCTGGTTACAGGCCATAGAGGACCTTAAGAAGGATTTTGAAAGCCAAATAAAAGAAAAGGAGGAAAAATTGGGAAGACAAATGAGAATGATGCAAGAAAATTATGAAATGAGAGTCAACAACCTGACTGAAGAAAATAACACCTTAAAAAATACACTAACTCAAATGGCCAAAGAGGCTCAAAAAGGCAATGAGGAGAAGAATGCCTTAAAACATCAAATTTTCCAGACGGAAAAAGAATCTCAAAAGCTCACTGAAGAGAACCATTCCTTCAGAATTAGACTGGAGCAAATGGAAGTTAGTGACTTTATGAGAAATCAAGATCCAAACAAATGAAAAAAAATAGAAGGCCCGAAATATCTCATTTAGAAAACCATTAACCTGGAAAATAGATCCAGGAAAGATAATTTAAAAATTATTTGGACTATCTGAAAGCCATGATCAAAAAAGTAACATAGAAATCATCCTTCAAGAAATTCTCAAGGAAAATTGCCCCGATGTTTTAGAACCAGAGGGCAAATTAAAGGTTGAAAGAATCCACTGATCACCTCCTGAAAAAGATCCGCAAAAGAAAACTCCTTGGAATATTATAGCCAGATTCTGGAATTCCCAGATCAAGGAGAAAATATTACAAGCAGTGAGGAAGAAACAATTTGAATATTGTGGAAACACAATCAGGAGAACAAAAGATCTGGCGACTTCTACACTGAGGGATCGAAGGGCTTGGAATATGGTATTGTAATATGATATTCTGGAGGTCAAAGGAGCTGGGATTAAAACCAAGAATCACCTACCCAGCAAAACTGAGTATCATGTTTCAGGGGAAAATATGGTCATTCTGTGAATAGAGGGCTTTCAAGTATTCTTGATGAAAAAACCAGAAGTGAAAAGGAAATTTGCCATTCAGATACTAGAAGCAAGAGATGCATGAGAAGGTAAACATGGAAAAGGAATCATAAGGAACTTATCAAAGTTGAACTACTTCCATCCCTACATGGAAAAATGATAATTGTAATAGATGAAACTTTACTCAGTGTGAGAATAGTTGAAGGGAATAAAAATGTATGTATGTATGTGTATGTATGTGTATATATATATATACACATACCAACATATACATACATATGTCCATATAGGAGGATATATGGGCATATGAATACATATGTGAATGTGTGTATATATGTGTACAGGTATACATAGATAGAGGGCACAGGACCAATTGAATAGGAAGGGATGATACTTAAAAGGTGAAATTAAGAGGTAAGAGAGGAATAAAATAAGAGGAGATGGGGAGAGACGGAATGGGGTAAACTATCTCATATAGAAGAGGCAAGGGAAAATGGTTACAATGGAGGGGAAGAACAGGAAGGCAAAAAGGAATGCGTCAACCTTATTCTCATTGAATTTGGCTTAGTGAGAGAATGACATACACACTAAATAGGGCATCTCACCCTACAAGAGAGTAGGGGGGAAGGGAATGAGAGGGGGATGATGGAAGGGATGACAGACTGGGGGGAAGGGAATTTGGAAGCACCAACCTTTGAAAAGGGACAGGATCAAAGTATAGAATAGAACAAGTGGAAGTTCGGATAGGAGGGAAGAAAATATAGTCTCATTTTTTACAATATATCGACTATAGAAATGTTTTGTATAGCTACACATGTACAACCTATACTGAATTGTTTGTCTTTCCAGTAAGGGTGAGTGACAAGGGAGGAAAGAAATGAATCTGAAGTTCAAACTTTTAAATAAAATGTTTAAATATACACACACACACTATTATTAACATTATTTTACATGTAACTGGAAATAAGATATACAGGCACTGGGCCATAGAGATCCACTGTGCCCTACTGGAAAGTCTGAGGTTATATGGGAGAAGATTTGGGGAGAGCAGATTGGAGGATGGGATATCCAGTGGGATCTCTATTTTGGGGTGGTGGGTAGGGGAAAATAGGGAGAAAATTTGGAACTCAAAATCCCATGGAAATGAATGATGTAAACTAGAAGTTAATAAAGCATTTGATTAAAAAAAGAAAAACAAACAAAAAAGCTTAGATTCTGTTGGGGAGAGAGTCCTTGCAAAGCTATATTACTACAAATAAAGGTATCAAAAGTCTTAAGAACAAAAAAGTAATTTGAGGAGGGATAGAGTAGGTCCAGTTGGTCAGATTAGGGAAAACTCCATCGAAGAAATGACTCCTGAGTCAGAACCTGAAGGAAGGGCATCATTTTGTCAAGCAGAAATGGGGGTAAAAAAATTTTCCCCCATTCTGGGCATGGAACGATGAAATATAGTTTGCAAAGGATATTAGTATGAGACAATGTTAGAAAGCAGGTTAGAACCAGATTGTTAAGTGTTTTAAATTCTAGGATAAAGACTATATTTATTGTACAATTTCTACTTTAATATAATGTATACATTATTTTTTTCTTGGACAATGGCCTTTGTGGTTTCACTGTGAGTCAATGTTGCTGATGGGTGAGGGAGAAGGGCAGAAGTTTTCGCCAACAGAGAACACCAGCCTCTCCCTCATTCCAAGGTTGCTTGTAAGCCACAAATCAAATAAAGGAGAGCTTGAACCTCTTGGTTGCTGTTTTGGCTGACCCATTATACTGCAGTGGCAGGTGAAGGTGTTTGGGAGGGAGGGAGAAACAGAGAACCAGGTAAGATCTCTTTATGGCAGAATAATATGGTTTTTGTGTGCCTGGGTTTGTATTCCCATTTGTTGCATGAATCCCCAGAGAAGGCTTATTGATCAGGCTGTGTTCTGAGTTGTCCAAGGTCTTGTATGCAGAAAACACCAAGAAAAAGATGATCTTCCGTCTATCATTTGAATCATCTTGATTTCTCTGGGCTTTAGTTTTTCCATCTGCATGCTAAGAAGCTCCCTTCTAACTCAAAAAATCCTATGGAATCCTGGGATTTTTCACCAAGTCAGAGATTTTTGTGTTCTTGACAGAACTTTCTGATAATTTTCCTTTTTTTTTGAGGATGACCTGTGTTAGACCATCTGAGACCTTGACTTGCGGCATATGAGTGACATACTTAGAGTGGTATATTAGGAAAACTACTTGGACATCAGTTTGAATGATGGATTGGAAAGAGGATTGACTAGAGGCAGTGAATATATTTAGAAATCTATTTCACTAGTCTTTTTTTGAGAAATGATAAGGGTCTGGATTAGGAAGAAGAGTCGAAAGGAGAGAACAAATGTTAAGAGATATTGTGGAGGAAGAATTGACATGTTGTGGAACTTCATAGAATGTTTCAGTGTAGAGGACAAAGAGTCAAAGATGTGTAAGATTTAAGGTTCTAAGTTTGGGTTGACTGGGGGAAGGTGGTTTCATCAGCAGAAATGAGGACATTAGGAGGAAGGGAGGATTTAGCCAAAAAGATGATGACATTAGTTTTTCATCTATGGGCATTCATGTAGAAATAACCACTTGAGAGTTAGACATGTGGGAGTAGAGCTGAACAAGATATTAAAGGAGGTTTTTGTTTGGATGTTTTCAGTTTAGATATTGCAGCTAAAGCTAATGGACTGGAAGTGATTGCCAAGTTTTTAGAGATGATATTTTTTTTAGAGAAAGGAGAGATAAACTAGGTCGGGGAAACTGCTGGCTTGAGGCCACATGTGGCCCTCTAGGTCCTCAAGTGTAGCCCTTTGTGTGAATCAAAATTTCACAGATCAAGTCCCCTTAATGAAAAGATTTGTTCTGCAGGACTTGAAGTCAGGCAAAAGGCCACACTCAAGGACATACAAGGCCACATTTGACCTCAAGGCAGCAGGTTCTGCACCTCTGAAGTAAGGCAACATTTTGGAAAATATCTACATTTAGGAGGTGAGAGGAAGAAGACCAAGTGAAGGAAAGAGGATTTGTACCACTTATTTGATCATACTTCTGTATGAAATTTGTTGTCATATATCATTTAAGTAAATGTCTCTTCAAATAAATTGTTCCATTTTAAAAAACAGAATGTACATTATCCCAAGGATTTCACTTCATGAGCATTCCATTTTCAATTTGCTCTAATTATTTGGAGATTCTTATATCCTTCAGAAATATGTTATATAACTTCTAGGTTTGGATGAAAATATACTTTGAAGAACAAACCTTTAAAACTCTACACAGGGGCGCCTAGGTGGCACAGTGAATAGAGCACTGGCTCTGGAATCAGGAGGACCTGGGTTCAAGTCTGGCCTCAGACACTTAACACAAAAACTAGCCATGTGACCTTGGGCAAATCACTTAGCCCCAATTGCCCTCCACAAAGCAAAGAAAAAAAAATACCAAAAACAAAGCCAAAAAACTGTACACAAAGGCTTCTTAGAGATTGTCTAATCAAAACTCTCTGTTTTTGTAGATAAAGAAACATATTCAATGGAAGGAAGTGATTTTCCTTGGATCATTCCTATCTGGAAAAGATCTGGGACTTAAACCTGTCTCCTTATTTCCATCCAACACTCTTTCCATCAACCTACTGCCTTTATGTCTAGTTTTCATACCAATAACTTAAACATGTGATTCAAATTTGAGGTAATGTACTACTTTGCACTGTCTGGGAGACAATGATGTCCACTGGAAAGAAATTTATAGTCAGAGGACTCAACTTTTCTTATTTTACCAGTTATGACTTATATGACCTCAGGTAAATTACTTAACTTCTATGGGCCTCAATTTTCTCATCTGCAAAACAAACAAGATTGGTCTAGATGGCCTCTATGACCCTTTCCAACTCTAAATCTATGGTCCTATGGTTCTCTCACCTATACCCCTCCCTTACAGTTCTGTGACAATGCCTCACACATACAAAGTGACTAATATCTTTTCATTGAATGAATAGAGCTCATTCATTCACTCACTGCTAGCTCAGATCATTCCCTATCCCAGACTCCAGAGTACCTACCTTTTGAGATTTGCACATCAGTCACAATTCTCTCATGTTGAGGAAAGGGGTTGGCCTTGCCTCCAAGTTTGGCTATGGCTTCTGTCATCTGGTTCCAGAGGTGGAGCACTGGCTCAGGGTTCTCTAGATGCTGTAGATTTCTAGATGGCACTGTCAGGATTATACTCTCTGCCTGAAGCTCTCCCCATGGCACTGGATGGTGGCGGATAGAATTTTTCCATTCCTTCGCAGAAGTCTTTCCTGGGAACAGTAATCAAGAGGTTATGGGTCCTATGCTTTATTTGCTCCACCTCCTGGGCAAAGTTGAAATTTGTACCCCATTAGTGAAAAAAGCACATAGTGTATAAAACATATGCTAAAGAAGTTATTATGCTGGGGTGGCCAGGTGGTGTAGTGAGTAAGAGTGCCGGCCCCGGTGTTGGGAGACCCAGGATTGGTTCTGGCCTCAGATACTTGGCACCCACACAAAATAACTGGCCGTGTAACCTTTAGCAAGTTACTTAACCCCAACTGCTTAAAAAGAAGTTATTATCCTTTCTCATCCCTGTGTCTTGGGATCTCGGCATTGAGGGCTAGATGAGACCTTAGAGAACATTTAGTGATGTCAGAATGAGGAAGCTAAAGGCCAGAGAGATTGTGACTTATTCCTGGTCCCACAGGAAGCTACTCCATATCCATTCTCTTTTCCACTCTATCAAGCACAGATCCATCCCTTTCACATTCCAAAATGTCCATGTTACTCTTCTTTACCAAGCCATGACTTTTAACTTCTTTATTATCCAATTTATAACTCCCTCTTTACTCTCTCTACTTTTTGGCTCCCTTGAGACCTTTACTCACCAAGTATGAAGAAAGGGGCAGGTATAGCTCCAGTGAAGGTGACAGATGTATTTCCCAAGGAACAGCCTTTGGGTACAGTGATATAGATAAGGCCACCCCAGAGGCTGGAGATTGAGTTATCCTGTTTATCCAAGTAACACTGGTGAACAACTATAGGTGCTCTGGCTAGTTTATGATGCTCTCTCAGGTCATCAGTGTGGCAGCCAATTTGTACCTGGGTGGCCATAAGGGGAAAATATGAAGCATAATGAATCTAACAAATATGTATATGTCTTTTTATGTATGTGTGTGTGTGAGGAAGACTTGTGTATGACTAATCTTCCTACAAACAGTGAGAAGCAGAGCTGGGGAATAAGTTATTTCAAGAATAAACAGACTTGAAAAAAATGTTGAAATAGTCTTAACTTCCACAAAGTAAGACTTAACAATGCCTCATGGTGTCATGTAGAAAACTGTTGACTATGTCAAAGGGTCACATGCTTTGGCAGATTATATCAAGTTACAAAGGCTTTGAATACAGTATTAGACTCAGAAAAATAAAATATATTCTTAAAGCCTCCCATTCAATGAAGTATCTCAAGTATCTGTTAAAAATCTTAACTGATACCTTGTTAGTAGAAATTACAGAGATAACATTTTCAAATGGTACTTGGAACATGAGTAGTAAATCAGGTATGGAAACAGGGAGAAATGTTAAGCAAATGTGTTTTTCATTGTCATGGATGATATAAGTATTCCTCATATTCCAAGAGGAAGAGGGATTCCTCATGGATAATGAAATTTTCTTTATAATGATGTTATTGATGTTATAATGCTGTCCAATGCTGTTCACTGTTAGTCAGTGTTGCTGATGTGTGAGGGAGAAGGGCAGAAGTTTTTGCCAATAGAGAACACCAGCCTCTCCCTCATTCCAAGGTTGCTTGTAAGCCACAAATCATTAAATTATGATGATTTAAACAAGCCCATAACACAGTCCATCTTCCTCAATAAAATCCATGGTCAAAAACACTTGGCTATGTACTCCACACAGGAAAAACAAAGTGGATGAATAATATAGCTTATCTTGATTAGGACATGCAGTTGGTTGGGCATCACTCAGTGAAGTGAGTTAGTAATATAAATTTGAGAGATACTACCTATGCATAATGAACTAGACCTCAACCTAAATAGGAGATGAATTAGCTACAACACATCTGGGAAACTATACAGCATGTCCAGAGATACTAAACTAATCTTTGTTTACAAAACCCATTTTTAAGAATTATTTATTTTTTGTTTGTGACATTCACTTCCACAAGATTTTGAGTAACAAATTTTCTGCCCATCTCTCCCCTTCCCCTCACCACATTATGGCATGCATTCTGATAACCCTTTCCCCCAGTCTGTCCTCTCTTCTATCACACCCCCCTCTCTTATCCCCTTTCCCCCTAATTTCTTGAAGGGCAAGATAGGTTTCTATACCCCATTCCCTATATATCTTATTTCCCAGTTGAATGTAAAAACAATTTTTAACATTTATTTTTAAAAATTTGAGTTACAAATTCTCCCCTTTCTTCTCTCCCACCCACACTCGTTGAGAAGGCAAGCAATTCAATATAGGTTATACATGTGTAATTATGCAAAACACTTCAATAATAGTCATGATGTGAAAGACTATGTTTTCCTCATCCTATCCCACCTTTTATTCTATTTTCTCCTTTGACACTGTCCCTTTTCAAAAGTGTTTGCTTCTGATGACCCCCTCCACCAATATGCCCTCCCTTCTATCATCCCCCAACCACTTATCTTCTTCCCCCCTACTTTTCTGTTGGGTAAGATGACCAGTTAAGAATGCATGCTATTCCCTCCTTAGCCAAATCCAATAAGAGTATTTCATCTTACTTCCCACCTCTTCCCCTCCAATGGGAAAACTTGTTCTTGCCTCTTTTATGTGATATAATTTACCCCATTCTATCTCTCTCTTTCTCCTTATTCCAATATATTCCTCTCTCACCCTTTAACTTTCTTTTTTAGCTGTCATCTCATCATATTCAACTTACCCTGTGCCATCTATCTATCTATCTATCTATCTATCTATCTATCTATCTATCTATCTATCTATCTATCTATCTATCTATCT
>NW_027185784.1:28355805-28446528 GCF_028583685.1 Petaurus breviceps papuanus
TCTATCTATCTATCTATCTATCTATCTATCTATCTATCTATCTATCTTATTCCCTCCAACTACCCTAATTCTGAGAAAGGTCTCATGAGTTAGGAATATCGTCTTTCCATGTAGTAATATGAACAGTTCACCTTTAATAAGTTTCTTATGATTTCTATTTCCTGTTTACCTTTTCATGCTTCTCTTGATTCTTATATTTGAAAGTCATATTTTCTCTTCAGCTCTGGTCTTTTCATCAAGAATCCTTGAAAGTCCTCTATTTCATTGAATATACATTTTTCCTCCTGAAGTACTATACTCAGTTTTGTTGTGTAGGTGATTCTTGGTTTTAATCCTAGCTCCTTTGACTCCTGGGATATAATACTCTAAGTTTTCCAGTCACCTTAATGTAGAAGCTGCTAAGTCTTGTATTTTCCCAATACTCATATTGTTTCTTTCTTGCTGCTTGCAATATTTTCTCCTTGACCTTGGAACTCTGGAATTTGGCTACAATATTTGTAGGAATTTTCCTTTTTTCATCTCTTCCAAGGAGTTATTGGTGAATTATTTCAATTTCTATTTTATCCTCTGGTTCTAGAATATCAGGAAAGTTTTCATTGACAATTTCTTGAAAGATGATGTCTCGGCTCTTTTTTTGATCATGGCTTTCTGGTAGTATAATGATTTTTAAATTATCTCTCCTGGATCTACTTTCCAGGTCAGTGGTTTTTCAAAGGAGATATTTCACATTGTTTTCTATTTTTCATTCTTTTGGTTCTGTTTCATAATTTCTTGATTTCTCATAAAGTCATTATCTTCAACTTGTTCCATTCTAATTTTGAAGGAATTGTTTTCTTCAATGAGGCTTTGGACCTCCTTTCCATTTGGCCAATTCTGCTTTTTAAGGAGTTCTCCTCATTGGCTTTTTGGACCCCTTCTGCCATTTGGGTTAGTCTATGTTTAAGGTGTTATTTTCTCCAGTATTTTTTGTGTGTCTTTTTAGCAAGCTGTTAACTTGTGTTTCATGATTTTCTTGCATCACTTTTATTTCTCTTCCCAATTTTTCTTCTACTTCTTTTCCTTGATTTTCAAAATCCCTTTTCAGTCCTACCATGACCTGATACCTATTCATATTTTTTTGAAGGCTTTTGAAGTAGGACCTGAGACCTATTCATATTTTTCTTGAAGGCTTTTGAAGTAGGAATTTTGACTTTGTTGTCTCCTTCAGGTTGTATGTTTTGATCTTCTTTGTCACCAAAGTAAGATTCTATAGTCTGAGATTTTTTCTTCTGCTGTTTGCTCATTTTTCCAGCCAAATACTTGACTGTCTAACTCTTTGTCAAGGTAGAACTCTGCTTCCAGTGGGCATGGGGGTGGTGATGGGTGTACTGTTCCAAGCTTTAGGGGTTTTGTACAGCTGTTTTCAGAGATATCTCTAGGGACCTGTACATTTTCAGCTTTTCCAAGATGCTATGATCAACAGAGAGGTTACTTCTTTCTCAGGCTGTGCTGTGGTCTATGAGGGACCATAAGCACTCTTTTCTGCCTTGGAATTGTGAGGAAGATTCCATCTCCACTGCAGCATAGGCTTTACCACACCATTGCTCCTCAGGCCAGGACTGCCACCCAGGACTGAGACCCAGATCCAAGTACGACAAAGTAGGAGAATACTGCCTCAGTGTCAGCAAAGAGATCCCTTTAATCCACCTCTGATCAGCTGCTCAATCCCACCAATGTCTATGGGCCCAGAGCTCTGGACATAGTTGCTGCTGTTTCTGCCACAACCACTGCCATGCCTGGGGCTGGGGTCTGACCTTTCTCCTCTCTCACCCAGGTCTAACAGAGTTTTCCCACTGACTCTCTACATTGTCTATGGAGTTTATGGTTTGAGAAGTCTGGAAACTGCTTCAGTTGCCAGTGATTTAGTCCCCTGCAGACTGCTCCAGCCAGTCTGTGCCAGCGTGGCCCAATTTGGACTCTTCTCTTCTTCTAGCCTGGTATGATAGACCTTTACTGTCAACCTTATAGGCTGTCTTGGGCTGGGGATTTGTTTTATTCTGTCATTCTATAGCTCTAGAATTTGTTTAGAGTCATTCTTTACAGGTATTTGGAGGGATTTGGGGGAGAGCTCAAGTGAGTCCCTGCTTTTACTTTGCCATCTTGGCTCCACCAAACCCAATTTTTTTTAAGCACAAATTTTCTCCTGGTGATGGTCTATGTCTTTGAAGAATGACTGTCCTGAAAATTGAGATTGCAAGTGATTAAAGACAAAGAAAAAATGTCTCTCTAGACAACAGGGAACCAGTTGTGGTGTAAATGACCCTCATGGAAGAGCTTGTAGTTGGGAAGGGAAGTCAGTGGATCATTTAAATATGTAGGATATATACTTATTGTGTTCACAGTCATGGGGTGAAAGAGCAAGGAAAAGTTATAGTCATATAGAAATATGTAAGAAATAAGTCAAATATGAACAAGATATTTGGGGAAGTTACCTTTAAATTAGAGAAGCAAGCAGAATTTGGTATTGTTATATTTAAAGTGCCGCCTTCACGGAGGTAGAGTCCAGTACTTTTCCAAATATCACCACCTGAAAATCAGGAGGACAGGTAATTCTTTGATTTTCCCTTCCCATCCAGAGTCCTGGCATTGCCTCCAAAAGTCCCCAATTCATCCTTTTTTCCAAATCTCAAATATTTTCATATTTTACCCACACACCTGTATGCTCCCTATCACCTCTGTACAATCCAGACCCTCATGATCTCCAAGAGTCAACTCTAGATTGAGACTATCTCTAAGACAAATATATCTCCAGCATGTCCTTCTGGGGTCATCCAACTGCATAATTTTTTCCAGCACCCACTGTGAACTGATCCCTGCCCTCTCTTCTTCTTACTCTCTTACCATGAACAATTCTCCCTCCTCCTGCCCCACCCCCAGCTTTCCATCAATGATCAATTCTTACTGTGACTGGTGAGATTCATCTCCATGTTGAAAGAGATTGCTGGTGAGTATAAATGAGGGATGGAAGTTTCGTACCCTAATCTGTAGATCTCTGAAGTAAAATCCTTCCTAACATGGGCTAGTTCAGCAGCCAGGCAGAGCAGAATGCTGCTACAGAATCTTCTGAACAAAGGCTTGTCCTGATTGACAATGGGGAGCTTATATTTTTCTATCACCTTCATTAACATTTGGTGTACAGAGTCATAGATGGGGGTTTCTCTTGTAGATATCCTCAGGAAGACTGAATAATCCCCAATGAGCTTCTCTTGCCAATCCCTCAGGAACTTTCCATTCTTCCTTTCCACCTCCTCAAAGAACTGGGTCATAACTAAGCGGAAGTGATAGGTCCTTTGACTAGGTCCAGGGTAATCAAACAGGTTCTTATTTACATATTGACTAAGGATGGATATGCCAAATGGATTGAGAATGTGGTTGCCAGGAAAGTCAGTCAAAACAGACTTGGTTGGGTTCTGTTGGGACCACTCCCAGGCTTGGCCTGCAATCAGTAACCCCCCTCCTTCTGCCACAAACTCCAGAATTTGCTTTGCCTCACTGTCATTGTAGGCCAAGCAGCAGTAAATGCTCATGTCGGAATTCAGTTTGTTTTCCAAACTATAAGTCAGGCCATTATTAGTGATCCAGTGGGCTAGGCATTCACATTCAGTGTTCACTCCAATTCTGCCTGTTTGTTCTCCTTTCAGCCAGTGAATAGCCTTGGTCAGAAAACGGCCCATTTTAGAAGAGAAGAGCAAGCCCTCCTGGGAAAGAACTATCACTCGACCTAGACCATAACGGGCTCCTGCCACAGTACAGTGTAGTTTGGAATTAAGTCCAAGAGGGAAAGCCAAAGACCCATGCACCAACAGTTGAGAGGGAACCCCACACTCTGAGAAGTTCAGCTTTGGGAGTCCATCCAGGAAATTATGTTGGTCTTAGAAGATATCCTCCCCAAACCTGGAAAAGATTTATTTCATATTAGTTCTTAGGGGGAGATAGAAAAGGGAGTGAAGATGGAAGCAAAAGACTTTAGGATAAATATTTAAGATATTGCTTATTAAGGGCAATTAGTTGGATATATGTAGGGTGAGAGTAAGGAATCTGGGATGACCCCTAGACTGTAAGCCTGGTTGGTCATATGGAAATGACTGGGACTTTGTCACATTGCTATATTAAAGAAAGCATTAATATTAAGGAAAGGGAATACAGAATATAACTAGATCTCTAAATATTCCTCCTGATTGTGTGCCTTTTCCTAAGCTTTCCCCAATGTCTGGAATGGTCTCCTAACATGCTTCTTGGCTTCCTGCAAGATTTAGCTTAATTCCCACCTTCTTCAGGAGGCCTTTTCCAGGTCTCCCTTTCCTCTTCACCCTCACTCCCATACCTTCTCTCAGTAATTACCTTTCAGGCATACTGTATGTATCTTGTATATACATAGTTATTTGCATGTTTGGTTCTCCTGTTAGAATGTGAGCTCCTTGGGGCCGGGATCATGCATTTGTATTTCTTTGTATCCCAGGGCTTAGAAAAGTCCCTACCATATAGAAAGTACTTAATACATTAGTGTTGACTGGCAGACTCTATGCTAGATTTTAGAAAAGAAGAATTTTAAAAATTAGGTATAATCCTAAAACATAGATATGTTTTTTTTTCCCTTAAGGTTAGATTCATAGATGAATCAAAGTTCATTTTTTTTGTCAGTTTTGACTCTTGATAACTCGATAGGTTATTAACTCTAATAGATGGTTAGATCTCTAAATAGAGTAGAATATCCCACCAGTTACCCCTTATATTAGGGACTCATCTCAGTGCCTCATTCTGCCTTCCCATTAGGTCAGAGACTTCCATCTCCCTTATTTCTGGTGTAGAAGCTCCTGAGTGAAACAAAATAAGTAATATTGAGATAGAATTCTCTTGCTGCCACTAGACCTGTGAAACTCCATGTCACATGCCTGTTCACCTCTCCTGTTAACTTGCTAATCATCTCTTCTTCACACGATCTCTCATTCTTCAATATTTTTATCCCTACGGACAAATCTGACAACTCAGCTCTGGAAATACTGCTCCAGCAACAAGCATTTATTAAGTACTTGCTATGTACCAGGCACTTTGGTAAGTACTAGATAAATCTTTCTTCTAGATTCTCTGCTCCATAGTAGTAGTGGTTGTTTTCTGTGCCTTTCTTTGGACAACTTTTTCTTGTATATATTTTAAAAATATCAATTCAAATTAAGAATTTATATTTTTAATATCAATTTAAGATGATCAATTAAGTATTTTCTTCACAATAATCCTGTGAGGAATTAATGCATCTTTTGTTATTTTCATCTAGGTGGCAAATAGGTCTATGGACCTGGAGCTAGGAAGAACCTGAGTTCAAAAATGACCTCAGTCACTTAGTAGCTCTATGACCCTGGACTGTCACTTAATCCCTGCCTGCCTCAGTTTGTTATCTATAAAAATGGGGGTAATAATAGAACCTTCTCCCCACTCCCTGCCAAGGGTTGCAATGATCAAATGAGATACTATTTGTAAAGTGCTCTGTAAACCTGAAAACACTACAGACATGTTAGCTATTAATATTTACAATTGAAGAAATTATGACTTGGACAGATGAAGTGATTTGCCCAAGGTTGCAGAACTAGTAAGTTTCAAAGCCAGGTCATGAACTCAGGTTCTTTGCCTTTAAATCTAGTGACTTTTCATCATACTGTGCTGATTCCTCAGAAGGATTTTCTGAAAGATGTTGCTGAATCTTTATGTCCCAGCAAGTTGTCTACTTCACAAGAAAATTGTACATATCTTTTCCATGGTTATTGAGATGGGGACATTATTGACTTGGTACCTGCCAATCACTGTCTCACTTTACCAACTGGATTAGTTCTTTTTAAAAAAGTGAGAAACAATAATCTAGTAGAGACCTTGGTGAACAGCTGGGGGCATTTACGTGGTACAATGTATAGAACACTGAACTTGGAGTCAGGAAGACTCAAATTCAAATTTGACCTCAGAAACTGATTAGCTGTGTGACACTGTGAAGTCAATTGATCTCTATCTACCTCGGTTTCCTCATATGTAAAGTGGAGATTATAATTACACTTACCTCCCTGCAGCCTTAATATTATCTACTACCCTCTTCTCCTTGATACTCTCTTCTTTCTAGGTTTTCACAACCCTTCTCCTCCTACCTATTTAATAGCAGCTTCTCAGTCTTCTTTAATGGATCTTTGTCTAGGTCATGGTCATTAAACATTGGTTTCCCACAGGCATTTATCCTGGATTCCCTCCTGTCCTCTCCTGTCCTTTCCTCTCCTGTCCTCTCCTCTCCTGTCCTCTCCTCTCTTCTCCTCGTCATCCCCTTACCTTTCATTGATTAAATAATCATTTCTATGCTAATGACTCTCAAATCTACTTATCCAACCCTAACCTTTCTGCTAGGGAAGCTTCATGGCATAGTGGATGGAGCACTGAGCTTGAAATCAGGAAAGCTCCTCTTCCTGAATTCAAATCCAGCGTAAAACTCTTACTAGATGTATGACCCTGGACAAATCACCTCGCCTTATTTACCTCAGTTCCTCATCTTTAAAATTAGTTGGAGAAGGAAATGGCAAATCCCTCTAGTATCTTTACCAAGATAACCCCAAATAAGGTTTGAAATGACTGAACAATAAAAACCTCTTTGCTGCCCTCTGGTCTTGTATTCCCAACTACTTATCAAACATCTCAAATTAGATGTTCTATAAACAACTTAAATTCAGTATGTCCAGAACTCAACTCATTATCTCAGAGGCAGCTGGTGATGCAGTAGAGCATTGGATCTGAAGTTAAGCAATACCTGATTTCATATTTGGATTCAGACACTTACTGTCTGTTTCCTCAACTATAAAATAAGAATAATAATAGTATCTACCTTGCATGATTCTTGTGAGGACCAAATAGTTTTAAAGCCCTTAGTATAATGCCAGACATATAATAAGCACTATGTAAATGCTTATTCCCCTTTCTTCCCCACTTCCTTTTCCCCCAAGTCCCCTCCAAACTTTACTATTACTATAAAGGACACCACTATACTCCCAGCTACTGAGATTTCCAACCTAGGTGTCATCCTCTACTTCTCATTCTGTCTAGGTTCCCTCCCCCCAATCCAATGTATTGCCAAGGCCTATTAATTTTACCTACTTAACCTCTCATATATGCCATTTTTTCTTCTCTGACACTCACCACCCTGTCGTAGGTTTAGACTTTCATGCTTGGACCATTGGAATAGACTGCTGGTTGGTTTCCTTACTAAAAACTTCAGATCATCCTCCACTCAGTTGTTAAAATGATCTTCCTAAACTGCAGATCTGATCATGTAACCCACCTACTCAGTAAACTCCAGTGACTCCCTGTTGCCTCCAGGGTCAAATATAAAATCTCCCGTTTGGCATTCAAAGCCCTTTATAGCCTGTTTCCACACACAGTCCAAACACTTTCAGTCTCCTTACATCTTACTCTCCTCCTTGTATTCTACAATATATTGACACTGGCTTCCTTGCTATTCCCAATTAATATACCCAATCTTTCAACTCCTAGCATTTTCACTGACTGTAACCTGTGTAATGGAGCACTCTCCATCTCCTGGCTTCTTCCTTCAAGTGCCAATCAACATTCCACCTTCTACAAGAAGCCATCCTTAATCCCTCTTAATTCTAGTGGCTTTCCCTCTGTTTATCATTTCCATTTTATTTTGTATATATTTTGTTTATACATAGTTGTATTCATTTTGTCTACCCCATTTGATTATGAGCAAGATCTGTCTTTGACCTTTCTTTATACGCCCAATGCCTAGCACAGTGCCTGGGACATAATAGCTTATTGAGTTATTGACTTATGGACAGGCCACCTCTCATGATTATTGTGAGGATCAAAAGAGACAATATTTGTAGATGCTTCATACAATGCCTGGCACAGAGTAGGCCCCTGGTAAATATTTCCTTTCTTCCTTCCTAGACTTAGAGTCAGGAAGCACTAGGTTTGAATCTAGATCCTTATGCTTACTGTGTAATTATAGACAGTTCACTTAGCCTTTATGAGTCTAGTTTCCTTATCTGTAAAATGGGCTGTGGCACCTACCTGAATTAAGAAAATGTATATAAAGTATGTTGTGACTCTTAAAGCACTTCTGTATCAGCTGTTACTTTCCTTTATGTTCAGTGCGGCCAAAGTTGTTGATAATCTGAACAACTACCCTTCCTCATTTCTAACATAAATTTCTGACAATGATCTTCAGATTGGTCCCCAGCTACCTTCTTCTGTGTATCCATACCTTCCTAGCCCAACTGAACTTTCCAGTTAAAATGAACAATTCTCAACATCTAGCCTTTGCTGAGCTTTCATTTATCTTATCCAATATCTTACCTCTTCTGTCCTCCAAATTAAAGTTTAGACTACTTTTTTTGGGTAGCCTTCCTGAATGAACTCAACCCACTTGTTCATTTGGCAACAAATTCTTTGATATCTCCTGCTCTCTGGCAGTTTTATAAATACACAGTTCATTCAAACCGGTTTCGTGCCTATGGGCATATATCTCCTTTCTAAGACCAGAAGCTTGATGGTGGGGAATGGCATGTAATTTGACTCACATCTAGTATAGAGACTTCTATTGGGGGATTATACTTACTTGACTACAATAGGAATCTCAGGTATCTTCTCACAGAATTTAAGCGACCCGGTGTCTGCTTGGATTTCAGTGAAGTATATACCAGTCACACTAGTTACATGGTTCCCAGGGAAGTTGAATAGAACCTTGTGACCATGTTCCTTTGCCCATTGCCAAGCAGAGCCTCCAATGAGCAATCCCCCACCATTCTTTACAAATTGAACCAGCTGTTTGGGAGAGGTGATATTAATGGCATTAGTGCAGAAAACCTTCAGAGAGTCCTGGAAGTTGTTGACATTCTGTATGTCAATGTCAATGTCATGGAGTATACCAGACAGACGTTCTACAGATTTGTGCACCCCAACAGTATATCCTTTGTAGTGGCTGAGCCATTTCACAGCATTTTGGAGAAAGGGGGCCATTTTGGCATCCTGCAGGTAGCCTTCATGTGACAGGACCACTATGCGGCCATGACCATAGTGGGAAGCAGTAATGAGGACCTGGTGACTTTCATTCACCAGCACTGGGAAGGAAGCTTCACTAATAAGAAGGAGTTCAGAAGGGATGAGGCCACTTGGGAGCTCCCAGCTCTTCAACCCTTTCACCAGACACTCAAAATCGGTTGAGAGATTCATCACCATGGCTCTTTCACCTGATATAGGGAGAGAAGCAAAGACTCAGTTTGGTAACATCATGAAATGGCATCATGCACAAAGATACAGCATGGTACTACCTGAAATGGAATTGGATTTTTGCATCAGAAATTCTGTTTTCAGATATCATGTCTGTTACTACCTGCGTGGGGTGGTGATGGGAATTGGGAAGAGGGAGAGGTAGGATGACAGTGCCCTGAGATCAGAAAAGCCTGCAGTTCTTGTTTGGGCTACCAGTCACAAGCCCAGAACAGTTCTAGACATCCAGACAACTGAGATGAGAAGAAAGTTTGTGAATCAGGCTCAAAATGCAGATATCAGAAGAAAGAAAAGTGAAAAAGGTACTGACTCAAATGAGAAGACCTGGGCTCAATTCCACCTCTGATATTTATTAACTATTTGACGTTGCTCAGTTCATTTCATCTCCCTAGGCCTCGATTTCCTCATCTATAAAAGAGGGGTTTGATTAAATGGCCTTTGGGGTCCCTACCTGTACTAAATCTATGATCTATGACCCAAGATAGGTAATCAGATCCCCCAGGACACAGTGGAGTGTGTGTGTGCGTGCGTGTGCATGCAAATTCCTTTTTACTTCATTTCCATCCTTTTTCTTCTTAACTCACTTCTATAATTTGACTATTCCCTCTGTCCTCTGTCTCCATGGAAATTGTAGTTTCCAAAGTTATAAATGACCCCATAATCACTTTATCAGTGCTCATTCTCCTTGACTGTTCTCCAGCCTTTGGCACTCCTTTTCCTCCTTGAAAAAAAAATCCACTTTATTGGTTCCTTAATTTGGACACTACTACACATCTCCCCTCTTAAGAACATTCATTTCTGGTGCTTCTTTTTCTTCTTTTGCCTTGTCTTCATTAAGCAACTTTCCTCTTCATGTGAGTTTAGTCAGGACACAGCAGAGAAGTTCAGGATGCAGAGTGAGTGGAATAGAGGAAAGAATGGGAATAGTGAAACAAATCTGCCATCAACCATTCCACTACCACTTTTGAATGTATGTATGTCTATAGTGTATTGATATGGGTGGAACCACAGATAGCCATATGTGAAAAAGTGTGAAAGCACTTCTAGAGTTTCACGCAATTTTAGTCTTCAATTTCTCAGAACTAAAAATGGACCAGGGAACATTAAATCCAACCAATACCTGTATATAAATTATTTTGACAATATGTCTGATGAGTTTTGTGTTCTAGAACTATTCTTTTCTCGGTGCTGCTCGTGACTTTATCAGCTTTTATTTTTTTCCTCTGCCATATCAAAAAGATGACTCATATTAATCCTGTATCCACTAAAAAACTTATGTACAAAATACCATCTATCAAACCATCCTTTCTTTATGAGTTGCTCATTCTTTTTCTACTATAGTGTAAGAATTTGATTAATCCTTATTAAATTTATCTTATTATTTTCAGTCCAGCATTCTAGATAATGATTATCTTTTGGGTTTTAGTTATGTTATACAGTATATTAGCTATCATTTTCACCTCTGTCTTTATCCAAATCACTGATAAAAATCCTAATCAGCATAGGACCAAGAACAGATTCACTAGGCAGTTCTACTAGAGAAAATGGTACCAAAAATGACTTTGAACCATTAATGATTATCCTTTGCATTTTGTCTTTCAGTTATTTCACATACTCCTAATTGGCCATCATTTAGCCTATGTCTTTGTTTTGTATACAAGGATAATTCCCTTGTATTCTAATATCCATTCTCCTTGAATCAGAGTTGAGGCAGCTGCCAGGGTGGAGAGTATATGGATCTCATTCCACAAAACAGGAGAAAGTTGGAAAGACAGTCTGGCTGAGAGACTCAACATAAACATTAAACTGATATTCCACTGGATCTTTACAGTCAAAGATGAATCGCAGATGCATTTTGCCTCTCTTCAAGCACCTAGCATAGTGTTCTGCACTCAGAACCAGTAGATGTGCTTAAATGTTTTTTGAATCATTTGTCAGATCAACATGAAATTGTGGAAGAAGAATAGAACTTGGAGTCATATTTTAATACTGACCCTGCCTCTATCTATGTGATCGGAAATTGTGATATCTCTTTATTGTTACTGAAAAACAAAAATATACCTGAAACTTGACTGGAAAATAATGACATGATTAGAAGTTAAGAAAGCAGCAGAGAGATTGAGAGAATTAGAGTGGCAGGGAGGAAAATACAAAAGACAAAGGGATCAGTACCTAGCCTCTGCCTTGGGAACTGTTTCCTCCCATTTTAGCACACACACTATCCATATATTATACACACATCCCATCTCAACCCCCATGGATACATAAATATATCTTATTACCATTGATTATCTGGTTTTATGGACCGTTATGCAAAGAACATGACAGAATCATATAATTTTAGAGTCAGGAGCAGTTATCATCTCTATAGTGTCTCTAACAGGTGGGTTTATGTCTAGGGTCAAAGTACTCCAAGTCAGGTCCATTGCTGGAGAGTTCTAGTTGACAAAGAATTCTTCCTTACATTAGGCCCAAATCTGCTTCCCTGTACCTTTCATCTAATGGTCTTGATTTTGCCTTTCAGCATAAAACTGGACAAATCAAATTCTTCTTCTTTAAGAAAACTCTCTATATAACAATGATAGGGATAGTGTCTTCTTGCCTCTTGCCAGCACTCTGTACCACCCCTTCCCACTCCCAACCTTTCTTATCTTTTTGGTGGGATAGAAAATTTGCTCCCATCCTAGAGAAATTCAGGGAAGAAAACTCACCCTTCTATCCTGGAATTTCAGCTCAGCACTTGGAAGAAGACATATGTCTCAAGAATAGCAAATCTGGAGAGTTGAAAATAAGAGGGATGGGGTGGGTGGAGGAATAAGAAGAATGGGAGGAGGAAAGAAAAGGAGGAGTCACATTTAGGTGCCTCCTCTTTCTTAAATCCTACTGGGTTTGAATGAGGATATGAAGGTGGTACAGGGTGCTATGACTAGACCAGGCCTGTGTCGACCTGAGCTTACCTTCCAGCAGGTGTCTCCCCTGAACCATTTACTCATGCAACTACAAAACAGAGATTTCAATGATTTAGCAATTCGGGGCCCAAAAACAACTTTTAAACTCCTTAGCCTGACAATAAAGGCTCACTGCTATTTAATGCCATTCAACTTTTCTAGTCTTATTTCATATTAATCTCTTTCATGTACTCTAAACTCTACCCAAATTGGGTGGAATCATGAAGCCTAACAGGTTTATATTTTATTCTAGGGGAAATAAAGAAACATCAAAGGTTTTAGAGCAAGGAAGTAGCATGCAACTCAAGAAGTTTATTTTGGCAACTGAGAAAAATTCATAGAAGAGTGGGAGAGATTGGAAGTAAATAGGCCCATTAAGAGTCTGTCCTCTGTGAAATGTGGGAATTAAACTATATGAACTCTTGGTTAATTCTGGCTCTAAAATTCTATGATACTATGAGCTAGATGAGAGTTGATGAGGTCCTGAAATATGTTGACTGTGTAAGTGAAGAGGAGGATACAAATGAAAGAAAAATTGTGTTGGCAAAAGAAGCAAATGAGGGGATATAGAGGATGAGGAGACGAAAGAGTCAAAGAGAGCCCCCAAATGTCTAGACTGGGTGACTGGGAGGATCAAGAGACCATTAAGAGTAACAGGGAGGCTGGAAAAAGAGCCACATCTTTTTTTGAAGGAAGAGATGATGAGATTTCTTTTGACAAGCTGAGTTAAAAGTTTTGGCAGAATATACAGGTGGAAAGATTCTCCTGGTAGTTGAAGATGGAGAACTCCAGCTCAGGAGAGAGATGGAGACAAGATACATACACATACATACATACATGTATATATATATATATACATATATATATATATTCACACACATATATTTGGGAAGAATTATATGCTTAGCAGTGGTTATTGAAGATTCAGGAGTAGATGAAATAATCTGTAAAGGTTATACATAGTTTTAATTTCATGTTGTTTCTCACATAATTTTATCTTTTTCCCCAAAGGACAGGACCAGTTCATACTTCCACGAACTGCGTAATATTTTGCCTGTTGTCTAACAATCCAACCATATTTTTCTCTTAACCTCTTTGATGGACATAAGATGAAATTCATGAATTATTTTAATCTGCTTTTCTCTTATTATTAGTGATTTATAATTTTCATGCCTGTTGATAGGTTGAAGTTATTCATCAGAGACTTGTGTTAATATTATTTGACTACTTTCCTTTTGAGAAATGCCATCTTGGTATTATGTAATTGTTTCAATTCTCTATACCTCTTAGAATCAGACTTACCAGATATTTAATGCAGAACTTCTTCCCCATTTAGTTTTTTGGGAGGTTGCTTCATTGATTTTGTTTATGCAAAATATTTCAAATTTTATGCAATAGGTATTTTCTATTTTGTATTATATATAATATAGTTAAATGTATGATATATAGTTATACTATATGATATATAATACATATAGTACAAAAGAGCAAAGTACTCCACAGAGAGAGTAACTTGGATCCCAACCAGAAGGGTATGAGATTAGCTTGGAACTTGTTGTGGGTCAGTAATTTAGTTTTATGGACTTATCTCCAGAGCTTTCAATGGCTCCAGACAATAAAGAATTTCTACACCAAGCGGAACTATGTAAACTAGTTAAGATTAGAATGGACAGTGAAGGAGGAAGATTCTTGCTTCAACATGATTTTCTAGGAAAACTAGAAAGCTGTCTTTCTCTCCACCCATATATGTAGATGTATGCAAGTATCTATACATACATGTGTTTGTGTACATATATATATATATATAGCTTTCATAAAACAAGAATACTTTTTATATCCAAAACTTTCTATAAATATGTACATACATATGTGTATGCATATACACACATATACATGTATTATTAAGCTTTGTTATATAAAGCTTTCTAGTTTTATGAAAGCTCCATAGGTGTATACCTATTAAATTTTCTAATTTTTGTAGAAGATCTTGTTGAAACAGGAATCTTTTCCCTTCCCTATCTATTCCAATCTCCAGGAGTTCATACAGTTCTGAGTTTTGAAGGTTTCTGTTGTCTAAAGTCAATGAAAGGTTTAGTGATATGTCCATAATAATGAACTGCTGACCCACAGTACAAGAATTGAACTAATATCATGTCTCCCACTTGGGATCCAGGTTATTGTTTCTATGGGATACTGCATTTTTTAGAAGGATGCTATGTGTTTCACTACCTCCTGATTTTATAGCAATCCTTCTCCCTATTTCTGAAGCCTTTGTGCCTATATGGAACTAATCATTACACTCAGCAAAGTGGTTACTGATAAAGCAGCTTTCATCTTGATAATCTTTCCTTTTCATTCAAGGGTCTGCTTCAATGACCTTTTTCTTATTTATTTGTCTTCTATGTATGGGCATGGCTCCTGATCATACCCTTGATGTAGTATTAAGTCCCTTGGACATATATTCATAACTCAACTCTCTGTTCAGGTACTCACCCCTTTCTGCACAGTTGTGAATTACATCTATCATATCATCCTTTTCCTTTCCAAGAGAACTAAAGAAAAATTGTCCAGGGAGAAGATTAAAATAACATCCTTTTCTAGGTTATTTTTTCTTGTGTCAGAAGTTCTATTCATTTCATCAAATATTTATATGCTTTGTATGTATATAATATTGTACTAGGTTCTGAGAAAAATACATATTCACTATGCTCATAGGGTTTGCTGCCTTAGATGCTTGTTCTAGAATTATCACACAATAATGCACAATAGCTCCGTTAATGTGGTGCAATAGAAAATACTATCAAAGGTCCGAGGGGAACACTCATTCCTGACATGGTAGATTGGGAAAAGTTTCATTGAGTAGGAAGAGGAGGTGAAGGCACAAAACTGATGATATTCCCAGCTTTCCCTCCCCAACTACTCTTCTTCCAGAAGCACCTCATTAAATGAGGAACATCTTGGATAGACTGTGTGGAATTCTTAGTCTTTATTTCTTCTTGTGATGTCCATTGTCTATTTTAGACTCCAGTTGTTTCCACACCTCACTGGAGTTTTCATTGTCTAGAAGAAGATAAATTACAATTATATATGACATCTTTATATTGTTAATGTGAATTTCTATGATTATCTCTTTTCCCAAAGGAAATATATATATATGTATGTATATTTTATAGTCTCTTATTGAAAAGTCATTGCCTTACCATCTCAACAAAGTCCTCCAGAAAATTGCTTGGTGGAGTGTTGAATGAAATTTACATGCAATAACAAGTTTTATCCAACAAATATTTCTCCATTGGGTATTTTAGCCAGAGCCCTGACAATAATGAGGTATCATGGATATACAATCCTGTCACAGAAATTTAAATGTGGAAGAGACCTGAGAAGTCATTCAATTCAGTTACCTTGTGATACAGATGGCATAATGGATAGTATGGCATCTGAAGTCAGGAAAACCTCAAATTCAAATCTAGTCTCAGATACTTAGTTGTGTGACCCTAGGCAAGTCACTTACCCTCTATCTGCCTTGGTTATCCAATTTATAAAACAGGAATTTTGATCTCACCTACTTTCCAGGATTAATGTGAGAGTCAAATAAGGTAATATTTGCGAAGTACTTTGCAAAATTTAAAGAGTTATGTAAATGATAGCTATTATTATGCATATAGGTGAGGAAAAGAGGATCCAGCCAGTGGATTTATCTTAGATAAAATTAGAGACAAAGAAAAGCCTAGAACCCAAGTCTTCTGACTTCAAATCCAGTATTCTATATAATCTAAACTATTTCCTAAGTCCTAGACCCAAGTTATTAAGTGCCTGCTGGACATCTCCAATTGGATGTCCTATAGGCACCTCATAACCAAAATACTTGAAATAGAATTTTCTATCCTTTACCTCAAGCCTATCTTTTCTCCAAACTTCTCTGTTTCTTTTAATGGTCCCACCATCTAATTACCTGGACTTGCAACCTCTCATTCATTCTTGATTCTTCCCTTTCTATCAACTCCTATATATAAAATCAGTGGCAACAGTTTATTAATTTTGTCTCCATAGCATCTTTCATATGTCTCCCTTTTCCCTAGTTCAGGCCCTCATCATCTCTTGCTTAGATTAGGGAAAGAGCTTTCTGATTGATTTTCTCCCCCTTCAATTTCTCCCTTCCCCATTTAACCTCCACATAACTGCCAAATTGCTATTTATAAAATATAGATCTGGTGATATTATTCCTCCCTTTCCCCCAAAATTGTCAATGGCTTCCTGTTATCTTTAGGATAAAACACAAAATCCTCAGCCTAGCATTTAAAATTCTTCACAATCTTGTCTATCCAGTCTTATTTTATATCATACAGTCTGTTTTAGTCCAACTGTCTGTTTGTGACAGTCTATCTTCCACCTTTGCAAAGTGTTTTCTTAAGTCTGAAATTCACTCCCTTCTCACTTCTGCTTCAGGGATATTTTGGTTTCCATTAAAGTATAAGTGAAATCACAGTCTTTGATAGAAATGTCTTCAGTGGTCATCTAGTCCAACCCATCTATGAAAAAAAAATCCCCTCTATAATATACTTTCTAAGTTGTCACCTAGCCTTTGTTTGAAAACCACTAATGAGGAACATCCACAGGCATTCCATTTTTGAGCAACCCTAATTGGTATTGAGTTTTTCCTGACATCAAGTAAAAAATTTCCTTAATGCAACTTCTACCCACTGTTTCTGAATCTGCACTCTGTGGCTAAACAGAACAAAACTAATTCTTCCTCTATATTGAAGCTTCCAGTACTTGAAAAGAATTACAATTTCCACCTTGAGTCCTTCCTTCTTCAGGTTAAATCCCCTGTACAAAAGGCCAAGAGAACACCAGGTAGGAAAGAGCAACTGATTGATGGAGAGATAGTTAACCAAAGCAATTACACTGGCAAACTTTAAGTTAAGGGTGAAATTGAATGGGAAAAAGATTTTTTTTAACAATTTGAGGGATTTATCAGAAGATTAACAAAAGGTTGAATCATATAGGTTAAAGATAATAAGAGAGAATATACATAATTTGATGTGAGGTTTCTATTTGTCACCTGTATCTCTGGGTTTAATGCTTATTTATTTAATATTTAAATTCTAGTAAGTAAATTAGTCAAAATATTTTTTAACTAAATAAATAACTGTGTAATTAAAAGCAGAATTTGAGAATCAGGTTCTGGAGGAGAGTCCATCAGATTATAACCCATTTTAATTTAAGAGTGTAATGCCCCTCTATTTTGCCTGCATGAATATAGTACCACCTAGTGGCAATGGGAGCCTATTTTGCAAAGAATGATGTATGACTACTAAAAATCTCTACTAGAAAATGAAAGTTTGGTTGACAACTTGAGATATAGGTAGTAAATGGAAGAGTCAGGGCTAGATCCCAGACCTTCTGATTCCTTATTCAATGCTCTTTCCATTGGGGAAAAGACCATCTGTTGGGGGAAAAGAGTAGGATCAAAAAGGCATAAAGATCAAGCATGGATAGGATGAGGATAAAGGTCTAAAGTCAGGAAGACTCATTTACATGAGTTCAAATCCAATTTCAGATACTTACTAGATGTGTGAAATTGGGCAAGTCACCTAAACGTGCTTGTATAAATTGTCATTTGCAAAATGAGCTGGAGAAGGAAATGGCAAACCATTCCAGTATCTTTGCCAACAAAACCCCAAATGGGTTCATGTAGAGGTGGACATAACTGAAAAAATTATTTAACTAAACCATCCTTTCTTTATTTAGGGGGGGAGGGCACTGGATTTGTCAGAAAACCTTGGTTCCAATCCTAGATTTGCTACTTATCACCTGTGTAAACTTAACCAAGTTATTTGAATTCCATTGGCTTTACTTTCCTTGTCTGTAAAATTAGGAGGTTGAACAAAATCTCTATGATTCCCTCCAGGTTTATATCCTATGCCCGCCATTGAATTTAAAGTGACTCAGTAAAGAGAGAGACTGAATTTGCTCTCCCTTTTATAGTCCTAGTGGTAATGTTTATGCTTAACTCCCTTTTGGAGAAGTGATACTCTGCAACTGATTTTGTCCAGTGAGGTTAGTATTCCCATCATCATCATTAGGCCCCTGTAGATTGTAAGTATTAGTGTTGTTATATGTGATGCAATTTTGTTTTTCTTTGTTTGGATTTCTCTGTTTGCCCCTAGTTTTTGGATTACCTTTATATCTGGCTATACAGAAAATTTGATTTCTCTTCTTAAGAAGAGACATTCTGCTTCTGTATCCTGTTTAAACTGAATCTCTCTTTCTTTCAATTCCCTTGGACATGGAGGAAACAATGTCCTGTCTAATTTCCAGGTTCTTCCATCTAATTCAGGTTGAGTTATACCTAAGAGGGTTCCTTGTTTTTTGGAGCAGTAGAATAAGTTTTAATCAGTGTGGTACAAAGAAAAAAGCCATACATGTGACTGGTCATGAAATCAGAACATTTGGGTTTGAGTCTTGATTCTGCTACTTACTAGCTCTCTGACCATAGGCAAATTACATACCTCTCTCAACATCTTTAAAATGGAGATCATAATACTTCTAATTACTATACAAATTTATGACTACTCAAATGAGCAATTATTATTCTCCCAACCATTTTTTACTGAGATATTCTTCAATTGTCTTTCTGGTTCTGCCTCTTTCCTATCTTCCTGTTACTTTTCTTTTATTACTCACTATCCTCCATTTCCCCTGGAAATATGGTTAATAAGACCACCCTATTGCTTAGTCACCTTCCTTCAGTCTAAATCATTCTTTATTTCAATTATTCTTCCAGATAATCCATTTACTTCTTCAAAAATTCAAGTCCAGTTAATCAGCAAAGCACAGAATCACAAAATTTTGGAGTTGGAGGGTACCTCGGCATCATCTAGACCAATCCCAAAGGCATTCCCTGTGATAGCATGTATGCCATGTGATCATCCAGCCTTTGATAGAACTAAAATGAAGAGAAATTCTACCCTCCATGGAAGTCTATTCCGCTTTTGAAAACCTGTAGTTGTAAGGAAGATTTTCCTGACATGAAACCTAAATGCCTCTTTGCAATTTTCACCCATTCCTCATGGTTCTGTTCTCTGGGACCAAATAGAACAAGACTAATCCCTCTTCATATGACTGCCTTTCAAATACATGAATGCAAGTTCCATGTCCTTCCTTAATCTTTTCTTTTGTAGGCTAAACATCCTCATTTCCTTCCACCCATTTTCATGTGCTATGGCCTCCATGTCCTTCTCCAGTTGATGATCTCCAGTTGATTAATGCCCTTCTTAAACTTTGATGCTCAGAATTGAATATAAAACTCCAGGCATGATCTGATCAGTGAGGAATCTAGATAAACTCTTCTTGTAGAGAGACTTCTTTCTTCTTGGAAGTCATGCCCCTCTTAATCGAGTCCAAGATTTTAGTAGTTTTTTAGGTTTCCACACCATGATACTGATTCATATTCAGCATATGCTGAACAATACGGTCCACTAAAAACTGCAATTTAGAGGCAAAGAACATGGATTAAAATCCTTGCTCTGCTCTGTTGCTCTCTATATGACTTTGTGTATCACCTAATCACATTGGGCCTCAGTTTCCTAATTTGTAAAGTGAGGAGGTTCTTCTTTGCCTCAAAATGTTGTATTTTGAACTTGCTTTCCAATGTACCATGATATAATAGACTTGTAAATTTAGAGCTGAAGAGACCTTAGAGATAATTGAAGCCAGCACCCTCATTTTAGGGGTGAGGAACTTAAGACCCAGGGAGGCAATTGCTTTTCCCAGGTCACATAGCTAACAAATGCATGGGTAGGGACTAGAATCCAGGTCTTCCTGACTCCAAATCTAGAACTAGTTACACCATATCACATTATTACTCTGTCTCCTCTAGAGATGACCATGGGGGTGCTTAGTTAACATTTTTCTTCTTAATCATATATCTGGAAAATACTTACCTCTGTTCTTTATGTTTTTAACCTTGTGCTATTTTGTATTTAGGCTGATTATTCTTTTGGTGTTATTTGTGGTATGTAGTATAAGTTGCTGATCTAAACCTTATTTCAGCCAAACTATCTTCTCATTTTCCTGTTAGTTTTTGTCAATGAGAGAGAATGTCCCCAAGTAGATTGGATTCTTTGTCTACTGAGCACTAGACTTCTGAATGAAATGTTTTTCCCCAAAGAGGCTATAAGGAAATGTCAGTCAATAGTGCATTCTGGAAAGATTTGTGATGTCTGAATAGAGGATGGGGAGAAAAAAGGACTAACAGTTTATTTTTTTCAGAGACAATATAACTTTTAACTTAAGGAGAAATTAAACAAAAATTTTGCAAGATTTTCATTGGTATTGTGAATGAACTTCATTTCCAGAAGAGGAGAAAATTCATCTGTTGTTATACTGAGGGTTTAAGGAGAGTGATGTCTGTTTTTTTTGCTGCATCAATATATTATAAATTATCTATGTCTTTGCTTTTTTATTTGAAATTATATTTTTCAGTAATTTAAATATTTAGTCATAAGTGATTAAATGATTTAGCATATAGTTATATATATATAAGTAACTAGAAAGGAGGTTCTAGTTTATACAATAGATAATGTTTAATGAACAGGGGAAGGGGTTTGAGTTAATTGATTAAAGAAAAAGAGGTTTCAAATTTATTAATTAAAAATATCAAAACCACACCCAAATTCTGGCTTTGGGGGATTATAAGATTGAATATGGAAATGAATCAAGCGACAGTCTGAGAAGTGATCTATAAGCGAAGTCCAGTCAACAATGCTTTCCATCAATGGTTTGCTTTTTCCTTCTCTAGTGTGTCCCCATTTTTACAGATGAAGAACTGAGGTAAAATGGAGTTAAGTGACATGCCCAGGCTAATATAGCTAGTAAGTGACTGGAGCCAAATTTGAACTCAGATCCTCTTGACTCCAGACCTAGTGCTTTATCTACTAGACTACCTCATTGCCATATATGTACATCTATATCTATCTTTATCCATATCTATATTCATACATACATAATACATAGCTATCTAACTATATCTATATCTATATGAATTCCCCAGAACAGGACACCTCAAACTTCCAAACTAGCCTAAGCTAAATTATAATCTGACCATTCTAATGTTTGTGAGTAGCACTTCCATGAAATTATTTTCCTCTTGCCCTGAATAAGAATGATGACTTTCCTTTAGTGCATAACACCTCCAAATTTGAGATGAACTCACCTAGGTCTCTTGACTTTGTTCACTGGTCTATTCTTTCAATTGTAGGGTCACTCTCAGCCAATCTTTCTTCTTCTTGAGCTACTAGTAAAAAATGTTATTCAACTGGTTCCTAGGACCTTTTAGTTGAATCCTTCTAGTTTCTGGTTTTCTTATTACCCATTCACTCTAATACAGATATTATCATGCAAGTATTTAATGAGTAAGTGTAGTTGGTTTATTGTTAATGAGAAAACAGAGATCTCACCTATAAAGAAGTGTGTCTGAGTTTGAGAGAATAATAAATCAAAAGGGAAGCCAGACTGCTATGTTAGAGACAGAAGACTACTAGATTTAGAGAAAAATAGGCTTTTGATTCAATAGAACCTAGGTACAAGGACAGCTATACTGCTTTGACATATAGAAGAAATCACCTCTGTTTAGACACAAACTTGGGATTTTTTTTGACAGATCTCTGATTTCATCATTGCAATGAGCTTGCAGCAAGGAATTCCCTCTGCCAGTGCAGATTGGTACCAGTTTTTTCCAATCTATTGTCTTAATCTCTAAGACCAAGAGGTTAAATGACATATTCAGGGTCACACATCTAGCATTTGTCAGAAACTGGGACTTGAATTCAGACCCTCTTGAAGTCAAAGCCAGCTGTCTTGTCTACTAAGCCATGTTGCCTTTCTAGATAGGAAAACCGGGGTAAAATTTCTTAGGCAGCTTACAAGGGATTGTACGAGAAAAAATGAAGATGATTGGAATTCTACCAAAAAAATCCACAGACAAAGCAGTCCCTGGTTTGAGGATATGTGGGATTCCCTATTAGGACAAAGGCTTTCTAAACCAGTGAAATCAGTAAGGGCAATCTCCAAAGATGAACTACTAGAGAGGTGAACTGATGGCCTCTATTTCTTTCTGGGTGCTTCACTTCAAACATCCTGTACAGTATAAAATTTTTTTTTATACCATTTTTAGCCAAAGAATTTTTATTATATAAATAAATGTCCTGAATGTAGCAAAGGACATGGTAGGAGAAGTATTTCTTCTCCTGAGGTCAGGACCAAATGAGAGAGATAGACTTCCAAAGCAAAGAGAAAACTGCTTTTGTTGTTAAGAGGTCCCCTGAACTTGTCTTTTCGAGTTGCAATATTTTCCAGAAACACTTTTCCTAGATTATGAAAGAGGCCCTGAAGGTATCAAGGATGAGTCCCCACCCTCATCCCTGAGCTGAAATAATTTATTATTTGCACCCTAAGCTGGACTCCCTGTGTGTCCTTGGGAATCAAGACAGGTGCCAGTCAGTCTGCACCAGACTGAGATTCTGTTTGTGCAACTGAGACACTTACAGATAAGTGGACCATCCTCCTTCAGGAGAGAACTAGACCTTTCCCTTCCCCTATGACTTCCCCTTTTCCTTATAACTAGGCTTTCCCTGCAAGATTGGATACCTTGGTATAGGGAGTTCTCATATGCTTGTTATTTCTCTTGTAATAAATCCAATGCATGTCTCATAGACTTAAGATACTGTTTTTGGCTAACACTTTGCTGCCATAATGATAAAAATTCCCCTTGTAGAGTATCTGAGCAAGGAGAAGGGAAGAATTATTTGTTTTTTTCTTTCTCTCTCAGATAGGAAACTAAAGTTATACCAGAAAATGCTAATGGTAATTTGGTGGGAAAAGGCAAAGAAATATTTTCCATGACATGTAGAGTGGTAAAACAGTGATAAAAGAAAACTAATAACTGGACATGTGAATGTGTAGAAAACTGGTTATTAAAATAGGGAAACTGCTTGAGGAATTAGAGGAAAGGATTGGTACTTGGGTTGCCCAGGTCAGTGAGGTCAGTGCTGTTATACTTAAGGAGGAAACACTATCTAATGACATTTGAAAGGGAACAAGGAAACTTTTGCATACTAGAAATGACAGGAAATCTTCCCTAATATTAGTGAGACCCCTAGAAATGGAGGAAACAATCAACTCAGCCTACTTGGCCCCAGAGGGCAAAATGAAAGTGACCTTGACAGCTAAGTGAAAGAGCAGATGTGTGTATAACTTAGAGCCAGGAAGATCTACATTCAAATTCTGCCTCAGACATTTTCTAGAGATCTGATTCTGGCAATCATTTACCATCTCCCAGACTCAGTTCTTTTCTCTATAAGATGGGTGTAACAATAGCATCTAATTCACAAGCTTGTTTTGAGGATCTATTGAGATATGCATAAAATGCTTATCAAAGCTTAAAACATTATATATCTTTTAGCTATTATTAAAATTAGGCCCATTAAGAGGAATTTACACAGAGTATGGCTAAATTATAAGGAAAACTTTTGTAAAAATTAAAGCTATAGGGGAAGCTAGGTGGCACAGTGAATAGAGCACAAGCCCTTAGTCAGCCCTGAGTTCAAATCTGGCCTCAGACACTTGACACTTGCTAGCTGTGTGACATTGGGCAAGTCACTTAACCCCAAATGCCCTGCCTCCCTCCCTTCAAAAAGGAAAAAACAAAAAATTAAAGCTATCACAAAAAGTGAATGATCTGTATTCCAAGTATGATGAATTCCCAATGATTCCAGGTCTTCAAGGGGAGACTAGTTAATCCCTAGTTGGGGATGTTGTTATGTAGTGGGCATTAATACTTTAGCTGTGGGTGGGTCTAGATGCCCTCCAAATTCCCTTCCAACTTTGAAATTCTATGACTTGATGATGTCTTGACAGCTTTAAGAGTACATGATTCCAAGTATCATTGTTTGAGATCAGTCTCCTTACTCTCTAGCACCAATGAGCCAAGATAATGTCTGTTCTTCAAGAGAGCCTATTAATGCTTCATGATGTTGAAAAAGGTAGTATTGATACTACAGACTATTCTCCTATTAAAATTTTGCCTTGTCAAAATGCATTGGGTAGCCTTAGGGAAAATTTGAAAGAAAAGCTTAATTACATGATGGACTTAGGTGTAAATAAACCTTCTATAAAACCATGGACCTCATATTTAGAATTGGTGCTGGTACTAAAACCTGGTAGTCAGATAATGGATCAGGGAAAAACCAATAATAACATTAAGTCAGATAATTATCACATACTATCAATTACTACATGCTAAACCTTTTAAACTCATGACTGAAAGCAATCTGTACTTTAGATTTATGAAAAGATATGATGATTTGAATATGATGATGCTTTTATAACTCAAGGTTTGTTAGTATACAATCCTTTCCTTTAGATTAAGAAATGTCCCATACCTTTCCAAGGTAGTTAAATGTTTCATAGCCTGTCGGGTTTGTAGCCACTTCTGAGAGATTTTCGGGTCCTGGGTGCCATTGAGAACATAGGTATCACTATAAAGAGAATTGGTTTTCCCTTTGGATAGCCTGAGGCTGTATATTTAAGGCACAGAGTGAGATATACTTTGTAAGTAAGGAGTTTGTAATGGCTAAAATGTTTGGAATATTGGAGAGAATATTGAAGAAACTTGGAATACTGAAAAAGATAGGTGACCCTGGAGAGATAATTTGTAGGTCTCCAACACTGTATAGAGGATAGAATTTCCTGTGCTGCCAAAATGACTATATGATTCATTTAGCAAGTATTTTTTTATATTTATATCTCCCACATCTAAATCCTTATAGCAGAAAAAGGTGACTCATCAAACTTAATGAAAATATCTTTTGAGGACAACCAAGTTATTTTTCTCTGATTGAGTATTCATTGAGCAACAGTAATTTGGTTTCCACTGTGGTTTTTCCCATTGGGAACAGAATGTGCCTACCAGACAATATGAAGATTCTAGACCATCTGCTTTAGTGAGTAGTGAGTCATCATTTCTAGGAAACTTTAAGTCATTTTCCCCTTCCTCTTGTCTCTATCAGGTGATTTCCTGGCCTGAATTTGACTTTTAGACTCCAAGGTGGCTGCAATACTCCATGGGGACTCTAGGGCCATCACATTCCTTCAAGATGTTCCTAGGACTATGATGAAAACTCACATATCAATTCTTAGGGTCAACTGTGAACTACTTCAGTGAATGAGGATACTTGCTGAATGGCCACATAAAAATATGTAAATGGAGGCAGAGTGAATTAATGCCAGTGAAGTCATCACCTGAGATGTGTGGTTATGTTTACTATTTGGACATAAAATGAAATTGGAACTCTTTCATATTTGGGGAATAGATATGGGGTTACTAATTAAAAAATAATCTCACCAAATTTGCATTCAGTAATACCTTATTACAATGCAACTTTCTAATTGGACATACAGTGACGTGATTAGCACATGTTGTATTGGAATTATAAAGAATAAACAAATCTCCTTTCTTCTGGGTGTGCCTGGGGACATCTTTATCATCAGACTGTCCTACAACCTGCCAAGAATTTAACATAAAGAAAATACCAAGAATGCAGGTCATTTGCTACCTGTTAGCTAGTCCATCTTAGGCAAATTGCTTCAGTTCTCTGAGTCTCAACTTGTCATTGGTAAAGTAAAGGGATTAGCCTGGATGAGGGGTCCTTAAATTGGGGTCCATTAATATTTTCAAAGGTTTTGATAACTATATTTCAAATGATTGGCTTCCTTTGTCATACTCCCTCTTTTATGCATTTAAGGGCATTATTCTGAGAAGGGATACTTAGACTTCCTCAGACATTAAAAATATAGGTCAATTACACCTGATTAGATGATCATTAATGCCCCCTTCTGACTCTAAAAATCCCATGAATCTTATGATGTGTCACAAGGTCAGGGACAACTCTAACCTTGAAACTCTCTTCTAGGCATTTCTCTATTGTCTCAGGCAGATGTGTCAGAGATCCTGCACCCAGGACTCACCGCAGGCTTTTGAGTACAAGATTGAAACCCTTAAAGAGGCACAATTAGGAAGATTACTTTGGCATCTGTGTAAAGGATGGATTGGAGAGAGGGCAAGACTAGAGGCAGGTAGACCATCAAGCTATTTCAAAAGTTCAGGTTAGGTATGATTAAAGGCCTGGACTAAGAAGGGGAGCAGAAAGGAAAGACAAAACATATGGTAGAGGAATAATAAACAGAACTTGGTGATATAACAGATATTTGGAAAGAGATTGGGAAGAGTAAAAGATCATTGTAAGGTTTTTACCTTGGATGGCTGGGAGAACAGTGGAACCATTGACTAAAATGAGGACATCAAGAGGAGGGGCAGATTTAGGGTGAAAGATGATATTAGTTTTAGGCATTGAATTTGTTACTGCTATTCAGGTAGAGATGTCCAGTAGTCAGTGAGGCTGTAGCTCAGATTATAGATAAGAAATTGATAAAGTGATTTGAGTATCCTCTACTTATAGATGATTATTGAAGCCATGGGAGTGTTTGAAATTGCCAAAGGAGAGTATATACAGAGAAGATAGAAGGTCTAGGACAGTATCCTGAAAGATGGCCATTTTGGGGAGATGAAAAGATAAAGAGAAATGGTCAGAAAGACAGGATAAGAACCAAGAAATTGCAGAGCCACAGAGGAGAGATTATTAAGGATCAATTGTAATAGCTAACATTTATATAGCTCTATAGGGTTTAATAAATATTTTACATAGATTATCTCATTTGATCCTTACTATAACCCTGTGGTGGAGGTGCTATTTTTATCTTCATTGTCCAGATGAGGAAACTGAAGTCAAGAGAGAATGGCTAACTTGCTTAAAGTCACACAGTTAGTGTCTGAGGAAAGATTTGAACTCTGGTCTTCTTGATCTCAAGACGAGGATTCTATCTACTATGGCTCCTAGTTGTTCTGTATCCAACAGTATTCATTGTTTCAGAAAGATCAAGCATGATGATGACTGATAAACAGACACTGGATCTGGTGAAAAAGTGATAACATTGAAGAGAGTACTTTCTTTAGATCAGTGGGGATGGGAGTCAGTTCACAAGGGGTTAATAGCGTGAGTTAAGTAAAGACAGTAAGTATAGAAAATGCTTTCTGTAAGTTTTGCAGTAAAGAAAAGATGGGATAGAGTATAACTTGAGGGAAGTGCAGGGTAAAGAGAAGCATTGTTTTAAGATGGAGGAAGTCTCCCCTTGTTTGTAGATTGATAAAGAAGTCCGAAGAAGCAGGAATGATTTTAGGAGCAAGGGCCCATGTCCCTGAAATTAAAGTGACTGAGACCAAGGGGACAGGTGAAAGGTTAGCATACTTCCTACTTGACCAAAGGAAAGGAAAAGAAAATAAACATAGAAATAGGAGAGTTGAGAGAATTTACATCTGACAGCCTTAATCTCAGTAAAATAGGAGTTAAGTTTTATGCTCAGAGTAAAAGCGGGGGGCATGGAGTTGAAGGCTTGTGTAGACAGGAATATGAGAGTCAACAATAACAACAGAAAAGACGTATAAAGTAAGTGTTGACCTAGTTGAGGTTCTGTGCTATAAATTTTTAATGGATCCTTTCAGCACTGAAATCTATTAGATTTTTAAATTTTTGTTTAAATGTTTGCGTTTTGGGAGGGGGAAGGCAGGGCAATTGGGGTTAAGTGACTTGCCCAAGGTCACATGGCTAGTAAGTTGTTAAGTTTCTGAGGCTGGATTTGAACTCAGGTCCTCCTGATTCCAGGGCTGCTTCTGCTCTATTCACTGTGCCACCTAGCCACCCCCGGTCCGTTACATTTTAAGATCCTTGAGGGCAGACACTATCTTTCTTATTCCTTTTTTTGGTCTTATTTGTATTTCCAGCACTTATCACAGTGCTGGCACATAGTAGAATCTTAAAAATGTTTAGTAACTGACTGGCAAGTCAGATCCTGGTGCCTCATTGTATCCTTAAGATGACTATGGTTTCTAAAGACTATGCCAGTAGAGTCCAAACATATATGATTTATCCACTTGAAGACCTTGATGCATTATCTTTGTCCCCAAAACTTCAGATTACTGTATATAAGCTAAACTGAGTGCCCAAAGTGTCAGGTATAATAGGGTTGGAGATGCATCCAAGAAAATGTTCAGTAGCATGAATTTTTTGAGCTATAAAATATTCTCCAAAATTGGTTTCCCCTTCATCTTAAAATCCTTCATCACATCAGACAACATCTAACATTATCTTTATGTATCAGCATATAACTACTCTCATACATTCCAATAACCAGCCTCCAACATCTAGACAAAGCAACCAAAATTGGTTTATTCAAAATAGTATAAGAATAGAAACTGCTACAATAATTTTTTTAAAATGCTTCTTTCTTTAATAAAGTTGACTCAATTCCCCAGTAGGGAATAAAAGCATGCTAACAAATTCAATCAGAATACTGAGAGTGATTTTGAATTTTACTTTATTTTATTTTGCTGAAGAGATTAGTCCCTTAATAGATAATCAAGAAAATCAGGTATTCAATGATGTTTATGTTCAGGTAGGTTCCAATAATGCAGAACTTGAAAGAGGGTTTTTTTGGAAGATACCCCAGATCAATATAGAGTTTCTCTTAAAATCCAAGTGATCAAAGATTCTCAGAACTACTTCAAAATCATGTGAATAAATTTTTTAAATCACATTTTCATTTTGGAAGAGATTTTAAAAACTGAATTGATTTATGGTCAAGTTCCAAATCACAAAGAATGTCAAAAGGGCAAGGAACTTGGGATACAGTAGTAATATTTGCATTCAGCTGAATGAACCCATTGATCTTTCCATCAAAATCATCCCTGAGATACAAATCATTAGCCTCTTTTGATGAGCAACTTGATCTATACATGAACTACATACTCTGACAAGAGACATATGTTGAATTATTTTGTTTTGTTTTGGAGGGGAGAAAGGTAGAGAATTGAGGTTAAGTTACTTGCCCAAGTCCACACGTCTAGTAAGTGTTAAGTGTCTGAGGCCGGATTTGAACTCGGGTCCTCCTGACCCCAAGGCTGGTGGTCTATTTACTGTATCACCTAGCTGCCTCCTATGTTGACTCATTTTGAAAAAAAATAAAAATAAAAAGGTCATCATGAGTAAGACCTTTGTATTTTGAGAACAGTCTCATCAGCAAAATGACATCAGTCATCAGAAGTGATTATCATGGTCTCATCCTATGACTCCTTCAGTCTGGTGTAGTTTTCATGCAATGTCAATAAGAGGTTGAACAAGAAAGCCATTCTAGCATCTCCAACCATCACAGCAAATAAAAAAGAAAATGAGACAATGGTGTTCTGTAGTTCTCAGCCCAGTGTATATTCACAAGATTTTGGAATACTTTAGTGTGTTTACTTGTCGATATATGGCAAATTGGAGGTGCTTCAACTGTTGGAGTATGTCCATAAATTATAGGATTGTTATTTGTGCCTTTCTTGATTCCTCCTTACATGCTTAATGTAAGTTATGTAAATCTGCTTATGGAAAGCAGACATCATCAGCAAGCAGTTACTTAATGGTCATCACATGTTCGACATGTAGAAATAATTTTCATCTTCTGAACTTGAACAATACAAGTACAGATGATTTCAGTAGTTTTATTTAACAATTGCCTTAAGTACTCCTCAGTTTTCTGCAGCAAAATATGTAGACTGTGTGTGTGTGTGTGTGTGTGTGTGTGTGTGTAACCTTTCATGGGCTTCTTTTCTTTTATTAATGATATTGGGATATGGGGAAGCATAGCAGTGATAAAATATAATATCTTTTCTTCTTGTACTTTTGGACAATTTGCTCAGCCTAAAAGGGTGTTAAAAACATAGATCATTTTGTGACTCTTTCAGAATATCCTAGTTATTCATGCATCTTTGAAGATATCTCACTGGTATATACCATTTGCAGACTTCTCTATAGCATTTCTTTTTCTCTTCTTTCTTTCTCTCCCTTCCTCCCTCCTTTCTTCCTCTCTCCTCTCCTCCTTCCTCTTTTGCTTGGTTGATTACACCAGTCCCAGATACTATATTCACATGCAGATTCAGAACAAAATTGTAGTTCTACAAAGAGTTCCTTGTTTAAAGATGGAAATGCTTCATAATCAGGTTCAAATTCTACATTTCTTTTAATAAAAGTTTTGATAACTGTTAGGTAGGTAATTGAACGGCCTTGAGAAAATTGTTTCTCACTTTGTTTTTGCCTTTAGTAACTTCTTTCATCTCAGTTGTATCTGCAGCCATTCTTGTGATTTCCAAATTTATTTAAGAGAAGGGATAGAGAACTGATGTTTTCATCAGAGAGGGGTCTAGAATCTCTTTCAATTTCTCCCACTAAACATTTCGATACTTGTCCCAGTTCTTAATTCTGCTTTTCCTCACTCACAATTTTTGTTGGTGTAGGTTTTCCTGAAAGGTGCTTCCAATTTTGTTGACATTAATAAGAGGACCTTCTCTCCCAGAACACTGAGGTAACTCCTCGTTGGTGCTGGATCGGAGGAAAAGCTATGCCAGACATATAGTATTGCTCTGGAATATAGTTAGTGCTAGAGTAAACAGGGTATCTTGGTAGTGACATAGGAAATCAAGGAGAGTGACCTATACACCTTACCCTGGATTGTTCCATTTGGGAATAGATAAGAGGAATTCCATGCTTCTTTGTTGTCCTCCCTTGTTGCCCCACACCTTGAAATACCTTTCAATCATTCTGACCATTTTTTAAGTCCCAGGAGGAGCAGGATCATATTTTGGCTCACTCTTACATAGTTGTCCTCATCTTGCTCTATTCACCGTCTGCCATCACTTTTATTTGTGAAGGTTATCTGAGAAATGTGCTTAGGAAATAATCTTGGTGCATTTTCCTTCAAAGAGATAAGAACACAGAGTATCACATTTGGACTTTTCAACAGTATCTCTTCAAAGATGGTTCAAGATTTTGGTTTGCAATGAGGCAGCATGAGTCTCAGTGTTGAATTAATCTTGGGGTTACAATTAAGAAAACTTTATTGATTCTTCTAGAGTCTGCTGTGAGCTCACTTTGGTATTCTTAGCCTGTTTGAAATCCCCTTCAGATAAGAACTTCCTACCTTCCAGATATTGGAATATTTAATTTATAGGAATCTAAGGCATCAGGTTGTAGTAGAAAGACAGCTGGTCTTGGGGTCAGGAAGAACTGCATTTAAGTCTCTCCTTCGATACATTCTGGCTTTGTGATCATAGGCACCTTAACCACTTAGTACCCCAGACAATTCTCTACAACTAAAAGAAAGTTTCAGAGACAATGTTGAAATGCATTGGGAAAGTAAATTTCTCCGCCCAGAAAAGCTTCCAACACTGATGAAATCATAGACTTGGCATGTATGTGTGCATGCCTGTGTGTGGAAGAGAAAGAGAGATAGACATAGAGAGAGAGAGGGAGACAGAGAGACAGAGAGAGAGAGAGAGAAAGAGAGAGAGAGAGACAGACAGAGACAGACAGACAGAGAGAGAGACAGACAGACAGACAGAGACAGAGACAGACAGACAGAGAGAGAGAGACAAACAGACAGACAGACAGACAGAGACAGAGACAGACAGACAGAGAGAGAGAGAGAGAGAGAGAGAGAGAGAGAGAGAGAGAGAGAGAGAATAAGAGATATTAGTTGTTCCTGGATTTTGAGGAGAAGGGAGAAAAACAAGACTAGTTAATATGGCAATATTAATATGTAACTGAAGAGCAGTAACGATAGTTTGTATGTTGATGTGTTTTGTCAATGTATGTTGATAAAGAACTGCACAGTCACTCTCAAGCACATAATCTGATTTCAGCTTTATAACTCTGAGTTATAAAGAGTTATAAAAACTTTTATTGTTATTTTTTTTTTACACAAGTGAGGAAGCAGACATTCAGAGACAGACGTTGATCTTGATCAAGTTTTGGAAGCTAGTAAGTAGCAGTGCCAAGACAGATTCAAGACTTTTGATTCCAAAAATGCTTTTCCCTGAGTACCATGTATAATCTGTATGGCATAGATTGAAGCAGCGTACAGAAGTAGGTGTTTAGCAATCCTTAAGTGAAAATAAGTTTGAACCACATTGAGGCCCATAGTGGTGATCTTGGATATTGATACAAAATACCTCAAACTGAATAATAATCTGAATTTGAGGTATAACTGAAATTATACAGGACTCAACTTAGTCATTATTTATATGGATTTCTTTGTGCCTAACAGTGCAAGTGTAATCCAGAACATTTGGTTTAAGATTTAGCTGAGATTGAAAGAGAAACTGCCATGGTATATTTATCAGAATACCCTTCAGATATCCTATGTGGCTGAATGAGATTGAAGGTACTTTGGGGATATAGATTACACATTCTGTACAAAAGCAAGAAAGAGTAGCAAAAGAGGACTGCGTGTAGTAGGAGCTAAATAAATGTTTATTGGATTGAATTATTCTGTAATCAGCTGGATGTTTCATTGTATCAAAGTAGGAAGTCATCACAAATGTTTGCCCTAACTTGCAAATGTTTTTTCTTCCAATTAGTCCAAGAAAGGAGAAGGAACAATGGGAGAAGGGACTGCTATCTTGGACTTTCTTCATGAGCAACAGTAAGAATTGATTGTCCATGTGGAAGTGAGGGGAGAATGGAACTATGTCATACTGAGTTGTAATAACAGGGATAGGGAACATTAGGTACAATATACAATATTCATATTATGTGTACTAGACTTTAGAAGAACAGATTTTAAAAAATATAGATATGATCCCTTGTCCAAGAATCTTTAAAGGGATCATGAGAATTATAAAACTCTAAATATGAAATTTTAATAATTCAAATGAAAAAGAAAAGGGAAGAGGGAATTTGGAAGGAGATGTTAGTTTAGTGATACCAGTGATTAAGTAAAAAATCTAAGAATATTATGACTTCTTTTTCCATACTCAGAGAAATTGGTAATCAAAGTGACTGGGATGTTCTCTCCAAGCATGAGGATCATAACTTATCTATGTCTGATTAGCCCTGTGTTGTCCATGCTCATGCAATATATCCAATGTGCTGGAGGCCTATTTCAATTTCTCCTGATATTATGTGGGATACTAGTGGAGCACTTAGGCTATATGCTTCTGTTCTTCCTTGAAATTCCATGTTGGATAACAATCTTGCTGCCTGACCACAAGCTCCACTAGTCTTTTCATTGCCCTTTGAATGTTATTCATTTTTAATTCTTTGGAGACTATTGTGTTTTGTGTAATGCAACCATTCAGTGATACTGGAAAGTATTGACATTAAAAAGAGAATTTGGGACTAGAATTGAATAGGAGGAGGAGAGTGGGTTAGATTACTTTTTGGGAAATTGCCAAAGTTATAATGCTGTCAAACATCTCCCTTATACACACGCCCTTGATTTTCCATACAAGTATGCTCTTGGTGTGAGAGAAGTGATTATTAATTTAAGCCAATATTGGGGGGATCCATTTTTTTCCTTTCCTCATTTGGAAATTAGGTCAAAGCTTGGTTCTCTGAAGGGCAGGGCAGACTATCAGATGAAATCTTGGAGTTGTTGTGCCACCCAACTAGAAAATCATAAAGAATTTTATCTAAGTTTAATTCTGGCCCATTGTGTTCCACTTATTGAGGTCTGAGCAGAGGTGGATACCCTTTTGCTTAAATTGAACTAGGTGGGGATAGGCTGGACAAGAGATAAGCCTCTTAGATCAAGAGTGATCAGAATCATGTCCCCAAGACCCTCATTAGAATAAGCCCACCTCTAATTAAAATATTCATTCTATCATTACTTGTTAACCAATTAGAGTTGATTGCTACTCTCAGAAACACCCACTCTTCCAAAGGTATATAAGCTTTGAGTGGGCTCAATGAGATTTCTTTGGTAATTGAGAGTGCTACTGATCCCTTTTATTAATTATTGTTAGCATGATTGATAAAATGATTAGTTAACCAGAAACTATGTCTCTCAAAAATTTTATATGTCCCACTTGATACTATATGACTGCTAGTCTTGGAATAGTCTGTATACATACTGAAGAATTAGACTTAAAGATCACCAGAAGAACACTGGAGAGTTGCATAATAGGCAAAAGCAGGCTCATTCATCCATTCAGTCTATAAGAATTTGTTACACACCCATGTACTAGTCAGTGATTGGTGCTGAGGAAACAGATAGAAAAAAATGAAACAGTTTCAACTCTCAAGAAGCTTATATTTGATCAGGGATGCAACACATATAAAAAAATGGATATATGTATACATGCAAGTAAATATAAAACAAATACAAGGTACTTAAATACAAAGAAGGGAAAGAGAGGGCACTACACTGGTGCTTGCCAGGATGAAGAAAATATTCATATAGGGAAGATAGAATTTGAACTTATCTAGAAGGAAGAAAGAAATTCTTTGGGGTGGAGGTGGGGTTATAATAATGCATTCCAGACATGGAGGAGATCATGTGAAAAGATATGGAGAGGAGAGATGAAGTTCTGTGTGTGAGGGACAGAGAGAAGGTCAGTTTGTCTGGCTTTGGCTTTTAGAGTGTGGGCAGGGGAGTAAGGTACAATGATGCTGGAAAAAATAGGTTGGGGCCAGTTTATAAAGGGCTTTAAAATCCAAATAGAGGACTTTGTATGTGAGCCTAGAGCCAATAGAGCTACACTGGAGTTTATTGAATGTGACACCTGTGTTTAAGGAAGATCATTGTGAGAGATAAGCAGAAGATGTGTAGGAGTGAGGAGGTATTTGGGGCAGACAGGTTAATTAGGTATTTGTGATGTATAGTGCAGTGATGAAATCATGAGAAGTGATGAAGGTCTGAACTAATATGATGGCCATGTGAGTAGAGAGAAGAGGTCAAATGTAAGAGATGTGGTGGTAGATAGAAATGGCAAAATCTGGAAACTCATTGGATATGTGGGGTGAGAGAGAATGAGAAGACAAAAATAACTCTGTAGTTATAGAGCTTGAATACTGGAAGGATAGTGGTACCTTTGACAGTAATAGGGAAGACTAGAAAAGTAATGTGTTTGGGAGAATTATAAAAAGTTCTGCTTTGGACTTGTTGATTTTGAGATATCTCTGGGTTTATCAGTTTGAAATGTCAAGTAGCTAGTTGATGATATGGGACTGAAGTTCAGAAGAAATACTGGAACTAGGTATATCTGTGAATCATCTGTAAATACATGGCAATTGGACCCATGGAAGGTGATAAGGTCACCAAGAGTGAATGTCTAAAAAGAGATAAGAAGAGGGCCTAGGTCAGAACTTTAATGAACACTAATGATTATAAGGGTTGAAATGAATGATGAAAGAACAAGGAACAGCAATAAGACATGTAGGAGGAAGAACATGAGAGGGTTTTTGTCTGGAAAACCAAGAGAAGAGAGAATATACAGGAGAAAAGCCTTGTTCCCTCATCTGTAAAATGCAGATTTATAAGGTCCCTTTTTAACTTTGGATCATGTGAATGAATGATGATCGACCAATAATTATTACTTCATGGAAAATATATTGGGTTGCTTTGATGAATAAATATAAATTATTGCAGATAGCCTACTGTCCTTGAGTGATTTATAAAGTGTTTCTCCCAATTAAATTAAATTCAACAAGTATTTTTTTTGCTAGACCCTGTGGGCTAAATATGCCCCCCAAAATATTGTTCTTTGTAATCTTTTATTCATGCATAGTGTAGAAGTAAACAAGTTCATCCATAATCCCACTTTTGAGAAATTCCAAAGAAAATGAATACAATCTAAATAAATGAGGATTACTTTACCTGTCACCAAAATCCTACTTCTACATCTCAGTGTGGCATGGTGACAACTCTGGATTCAAAAAGTTATGACCATGGGAAGGAACTTCTCTCTGGCAGGTTATTCCAAGAGGAAAGGCTTCTAGTATGAGCCCAAACATTGCACTTGTATCTGCAATCTAAGGGTCACCATAAACAAGTTCAGAGAAGTTCATTTCCCGAGTAGTAGCAGCCATAGAAACTCTGGAAGATCAACTAGAAAGAGGAGCTGTCATCTGGGAGTACTGATACTACGTATAATATTAATTCCAATCATTATTGTTACATGGAATGTGGTCCACTCCTGTGATAGGAGAAAGAAGGTTTGATCGAAGTAAAAAGATTTGAGTGGCCTTTTCACATGCTGAGCCCCTATGCTGGAGTGCTAGACTCTGAATATAGATCTCAGAAACTTGTGATCTCAGAAATGCATCCTCTCTGCCTGAGCCATATTGGAAAGAGGGAGAGGAAACTGTTAGTGGTAGTGGTGATGGTATGCTCTTTAACTTTTCTTTCAAGGCATTTAGCACCTACATACTGGGTTCACTTGAGCATAAACTATGCTTAGAATGATCTAGCGGAAGGAAGAATGGATATGAAGACAAAAAGGTCTGTATTGGAATATACTGTTATTGTACATATTCATATTAATTATGACATTTTAATTTAAATATAACAGCAGATCTAATAGTCATTAAATACCATTGTATTATTATATAGTCATATTCTATATTCTATTATCACATATTGTTCTATTATGTCATATGCTCTTATATTGTGACATGTTAGGTTACATGATAAAACATTAGTGTGTTATGTTATTGTACTTCTCAAGTTTCTGTATTTTAAAACGTGAATAATTTTTCTTGAACAAATTGAACTACCTCAGAAGAAAATGATGACAACATTTTGTAAGCTGTATAGTAAGTAGATGAAAATGAACTCTTCTTATTCATGTAACCTGAAATCTCAGTTTTGAGCACATATTGTCTGGGTTTAATCTAAGGACCTTCTCGCTTTCAAAAATATTTATGTCTCAACTCCTGCCTCAGGTTAGTTGCTTTAAAAATTTGGTTCATGTTTACACTCCTGATGAAATATTAAAGAAAAGAAGGTTTATTAGATATAATAAGAACACAGAAAAGACAATAACAATATATTTTTCCTTATGAGCTCTGCTGCCTTTGAGGATTAGTGTTGTCTGAAAATGAAAAGACTAGCAATTAGTCACAGTCTAGCACATAGGTAACAGATTTGAGAACCTCTCTGAAGTGGTAGCACCATTTCTCTTGTCTATTTCCCCTGAAATCTTCTTGCTTCCCTCAGACTGCTCACAATGTTAATGCCACTTCTCTAAATGTCACTGTTCTCTTGATCTGTTGTCCCCACTGCTGTCCGTTCAGTTCCATATCAATTGTTTTTTTTTTTTTTTGGCTCCTTGTCCCAGGCTGGCTCCTATGTTCTTTTTGGTTCTGTAAGTTTTCCTTTCTATTTATCTACCATTGATCTGTTCCTACTTCTTACAAAAGGAGGTATTAGTAGCTGATCAAGTGAATTGCCTTGCTCCCTTTGGTGCTGCTTGTTATATTTTCACCATGGTTATAAGATTTGAAGCCACTCTTAATTGCATTGTATGGACCTTTAGAATAGGTATGCACTGAATAATATTGTGAAATGATACATTATTCTCATATGGTGAAACCTGAAAAATTATTGAAAGCTAAAATGGCTATTATAGATTCCAAAAGAATTATGACACCACTGCAAAGATTTTCAATGATCTCACCAAGGATATGTAAGTGAAGAGAAACATAAGCATGATGGGAGAAAAGAGGCAATTTGTCTTTGACTTCCTGGCATGTTTTGGAGATTGCCAGGATAAGAAATGGACTTAAATCTTTGAGGACTTGGTTAGATGCCATAGAAAAATCTGTCTTTCTTTCACAACACAGTTTGAAGCCACCTCTTCCATTTTCCAGTGTCATCTGCTAAGCCAACTAAGACCTTTTCTTGTTTCATGCTAATACCTGTCTAGATGGCTTTTGGGGCATTTTGCATGAAGCCTGTGATGGCCAGCAGAAATCTCTTATATTTGTGATTGCAGCACTAATTTACAATGTGTCTTGGCTCATATTTTTCTATCACAAATCTAAGTAAACCAACATTTCCAGGTAATTCCTTTCATGAACTATCTTTTTATGAGGCTCTGAAAAATGACAGGGAACTTAATTAAACATTTAATATAGAGTTCTTTGTACTATCCTTGCATCCTATTTGGCTATCCAGCACTCAGAAACATTTTGAATACTGCAACATTGAGGTGTTCCAACTTCAAAGTGTATAGCTCATCAAAGGCAGGTCCCCTGAGGGTCTTTGGTAATTGTCTAATGTTCTCTGCATCAGTCACTTGCGTTCCTGCATTGTAGCCAGGGAATATTCCAGCCAGGGCTCAAAGACTTACCATCTAAATAAGAGGTCATGCTTCCCTGAAAATAAACATGTTTCTATAGTGGGTCCCTTCTCACTGTGCTGCATGATTGACACCTTGTCCTATGGACAATGCTCATTCCACCTTTGGCATCTGTTCTATAACCAAAGAGGATGGTGACTTGTTCCTTAATCTTCTCCTCAAATATTCTCTCCATCCTTCCTTCTCTGAGGGACTTCATTTTGTTTGGCCTAGTCCCACCCCAAACTAGATGGTCTAATTAATAATTTCCAAGAAACTCCTTTTCCTACTTAACTCTAAGAAGTCTCCAAGTTTTCAGACAGTTGACAAAAAGGTAACAGCTGTATTTTCTACCTTTCTTAATATATTCCCTAGTACTTTAAACCCCCATCCTCCTTTAAGTACACAGTGTAGTAGACAAAGTTCTTCCTTTGGTGCCCTCATAATCATCCATGAGTATACTGTGCCATTTCTTTTCCATCAACAATTTTATATAATCTGTCTTGGTTCATGTCTGCTTTGCAAAGGTAGTACTAATTCATGCATTGCTGGTGCAGGTAAACCAAGTTAAAACCAGGTGAGCTTCACAAAAATAAGCTATGACACCTCTATCTCAGGAATATAACCTATGGCACCATGTCTCAGGAATTTGTTTCCTAATGATATTTACAGATCATTCCCCACCCCGTGAAAGCTCTTGGTCATCATCTTTTGATTCATGTCGACAAAGGGCATACCTGCTCCTTTGCCTCCTAAGACTAACAAAACATTAAACAACAATTGATGTGTTAGGTAGAATGAGAAACATAACAAGAGATCTCTTTTGCCTGGGGGGTATCAAGGGAAAGTCTTATGGAAGAGATGGCTGCAAAGTGTGTTGTGAAAGAAAGACATGTTTTTCTATGATCAGAGATGAGAAAGGAGTATATTACAGGTCTGGGCAACTGGTTGATTTTAGGATAAGGTAAGAGGGGTTCAGAGAATAGAGTCCAGTCTGTGTAAACGGGAGTCATGTGAAACAAATTGTCAAGTTAAATTTTAGTCACACCATAGATGGCCTTAAATCTTAGACTGAGTTTATATTTTATATTTGTTTATTATATTTTATCCTATGGATAACAGGAAGCCACCAAAAGTTTTTGCAGAGGAGAGACTTGGTCAGACCTGTGCTTTGGAAAGTTCCTTTAGGGCATCTATGGAAAGGATGAATAAAAGATTAGACTAAAATAACTCTCATCATCTGTAAAAGAATGGCATTGAACTGGATCATTTCTAAGGTATCTTGCACCTCTAATATTCTATCATCCTATGATTTAGGTGGGAGATGAAGAAATCTTTAAGTGAGGCATCCATGTCAATATTTCAGAGTGAATCCATGAAAGAAACACTTGACAGTAGTATCAACAGGATTTTAGCAACTAATTGGTAGTAGGAAAGATTCCAAGAAGACTCCAATTGTCTAATTTGGGCAACTGGGATGATGGTGGTACCATCAATAGAAATAGGGAAGATGAAAGGAGAGATGCATGTCAGGGTTGGGGGAAGGTAATATTCATTTTCGAAAAGCTGACTTTGAGCTATTTAGTTGGCAGTTGGAAATGTGGGACTGAAAACTGGGTAGATACTGAGGGTAGACATAGAAATTTGGGAGGAATCATCTATCTAGAGATGCTACTTGAGCTCATGAGAATTGATGAGACCACCAGGCAAAAGAATAAATGGAGGTAAAAAAAAATGGCCTAAGAAAAGAAAATGGACAAAAAAATTGGGGGACACCCACCCTTAGGGCAAAGGAGGAGAAAGATGAAGCAAAAAGACTAGGTCCTATAGGCCTACAATTTTAACCTCTTTCTCATCTCTTTCTCTGCCATGTGCTTAAGTTCCTTTTTGAATCATTTTTATTTTTGACTCTGGCATTTGGTGCCAGATGGAAACAGAGAGGCACCTCTTGTTTAGCTATTGACTATTAACTACTATAATTATTTAATGTAAAAGAATATAAATAGAAGGCACCACATGAATATGAAAGAGATACAAAATATTTGGTCACAAGAAAAGAGGGCATTTCTTTACTTCCTTCACTCAATGAGAAGCATTTTGGCAGACTTCAATAATTCCCACTTGGGAAATCCACTCTCTACTTTAAACTCCAGCATTTTACATAGTCGAGCCCGGTGGTTTTTTTTTTTTATTGTCCACAGATGGCAATGTGTCTTAGACTGAAATGCTGATGTGCAGTCTAGTGACCTAGCCTTATCTCATGCTCACAATCCCTTTTGGAAGGGCTCCAGGTTCTTGTCTCTGGGGTGTTCTGCATTGTTTGTGAAGGATATGTGCTGTTTCACTGTTTCCTGATGGTGTTGCCTGATAGATGCCTGTCCTATGCCTGAGGCCTCTGTGGTTACAGCCATCCATTGTCATATCCAGCACACTGTTTCCTGAGAGGCCAGTTTTCATCTTTCTGATTATCCATTTTTGCTTAAGAGCCAAGACTAACTGCAGTGTCTTGTTAACCATTTGTTTTAGCTCTGGGCCATAACAGTATCTTTGATTTAAAATTGAGTCCTTTAGGTTCCTATTTATCTCAGCTTTATGCTTAGGGTCCCCTACCTCTCTTCCAAGGTTTAGCTTTGTCTGCCATCTCAGTTTCTCCTTTGCTGGGATAACTGGGAGAGTACTATGAAAGGAAAAGATACGAACAGTGTCTTATCTCCATGGTCATATTATAAGATGTGATCCTATGTCAGAAAGGAAGTTCAATAAAAGGTCACAGTGATAGATATGGGGGGAGGTAAACATTTTAGAAAATACATGGTCTTTGCCTTTATATAATTTTCCGTCTATTTAGGTGTGTGTGTAGGAGCAGGCTGAGAGCAATCAATCAATCAGCAAACATTTAAGCGTCTCTTGCATGCTAGGTACTATATTAAGCACTGGGATCCAGAGATCGAAGTTAATTACTGCCTGTCCTCAAGGAATTTACATTGTCGTGGGGGCAACAGAATGTGTATATGTATGTGTGTGTAATTATATGCAGAGCATATACAGAATGAATACAAGGTATATTTGGGAGTTGCAGTAGCAATTATGAAGGGAGGGATGGTAGTAACAAAGGTTTCATGTAGTAGATTTTGTCTGGAATATGGCTAAGAGTGGAAAGGTAGACCAAACAGGAGGCTATTGCAATAGTCAGAGCTAGAGTTACTGAGGGTCTGAATTAGGGTGAAAGCCATGTGAGTGGAGAGAAGAGGACTTAATGGGAGAAACATGGGTCAGGATCAAAATGACACAATTTGGTAACTGATTATATAAATGTGGTGAAGGAGCTGAGAATGACACAATGCTTGTGAATCCAAACATTGGGAAGCATAGTGGTGCTCTGACAGTAACAGAAAAGTTCAAAAGGTGGGTGGGTTTGGTAAGATTCATATTTATCTAAAACACACACAAAAAATAAGTGCATTAGAAAAGTACCATGGAAAGTCCCAGGGAGAAAGTAAATTTTGGCCAGCAGTATCAGGGAAGGTTTCATCAGGGAGGTGACAAGGAGTAAAGGCAATTGCAGCCTTCCCTTTCCAATCTCCATTTTTACAGAAAATCTCCATCAAAGAGGATGCATCCTGGAGTGACTGTTTCGATTTTTAAGGCTTTATTCCTCCTTGAAAAGTTCATCATCTCTTTTTATTTTTAATAGTCATAATTTAAAACACCAGTAATTTCTACTAGTCAGTTTTGTAGGAAAGTCTTTCATTGTCAAAAAATGGAGATATCATAGTCATTTGTGGCATTTTTATATCTTCAGTATGAACCCTTGTGCCTATTTTCCCATCTGGAAGGGAATATTCTTCAATTTTCCTCATTAAAAAAAGCAAAAACCAAAACAAACCCTAACATTCTCTCTCTCTCTCTCTCTCTCTCTCTCTCTCTCTCTCTCTCTCTCTCTCTCTCCCCTTCTCCCTTTCCCTCTCCCTGTCCTTCTCCCCCTCTCCCTTGTAAACAAGAACCTACATCACTAATTTCTAGATGAAGTGTTACATGAAATTTATATAATACAATAAGGTCTGTATGTCAAATTAATCACTGTTGGTTCTCTTAGCAAGAGAGCTTTCATAGTCTATTGGGCAAACAGAATTCTTTATCTTCCATTACAGTGAAATAGTAAACCTGGAAAATATATCAGAGATCAACTGAGCACCCAAATTTCATTCAATTGTTCATTCATTCATCTTAAAAATGTTTCCTAGATTCCTTTTTAGTTAATTAATTTTATTTTTCCACTTAAGATTATTTTATTTTTTCCAATTAAATGTAAAGACTGTTTTAAGAATACACCTTTAAAAGATTTTGAGTTCCAAAGTTTTTCTTCTTCCCTTCTCCTCCCCTCTCCAAGAAGGCAAGTTATCTGATATAGGTTATACATATACAGTCATATTAAACATATTTCCACATTAGTCATGTTGTGAAAGAAGTATTGGAAGAAAAGGGAAAACCATCAGACAGAAAAAAGTTAATATAGTATACTTCAATCTGCATTCAGACTCCATAGTTCTCTCTCTGCATGACGTTAGCATTTTCCATCATGAGTCTCTTGGAGTTGTGTTGGATCGTTGTATTGCGAGAAGAGATAAGTCTCTCATATTTGATCTTCTCACAATGTTGCTGTTACTGTGTACAATGTTCTCCTGGTTCACTTCACTCAGCATCAATTCATGTAAGTCTTACTAGGTTTTTCTGCTCATCATATTTTATAGACCAATAATATGCCATTACATTCATCTACCACAACTTCTTCAGCTATTCTCCAATTGATACGCATCCCATCAATTTTCAATTCTTTGCCACCACAAAAAGAAGTGCTGTAAATATTTTTGTACATGTTGGTCATTTTCCCTTTTTTTCAAATTTCTTTGGGATAGAGAGCTAACAGTGGTATTGCTTGGTCAAAGAGTATGCATAGTTTTATAGCCCTTTAAGCATATTTCCAAATTGTTCTCCAGAATGGTTGGATCAATTCATAACTCCACCAACACTGTATTATTGTGCCAATTTTCCCACATCTTCTCCAAACTTTATCATTTTCCTATTTTGTCATATTAGCCAATATGCTAGGTGTGATATGGGACCTCAGAGCTATTTTAATTTGCATTTCTCTAATCAATAATGATTTAGAGCATTTTTTTCATTTAACTAAAGATATCTTTTATTTCTTCATCTGAAAACTGTTGATAACTTTCAACCATTTATCAATTGAGGAATAACTTGTATTCATAAAATTTTGACTCAGTTTTCTTTATATTTGAGGAATGAGGCCTTTGTCAGAAACACTGGCAGAAAAAATTGGTTTCCAGATTTTTGTTTCCTTCTAATCTTGGTTGAATTGGCTATGTTTGTGCAAAACTTTTTTTTAACTTAATATAATCAAAATTATGCATTTTGTATTTAATAAAGTTCTTTATCTCTTGTTTGGTCATAATTTCTCCCTTCTCCATGGATCAGACAGATAAACTATGCCTTGCTTTCTTAATTTGCTTACAGTAACATCCCTTATGTCTAAACGATGTACTCACTTCATTTTGGAATAGGGTGTGAGATGTCAGTCTATGCCTATTTTGTGCCATACTATTTTCCAGGTTTCTCATCAGTTTTTCAAAAACAGTGAGTTCTTATCTCAGAAACTGGAATCTTTTGCTTTATCCAACAGTAGATTAATATAGTTGTTTACTACTATTTCTTTTTGTACCTAGTTTTTCCCACTGATCTACCACTCTGTTTCTTAGCCAGTACCAAATAGTTTTGATCATTGCCACCTTATAATATAGTTTTAGTTTGGTTACAATTAGTCTACTTTCCTTTGCATTTTTCTCCATCAATTCCTTTGATATTCTTGTTTATTTATTTTATTTCTCCCCTCTAAATCATACTTTATATTTTCCAATTACATGTAAAGATAGTTTTCAACATTTGCTTTTATTTGATTTTCAATTCCAAATTTTTTCTCACAATTTGCTTATGGTCTCACCATTTATATCTAAATACCCATTTTGACCTTATCTTTGTATTCTGTGTAAGATGTTGGTCTATGCTATTTCCAATAGTTTTTTAGTTGATTCTCTAGGATTCTCTAAGTATACCATCTGTAAAGAGTGATAGTCATACTATTTTTCCAGTTTTCTCAGCAGTCTTTCTGAGATAGTGAGTTCTGATATCTGAAACTGGAGTCTTTTGGTTTACCAAGCAGTAGATTACTGTAGTAATCACCTATTCTGTCTTTTGTACCTAACCTATTCCTCTGACCCACCCCTGTATTTCTTAGCCAGTACCAAATAGTTTTGATTGCTGCTTTATAATATAGTTTTGGATCTAATACAGTTGGGCCACCTTCCTTTCTGTTTTTTTTTACTACTTCCCCTGATATTTTTCACCTTTTTTTCTTTCAGATGAAATTGGCTATTATTTTTTTCTAGCTCTATAAAATAATTTTTGGTAGTTTTATTGGTCTGGCACTGAATAATTAAATTAATTTAGATAGAATTGTCATTTATATTATATTAACTCCATGAGCAACTGATATTTCCTAGTTCTTTAAATCAGACTTTATTTGTTTGAAAAGTGTTTTGCAATTGTCTTCATATATTTCCTGGACTTGTCTTGGCATATAGACTCCCAAATATTTTATGTTTACAGTTTTTTAAATGAAATTTCTTTCTTTCTCTGGGCTGCTGGATTTTGTTAGTATTATATAGAAGTTTGTATCACATTGAATAACATGTTATTCTTTTCTTTCCTGTTAATCATTTCATGGTTCTCTTGAATTCTTTATTTGAAAATAGATTTTCCTGGGGCAGTTAAGTGGTGCAGTGAATAGAGCACTGGCCCTGGAGTCAGGAGAATCTGAGTTCAAATCTGGTCTCAGACACTTAATACTTACTAGCTATGTTACTTTGGGCAGGTCATTTAACCCCAATTGCCCTGCCTTCCCCCCTTCAAAAAAAAAGATAATAGATTTACCCATTCAACTCTGGTATTTTAATCACAAAAGTTTGAAAGTCCACTGTTTCTTTGAATGTCCATTTTTCCTCCTGAAAGATCATGCTCCATTTTGCTGGGTAGTTGATTCTTGATTGTAAGCCAAGCTATTTTCCCTTCCCAAATATCATATTCCAAACTGTCTGATCCTTTCATGTAGAAGCTGCTAAATTCTGTGTAATCCTGACTGTGACTCCTTGACATTTGAATTATTTCTTTCTGGCTGCTTACAGAATTTTCTTCTTCCTTCACCTAATAATTCTGGAATTTGACTACAATGTTCCTTGGAGCTTTCATTTTGGGACCTCTTTTGGGAAGTGATCAGTGGATTCTTTCAATGACTATTTTATCTTCTGCTTCCAGGATATCAGAGAAGTTTTCCTTGATAATTACTTGAAACATGCTGTCCAGGCTCCCTTTTTGATTATGGTCATCATGTAGTCCAATAATTATTTTATAAGCAATTGGGGTTAAGTAACTTGCTCAAGGTTACATGGCCAGCTCTTTTTGTGTGGGTGTCAAGTATCTGAGGCCGGAACTGACCCTGGATCTTCCAACGCTGGGGCCCATGCTCTTACTCAGTGCGCCACCTGGCTGCCCCTAGTCCAATAATTCTTAAATTATCTCTCCCGGATCTATTTTTCAGGTCAATTGTTGTCCAATGAGATATTTTACATTTTCTTCTATTTTAAAAATTCTTTCTATTTTTGACTGATTCTTGATGTCTTATAGAGTCATTCATTAGTTTTCACTTGTCTAATTCTAATTTTTAAGGAATTATTTTCTTCAGTTAGCTTTTTGTACCTCCTTTTCCCTTTGGCCAGTTGCGCTTCCTAAGGAGTTGTTTTCCTCCATGGGTTTTTTTTTCCCTATTTGTCCAATTCTATTTTTAAGGAATTGTTTTCTTCATTCATTTTTTTTTGTCCTGTCCCTTCCAAACTATTGACTCTTTCTTGCACACCTCTCATTTTTCTCCCCAATTTTTCTTGTCTCTTATTTGACTTTTAAAATGTTTTGAGCTCTTCCAAAGAAGGATTTTTGGGCCTGAGACCAGTTCATATTCTCCTTTGAGGTTTCCTATGTAGGCATTTTGACATTTTTGTCCTTTTCTAAATTTGTGTTTTGATCTTTCCCGTCACCATAATTTTTTTTTTTATGATTAGGGTTTTTTTTTATTTCTTGCTAAATTTTTTGGTTTTTTTTTGGCTCTAAAAATGGAGCTCTGCTCTTGGGGAACAGGGGGCACTGTCCCAAGTTTCTTGGGCTGGTAGCCAAGGGCCTGGCCACTGGCTTAACGCACTGGGATCTCAGGTGCTGACAACTTGCTTACCATGCTTGGGTGACCCATCCTAGTCATGTCTGTTGTTGCCTGACTTCCAGGGCTGACAATTTACCCTCTGTGATGGGACTGGGAGCCTAACAGCTTGCCTGATGTACCACTGGCCTGCTGAGCCAAGATCAAGACACTTTGGTTGCTGATCTATGCTATGGCTAAGAGCCTCCTGATGACTTGCCCAGATACTCTAAGTTGAGCTGAACTCCCCCCTTTATCCAAATGAGACCTATTTTTCCTGCCATCCTAAAAGGGATGGCTAGGAATGGATTGGGCATGTTTTTTTTTGTTTGTTTTGTTTTTTGTTTTTTACTGTTGGAAGAGAAACTGCAATGCTATCATATATCCATTTTATTATTGAAAGGTAGCACTTCTCTAGTATGGGCTTGAGTGATTTTAGTACTTCCCTCTACCCCCTTCTTGGATCATAATGTTGCTTATGTAAATTGTTATATTTTTCCTATTGTCATTTTTTTGCATATAGTTATAATGAAATAGTTTGATGGAATGTCATCTTATAGTATATAAGGAATAGTACAGGGAAATACATAATTTTAGAGATAAGAGACCTTAAAGGACTTATGATCATCACTAATTCTCATTTCTAACACTTGGTTTGGGAGCTACTGCTCTGAACCAGCTGAAGGAAGTAGGGTGAGGTGGCAATAGCAGTTGATTTAGAAGTTGGTAAAGAAAAGCTTCACTCAATCCCATGATTGCGATCAGTTGATTGGGGTCCTTTCATCTTCATGGATAACTTATGTAAACATTCTAAGTCTCATAATTTTTTTTATTAATTTGATACCAAAATTATTTTCAAATATCCAGGGGATTGTTATTGTAAATTAGAAGGTAGTAATTTGACTGATGAGTGGTGATCTTGATGTTCAACATTGATTATTTCATTTGATGGATACCATGATTATAAAACTCCACCATTGACCTGACACTAATACTCTTCAGATCTGTCAAGAAATGATGACCAAAATGTTAGGTCAGAGTGAGAAAACTGGAAACTAGTGGATAGGATATGGAACAAGAAGGCATGGAACTTGTTGCTTCTTTTTGGTCTTTGGAGCAGAAACGAATCACAAACTTTTAGAAGATCCTTCCGAGATCTACTCCCAATGTGAGAAAAAAATATCTGATGTGCAGAAGCTGGGGACCCCATGACACTTTTATTTCTTGGGCCTCATAAATTTTAAGTCTAAACCTAGTGCAGAGTTAGGCTCTACCTTGTTACAAAGAATGGTTCAGATGAAAATCCCCAAATGTAAAAAACAACATGTATATTGAGTTTAGTACATGATATTAGTAATAATATCTTGCATTTCACAAGTATTTTATCAAGGCACTTTAAAATATTTTATTATGTTCTGTTTTCAAAACAGCCATGGAAGATTGACAGTTTCTTACCTCACATTTTTTTTATACAAAAAACTGAGGTACAGAATGGCTAAGCACTGGCTCAAAGGCACTGAAAGTTCAAATGTGAACTGGGACTAGAAATTAGTTCCATGACTCTCATCCCTAGGCTCTATATACTCATTTAGACTGTTGTAACATAAGGAAGTAAAGAGCCAGGAGGGAATTTCTGAAAAGGTGCAGTATGGGAAGATACTGTAGCACTAAGGGACTTAAACTGTAGGACCATGTCCAAGCCTTAGATGTCTAAAGAGAGAGGAAAAAAGTTTTAAAAACGGTGAAACTAAAGGAAAACGTGTTTTAAAAAATTCAAATTTGATATACTGCCTTGTTTAAGAAAATGGACTCTAGTATAGGGGGTCAGGTAAATGAAATCAGGTCAGAAGAAGATAATAAGATTCTGAAGAGTGAACATTAATTGCTCTCTCAGGATGTCAAGCTCAGGTCTTGGAAACATCACTAACCTAAGTGCTTTTGCAATTCTCTATTCCCCCAAGTCTGATTGGTGCAAATGCTCCTGCCCATTACAGAGTAGTTAATTAACCAATTCAGCCAAGTTTTCTCTCCTTTATGAGTCAGAAGAATTCATCTGTGCTTGAAGGTGGGCATTTCTTTTGGTAGTTTATGATGTGTGTGCATATGTGCGCATGTATGTATATGTGTGTTTTGTGTGTTAGAGACTGTATTAGTTTTTACCAAAATGAGATAACTATATGTTCAAACTATTGAAAGGAACTTTATATGCTCTTCATCTTCAACCATTCTGTCTTCCTTAGTCTTTTAAAGATCAGAAATGAATTTCTCCAGTGATTTTAGCCTTTTTTTTTAAATTATAAAGTGTTACCCTTTCTGCTGCCTTCATCCTGGAAAGCTGGGAATTCTGATAAATATGACCAAATAGACTTAAGGCCAGAGAGATGGTCAAAATACATAAAATGAGGTTTAAAGGTGATGAAAAGAAGTTTAGTAAACATCCTAGCATCCAGAGTGTAAATATAAGTAATTTTATTAAAAATTAATGGATCTTATGCCTGGAAAATTGTCTCAGTTCTCTTTATTTGTTTGTTATGTTGTCCTTTCCTTTCCTATTTTTCATCTTCCCTCCTCTCTTCTCCTTAAAAATTCGAAGTCCAGCTCCTTCTCTTAATTTTATAACTCCTCCTAGATTCTTTGGAATTGAAGTCCAGTTGAATAGGGTAAAGAATTATTAACCTCAAACATTCAGTTATCCTGCTCAGAGTATTTGGATGCATTTTTCATAGTAAAAATACAAATAAGGGATGGGAAGAATCACTCATTCCAGCTTCATGAGCAGACAGGGCATTCAGAATCCTTTTCCTTTCTTTTCACTTTTTTGCCTTCCTATATTAATTTCCTCACTCTGCTTTCCATGGAAAATGGAGAAAACAGCTTGAGTGGCCAGAGAATATTATGGTGAAATATAATAAAGAATAGTGAGGTAATAGGGTCTTTGATATATAACATTCTCACAGGAGCAGTGTAATAGGTAGCTCCATTTAATTTTATGAATTGAGTAAAGACTATTAAAATCTATGACTTTCCAATCTAGGAAAACATATATAAAATATTTCATTATTGTATCAGGGACAGTTACATATGTATATTTTTCTCTACATATTATATAAATACTGATGTTAGGATAGCTAAAGTATGTAAACTATATAAACTTTAGTCCTATATAAATGTTAATTATTATCAGGGACCTCCAATTCAATCCCTTTTAAATCTGTAACACTGAACTATTTACCCTACCTCTATATGTAGTTTTGTTTCTTTTCACAAAGGCTAATCTTCAAAAATTAATCTGATAATATGTGCTTCAGGTCAAAAGGACCAAAGATCCTATATTATTATAACTGGAGGGAAAGGGAAGGGAAATAGAAGTGGAACTACTAGATATTGTCTGAGTTTGAGATTTTGGGCCTTGACTTTGTTAATAAATTATGAGACAGACTATCTGTTTAGATAGAAATGAGAATAGAACTTTTAGGAAACTGGAGCAGGTTAGGATATCCGCTACAAATAGATTGTTTAGTAATAGATAAGAGTTAAATATAAGAATTGTCCAGTAATTGCATCAAAGGAATAGAATTTTAAGAATATTTAGCAATAATTGGAGTAAAGGAAGAATGGTAAATTGAGGTGGGCCTCTCAAGAATGCCCTTGAGCCATGCCATCAAAGCAGCACCAACATTGCGAAAGAGTCACAAAAGATAAGGTCCTCTTTCTTCTGTATATATTTATTTTCCAAATAACTAAAGTTAGTAGGACCTCTTTTGTAATATTTGCTCAAGGGACTGGAATTTAAGGTTATGCCCTACCTTTGAATAGTTGTAAAGGCAGGTAAAGTGCACAAGTGGTGAGAAGTTTCTTGGCAATCCAGTGAAGATTATACAAAGGGAAGTTGAGAGCTAGTACTAAAGAATTTATGATGAGACAAAAGCTGGTGTCTGGTAATGAGAGAGGTCAGAAGTTTAGATAGATACTATGAAGTAGTTGACAATGAAATGTCTGGGACTTCTGGCACGGTGGTGCTCATTTTTAGAAAAAAGGTTGTCTTCTGATGAAGAGTGTTGCTTTTCATTTAGCCCAGTAGTAAAAGTTAAAGTTTGGGCAATTCCATTGAATTTGAGTAGTATCATCATTAAGTTTATAGGACTTGGATTTTGAATGGTCCCTAAAGTTTATCTTATCTGTGGCTAATGTAACAAAATAAGAAAATGATAAATGTTGGAGAAGATGTGGGACAATTGGAACTCTAATGCATTGCTGGTGGAATTGTAAACTGATCTGACCATTCTGGAGAACAGTTTGGAACTATGCTGAAAGGGCTATAAAATTGTGTATACCTTTTGATCCAGCAATACTACTACCGGGTTTGTATCCCAAAGAGATTGTAAAAAAGAGAAAAGGACTGACATATATAAAAATATTTTTAGCAGTTCTTTTTGTGGTGGCAAAGAATTGGAAATTGAGGGGATGCTCATCAACTGGGAATTGGTTGAACAAGTACATGAATGTAATGGAATGCTATATTTTTCCAAAAGAATGGTGAGCAAAGTGATGTCAGAAAAACCTGTAAAGACTTGCATGAACTAATGCTGAGTGAAGTAAACAAAACCAGGAAAACATCATACACAGTAAGAGCAACATTGTGCAATGACCCACTAAGTTAGATTTAGCTCTTCTTCTTTTTTTAAGCAATTGGGGTTAAGTAACTTGTTCAATGTTACACGGCCAGGTATTTTGTGTGGGTGTCAAGTATCTGAGACTGGAACTGATCCCAGGTCTCCAACACCGGGGCCGGTGCTTTCATTCATTCTGCCACCTGGCCGCCCCTAGATTTAGCTCTTCTTAGCAATGCAGTGATCTAAGATAATTCCAAAATACTCAAGATGGAAAATGCTATCCACATCCAGAGAAAGAGTTATGGAATCTAAATGGAGATTGAAGCATACTATTTTCTCTTTTGTTGTTGTTGTTTTTTGTTTTGTTGTTTTTCTTTCCTTTGGTCTTTCCCTTTTGTTCTGATTCTTCTTTCACAACCTGACTAATGTCAGGGGGGTTGGGGTGGATGGGGGAAAGATTATCTTACCTGGAGAGGGAATGTGGTATAATAGAGAATGCTGGACTTGGAGTCAGGAAGACCTGGTTTTGAATTCTGCCCTTGAGACTAGATAGTTTTGTTATTACAGGCATGGATATCTATCATCTATTCCATACCTTTCATTTGATATTGGAGCTCAGAAATGGGAAATAGCTTCCCATAGAATAATACAGAGAAGAATTATCAGTCAGGATTCATCCCAGGTCTTTTGGCCAAACATCCAGGCTACTGCTCTACAATAGGATTAATGATAAAGAAGATGGATTTGTTTCTTCTGTCTCCTTATTTACTCACTTTCCTTGATTTTATTTTCTCTTTTTTTTATTTTTATTTTTAAGCAATCGGGGTTAAGTAACTTGCTCAAGGTTACACGGCCAGTTATTTCTGGGTGTGGTGCTGAGTGTCTGAGCCCGGGATTCGATCTCCAGGTCGTCCCAACACTGGAGCCGGTGCTCTTACTCGCTGAGCCACCTGGCCGCCCCTAAGCAATTGGGGTTAAGTAACTTGCTCAAGGTTACACGGCCAGGTGTTTCTGGGTGGGTGCTAGGTGTCTGAGCCCGGGATTCGATCTCCAAGTCTTCTCAACGCTGGAGCCGGTGCTCTTACTTGCTGTGCTACCTGGCCACCCCTCTTGATTTTAGTTACTCATCAATGAAAGAAGGTCAAATTAGCTGGCCTGGAGATGTAATGAAAAGACCACAGGAATTGGAATCAGAAGACATGGGTTTGAATTATTTATTTGTCCCTTTCCACATATGCCAATATAGATGAATTGTGTTAGCAACTTTAGGGACCATTCAAAATCCAAATCCTATTAAATTAATGATGATACCCTGAAATTCAATGGTATTGCCCAATTCGGCCTCAGTTTATTCATCTGGAAAATTAAGACATTAGACTAGGTTCCTTCTAACTCTAGAATCCATAATAAGGAATAATTTGTACATATAGGTTTATAAACTACCCTGATCACCAACCTTCTTTGTTTTATGCTGTTATGCAAATGAAGTTTGAGGCACACACACAGGCAGAGGCTTGGATGAGGAGACTGGAGGCAGCCACACCAGTTGGGAGGCTACCAAAATGCCCAAAAATGAAGAGATGAGAGTGGTTGCCATGGCAATGATAAAATAGGAAAAGCATGAGCTATAACAGGTAGAATGGCATCTTCTTAGACACAGGGAATGAAGAATACTCAATGATGATTTTGAGGTTATAAGTCTAGATGACTGAGAGAATGAGAGGTGATGTATGGAGTTATGTTTTGAGTAAAAAAGAAGAAGTACAGTTTGGGCATGATGAATAAGAGGTGGCAGAGACACACCTCAGTATAAATTCCCATGAGATATTTGAAAATATAAAATAGGAGTACTGGGGAGAGTTTAAGCTTGAAGATAAAGACTTGAAAGTAATTAAGCCAGAATTGACAATTATGAAAATGCATGGGATCACAAAAGAGAAAACATATGGAGAGAAGAGACTAGGAACAATGGAAATAACTTTGGGTAACAACTACATTTAAAATTATGGAGGAATAGTAGGAGCTAAACAATGAAGATGACAAATGAGTAGTCTAAAAGGTAGGAGAAAAATAGGAAAGGATAATGATATGAAAATCATAGGAGGAGAAAATAGAAAGGACTTGGTGATTCACTTGGCAAATATTACAGAAAGGTCAAGGACAGAAAGAATTGAATAAAAATTCTTGGATTAATGGAATCACAGAATCAGTCTCAGAGTTGGAATAAACGCTCAGGAACCATCTATCCCATTTTATGTAGGTAGAGTGACTAGAGTTCACTGATTCCAACCTCTTCATTTTGTACATGAGAAAAATCAAAGTCCAGAGAACTTAAGTAATTTGTTCAAGGTCAAGCAGACAGTTATAGAACTGGAATTCAAAGCCAACTTGTTGAATTGAATTGTAATATCTTCATATACATTGTTCTTGTGACTATCCTACAAATGTCATTAGTTGCCCTGGAGGGAGGGGATGTTACAGTGGAGTGGTTTGGCTGCAAGTCAAATTGCCCGTAGTCCAAGGTGATAAAGCATAATCAATGATTATTGGGAATTATAAGGGAAGAGAAACAGGATATTTGAAGTTATGGCTGACTATTTTTACAGTAGTTGAATCCTGAGTATGTTTGTAGGCTGAAGGGATAGAGCCAGTAAAGAGGGATCTATGTAAGATACTTGAGAGAGAAGATAATTGATGGAATGAGATCACCAAAACCATAGAAGTGATGGGCATGAGTATACAGGGGGAGATAAGCCGGCCCTGGTTAGAAGGCCAATCCATGGCAATGTAAAAAGGTCAAGCTAGCCCACAATAGTACCAAACATGTGGTCATAGATACTTAGAGCTAGAAGGGACTTTAAAGATCATCCAATCACAACCCTACTCAGTGTTCAATCTTCTTGATAATATTGACTTAAAGTGGTAATCTGGTTCTGCTCAAATTCTCAAAGCAGATGACTTATTACTCATGAGTAGCTCATTTCATTTAGTCTCGGAGGCACTCTGTTCAAAGCAACAGAGCTTCCTCAAGTTATACAGTAATCCATATGGGAAAATATACTTCTTTTAAAAGCTTTTCCCATGTTTTGTCTTCCCTTAACTGAATGGTTCTTGTTTTTTTTTTCCTCTCCCTGCAGATTACCCTCCCAATTTAATGGAAACAAATAACCAGACGTGGGTGGATGAATTTATTCTCTTGGGGCTGTCTAGTGACTGGGGTACCCAGCTGTTGCTCTTTGTCCTGTTTCTTTCTATGTACCTTTTGACTGTGCTGGGAAATTTTCTTATAATCCTCCTAATCAGGCTGGACACTCGCCTCCACACCCCCATGTACTTCTTCCTTAGCAATCTCTCCCTTGTTGATGTTTCCTATGCTACCAGCATTGTACCTCAGCTGTTGACCCACTTTTTACAAGAGCAGAAATCAATTCCATATGTGAGTTGTGCAGCACAGTTATATTTCTCCCTAGCCATGGGTGGGACTGAATTTGTGTTGCTGGCAGTAATGTCTTATGACCGCTATGTGGCAGTGTGTGATCCACTACGCTACTCAGCCATCATGCATGGAGGTTTATGTGCAAGACTGATGGCTGCCTCTTGGGTTGGTGGTTCCCTCAACTCTGTCATGCATACAGTTTTTACCTTCCAGTTGCCTATGTGCACAAACAATGTCATTGACCATATAGCATGTGAAATTTTAGCCTTGGTTAGGCTTGCCTGTGTGGATACTTCCTCCAATGAAGTTGCAATTACTGTCTCCAGCATTATCCTGCTCATGACCCCATTCTGCCTTGTTCTGCTGTCCTATATCCAGATAATCACCACTATCCTGAAGATCCGGTCAACAGAGGGAAGGAAGAAAGCATTTCATACCTGTGCCTCTCACCTGACAGTGGTAGCTTTGTGCTATGGAATGGCAATCTTCATTTACATTCAACCACATTCAAGTCCCAATATTCTTCAGGAGAAGATGATCACACTGTTCTATGCCCTTTTAACACCAATGCTGAATCCTATGATATATAGTCTGAGGAATAAGGAGGTAAAGGGGGCCTGGCAGAAATTGCTAGGACAGTATTCTGAATTAAAGTCAAAGCTAGCTTCCTTGTGAGTCACTTAGAGTCATCTGGGTCTCTGTCATCCTATCAAGACTTGAATTAACAAAGCACTACCCACATCACTATATTTTTTTCTTCCTTGAGATATGGGAAGACACTGACTGGATGATTTTAGATAGGAAGAGGTGGGTAGAAGCTACAAAAGGAAGCAACATTGATGGTACTTGTCAAACTTAGAGGCAGAGAATTCAGGTCAAATTTATTCTCATCTTCCAAATCCTATATCTTGAAATAATCTTATTATGTTACTTTAGGCACATTTATAGCCTTGAACTTTTCCTCAAACCACCATCCCATGCCTCATGCATACCTTGAGTTAAACAATTTCTTAAAGAAATGCATTTTAATGTTGGAACGTTCACCAAGAATAACAATTGATATATAAGACTGGATATTGAAGCTGAGTCAGTATAATGAAATGCCTGGAGGGAAACTTCTATTACTCAAATTATGTAGGACCCTCTATGTTATAATCCTGCTGGTGTTTAGTAGCAAAACAAGCAAGTATTTGGTTGAGTTACTTTAGTGGAAGATGAAGTGTGGGAATAAGATAAAACTGTTCTGAAAATATAGATATAATCATGGGATATGGGGAACAACCAAGGCTTTACTCAAATGTTGCCCCTACAGTTACTGTGGGTTTCTGGCACTTCAGATCAACATCGACTAAAAACTATTGCCCATAACTTATGTTCTACAAATTTATTTTTAAAATTAAGCCAAAGGACATTTTTTTCAAGGCAAAGTATGCTTCATTGAGGAGAATAATAAAATATAAGTTTTACTTCCTGACCCCCATACCAAGGTTATATTTTCTTGCCAGCTAGCACATTATTAGTGAGAGATGGAGGACCAAAAAAACCCCATTCTTTTGTGTAGGGAACACACTTTAAGGGCCAAAGGTACGAATCATTTGTGAATAGGTGACACATGTGTATAAGCAAACATTATAGGGGGCAACACATACCAGATGTTTCTGATTAAACAGAAAGGCAACTACATAAAGATTGGCCAGGCATTAAGGCATAAAAAATGATTTTTTCAGATCATGATGCAATAAAAATTTTTGTTTAATAAGAAAGGCAAGGAAAGATAGACTTAAAATTCATTGGAAATGAAATGATGTAATCCTAAAGAATGAGTGGATCAAAAAACAAATCATAGAAATGATCAATAACTTATTCAAAGAGAATGACAATAGTGAGACAACATAATAATACTTATGGGATGCAGTCAAAGAAGTTCTTAGGTAAATTTTTATATCTCTAAATGTCTATATGAATAAAATGTAGAAAAAGGAAGTCAATGTATATGTAACTAAAAATTTTCAAAAAAGAACAAATTAAATACTAAATTAGGAGTTCTGAAAAATGAAATGAGAGATTAATAAAATTGAAAGCAATAAGACTATTGAACTAATAAAGCTGAACTGGTTTTATGAAGCAAAAATAAATTTGTTAATTTGATTTAAAAAAAAAGAAAACCAAACTGCCAATATCAAAAATGAAAAGGATAAATTCATCAATGAAGAGGAAATTAAGAATTTTAGGACCTATTTTGCCCTACTGTATGTCAATAAATCTGACAACCTAAGTGAAATGGATGATTATCTATGAAAACACAAATTGCCCAGGTTAACAAAAGAGGAAATAAAATAATTAAATAACTACATTTCAGAGAAACAATCAAACAAGCCATCAGTGAACTCCCTAAGGAAAAAAAAATATCCAGGACCAGATGGATTTATGAGTTGAGTCCTGCCAAATATTTAAAGACTAATTAATTCTAATACTATATAAACTCTTTGGGAAAATAGACAAAGTAGGCATCCTAATAAATTCCTTTTATGACAAAAATATGGTTCTGATGTCTAAACCAGAAAGAACAAAAACAAAGAAAGAAAATTGGAGACAAATTTCCCAAATGAATATTGATACAAAAATTTTAAAGAAAATATTAGTAAAGACATTATAGCAATTTATCATGAAGATAATACACTATGAAAGGGTGGGATTTAAACCAGGAAGGCAGGGCTGGTTCAGTATTAGGAGAACTATCACCATAATTGACCATATCAACAACAAAACTGACATAAATCGTATGATTATCTTAATAGATGCAGAAAAAGTTTTGACAAAATAGCTACCCATTCCCACTAAAAAATATTAGAGCACTTAGCAATAAAGGGAGAGTTCCTTCAAACAAATCTATGTAAAACCATCAGCAAGCATTATATGTAATGGAAAAAAAGGAGAAGCATTCCCAAGAAGATTAGAGGTGAAACAAGGATGCCCATCATCACCATTATTATTTAATATTTTACTAGAAATGTTATCTTTAGCAAAAAATGAAAAAAAAGAAATTGAAGGAATTAGAATAGGCATTGAGTAAAGAAAACTATCACTTTTTACAGATAATATGATGGTATTCTCAGAGAATCCTAGAGAATCAACTAAAAAACCACTTCGAAAAATTATAAATTTTAGCAAAGTTGCAATCTATAAACTAAACACACATAAATCATCAGCATTCTTATATATTACTAAGAAAGTCCACCAGCAAGAGATAGAAAGAGAAATTCCATTTAAAATAATTATAGACAATATAAAATGTTTGGGAGTGTAACTTCCAAGACAAACTGAGGAACTATATGAAGCCAAGTACAAATTTTTTTTTACACAAATAAAGTCAGATCTACAAAACTGGAAAAATATAACTTGCTCATGGATAGGCCGGGTTAATATAAAAAATAGTGATTCTACATAAATTAATTAAATTATTCATAACCATACCAATCTAACTAAAAACTATTTAATAAAGCTAGAAAAAAATCATGAAATTCATCTGGAAGAACAAAAGAACAAGTATATCACGGGAACTAATGGGAAAAAAGGCAAAGGAAGGTAGCCTAGATCTAGATCTGGTAAAATACCAATCTAATACTTTATTATAAACCAGCAATCACTAAAACTATTTGTTACTGGCTAAGAAATAGAGGGGTGAATCAGTGGAATAGAACAGATATACAAGACACATTAGGCAAAGAATATAGTAATCTACTGTTTCATAAGCTCTGGCTTCTGGGAAAGGAACTCACTATATGACAAAAAACTGCTGGGAAAGTTGGAAAATGTTGTGTCAGAAACTAGGTGACCAATATCTTGCACTGCATACCAAAATAAGGTCAAAATGGGTACATGATTTAGACATGAAGAGTAAGCATAAGCATAAGTAAGCTCCATGAGCAAATTTTAAGAAGGAGTAGTTTACCCGTCAGACTTATGGAGAAAGTAAGATTTTATGACCAAACAGGGGATAAAAAACAATATGAAATGCAAAATGGATAATTTTGATTACATCAAATTAAAAAGAGTTTGCACAAACAAGATAAATGCAGCCAAGATTAGAAGGAAATCAGAAAGATGGGAAATGATTTTTGTTGCCAGTATTTCTGACAAAGTTCCCATATCTCAAATATATAGAGTTGAGTCAGATTTATAAGAATACAAATCATCCCCCAACTGACAAATGGTCAAAGAATATGAACAGACAGTTTACAGATGACGAAATAAAAGCTAACTTTCATATGAAAAAAATGCTCTAAATTGCTATTTTTTAGAGAAGGGAAAATTAAAGCAGCTCTGAGGTACCATATCACACCTAGCCCATTGGCTACTATTACAACAAAGGAAAATTATAAATATTTGAGAATATGTGCGAAAACTGAAACACTAATGCATTGCTAGTGGAGTTGTGAACTGGTCCAACCATTCTGGAAAACATTTTGGAACAATGCCCAAAGGGCTAAAAACTATGCATACCCTTTGATCCAGCAATACCACCACTAGTTTTGTATTCCAAAGATTTCATAAACAATGGAAAAGTACTTACATGTACAAAAATATTTATAGCAGTTCTTTTTGCAGTGGCAAAGCATTAGAAATTGATGGGATACCCATCAATTGAGGAATGACTGAACAAGTTGGAGTACATGAATATAATGGCATACTATTGTTCCAAAAGAAATGGTGACCAGGCTAATTTCAGAAAAACCTGGAAAGATTTACATGAACTGATGCTGAGTGAAGTGAACCAGGAGAACATTGTACACAATAACAACAACATTGTAAGGTGATCAACTATGATAGACTTAGCTCTTCTCAGCAATACAATTATCCAAGACAATTCTAAGATATTCATCATGGAAAATGCAATCCATGTACAGAGAAAGAAGAAGGAATCTGAATGAAGATTGAAACATACTAATTTTGCTTTTTTTCCCTCTTTTTTCTTCTTTTTTTCTGATTCTTCTTTCACAGCATGATTACTATGGAAATGTGAAAAGACAGATTGCTTGTTGTCTTGGGGAGGGGGGAGGGAGGGGAGGGGGAAAACTTTGGAATTCCAATCTTACAAAAATGAATGTTAAAAACTTTTCATGTAACTGGAAAACTATTAAGTACAAAAAAAAATCACACCATGTGCCAGGCACTGTGCTCAGGATACAAAGAAAAAAAATTAAATAACAATTCCATGCCTTCAAGCAACTTACTTTCTTTCTTTTTTTTTACTTTTTTGGAGGGGGGAAGGTAGGGCAATTGGGGTTAAGTGACTTGCCCAAGGTTACATGGCCAGGTTTTTGTGTGTATGTGTTTAGTGTCTGAGGTCACATTTGAACTCACGTCCTTCTTACTCCATGGCTGGTGCTCTATTCACTGCACCACATAGCCACCCCAAGCAACTTACTTTCAAATGCAGCAGCTAACATATCTGTTAACAGTTATCTTCTGCTCTTGATACATTCAAAATAGATACATGGTAACTTTAAAGGGGAATCACTGGTATCTGAGGGTACTGGGTAAGATTCACTGAAGAAGCTGGCATGTAGAACAACAAATCTCTTAGTGCTCTGACTTTTTCTGCTGAACTGCTGCTGTAGCTTGCAAGGTTCATAGCTCTGAAAACCTCATATTCCCAGGCTATTTCAGTTCTTTTGAGATTCATGCCACCATTCATATAAATCCAGACAGCTAACTAGAAAAGGACCAGGTCTATCTTTTGAACTTCTCTTTTCCCTGATTCATTCATTCATTCATTCATTCATTCATTCATTCATTCATTCATTCCTTCATTCATTCCTTCATTCATCCATTCTCTCTCTCTCTCTCTCTCTCTCTTTGCTCTTATCACTCAAACTTTTATTTGAATTATTATCTGAAAACCTTTTTACTTTTGTTATATCCAAGAGGTATGCCTTTTATTTGGTTCCAATGGGGATATCTGAGATGTTTTTTGGAAATAATTGCAATTTGTTTTGCTTGATTTCTGGCTTTTCCCTTTCTACTGTCCTGATATGGGATCTTTTTCACCAAATGTATGAACTATGAACAATCTAGAGATTTTTCTTGCTGTGCAGTCATCATCAGGTGTTCCCACGTATTTTTGCCATACCAATCAATGGCTACTTGTTTATCTACTAAACACTGACTGGTTCTTAGACTGCTAACTTCTGAAAGATTTTGTACATTTTCACCATACCAATCAATGGCTACTTGTTTATCTACTAAACACTGACTGGTTCTTAGACTGCTAACTTCTGAAAGATTTTGTACACTTTTGTAACACGTTAGTCACCTTGTTAAAGGGTGTTGATGAATGAAGCATTCTTTTCCTGAGCAGTCTCTGAACCAAAAAGTTGCTCATTTAATTTCCCCAAGTACTGAAACACTCTACATTTATAGGAAACATGCAAAGTTAAAAGTGAGGAGCCTGAGGAATTATGCTGTTTTTATACCTCAGTTTTCTGCCACTACTGCATTATTAACTAGGAAACAAATTATCGGTCAGTGTGTAGGTAGGGATGTCAAGGGGCATAGATTTCCATAATGCATCTCATATATTAGGGTTCTTAGGTTAAGAAGTGCTAGCTTTGGGCACTGGAATATATAGTTGTGAGTACAATGTTGGCCCAATATCTTGAGCTTCTATGATTTGGGTTTTGACTAAATTATGAACTGCTGGGGTGTAATAGTAATGGAATTTAAAGATCCCCCTGTATTGGCTTGGTTTTCAGATTGATTGTGTTAAAACCCAGAGCTTGTGAATCCCACTTGTGGGATGGACTTGTTGATGTGAAAAGAGAGTGCTGAACTTGGAGGAGCTGGTGATGTAAATTTAGAGAGACACAAGCAAAGAGAGAGGCAGAAGAACTTTTTGGAAGCAGCATCTTGGAGGCAGAGAGAGATGGAGGGGATTGCTGAGGGCCAGTTTGAATTGCCCAGGACTTTTGAGAGCTGCCATCCAGAGCTGCCAAGGACTGAGGAGACATGGCTATTATGCTGATACTTTGTCTGTTTGTTTTGATATAGTTTTGCCAGATTTGTCCACTGGTGAAAGACAGTCCTGTTGTTGCAGAGGTCTTGGAGCCTTGCTATTGGCTCAGAGCTCCTGAGACTGTTCTGCAGACAGAAAGTGAATTCTGTCCACTGGTGAAGGACAGTGCAGTTGTTGCTGAGGGCCTGGAACCTAGCTGTTGGTTCAGAGCTCCTGAGACTGTTCTGCAGACAGAGAATGAATTAATGAAGACACTGTCAATGTATCTTGTGGCCTTGCTAAGCTCTGTCTCTCCAGGAACAAAGATTGCTGAGAACTTGCCTTGGGTCAAGAGATGAAGAAAACACCTCTCTTTGGGTATTAAATGCTATGCTTAAGCTTGTTGTAACTCTGGGGTAGATTCAATTGTGATCCAAGGGTGGGGAACTTTTGATTTTATTTATGCTCTGTGATTGAACAAATGAATGCACTTTACTTATGATTGGAAACTAATCTCCATTTGAGAAGAGGTGCTTTTTGACGGACTAAATGAATGTAAAGCCTAGGGGTGGAGTAGTATTTAGAAAAGGGACTTTGTGACTGATTAAATGAATGTAATGTCCGAGGGTGGGGTAGTACTTGATTGAATTACACTTGGTAAATGCTGTATTTTGAATGATGCTATATTTTGATTTTCTCTGTTCTTAATTTTTCACTGAATAAAATGGAGAGCACCTATGCTGGTATTTTGAACCTTGAGAAGTTTCCTTTGCTTGACATTATAGGGGGCGATATTGCTTCTGAATCATGAACACTTCAAGATGGTTGGTTATCAGGTCTCTTACATCACCTGCAATCCCCTGTCACTTATCATTAAGTATTTACATTCCCATCTTCTCTAAGTCAACAATAGAGGACTTAATAATAAGTTTGATTACCCTGGACTACATCACTTTTTCAGACAATTTACATGATGGAGTTGCTGTTACCCTTGCCCCCCACATCCCTGTATGATCTTGTTAGGGTTTAGGCTTTGCCCACCCAGGTATAACAAAAACTGTTGTGGCTTCATGATGTGTTGTGGTGGAACCATCTCAAAGAATTCAAAGTCAGAACACCTCTAATCCAAGTTTAGAAATTTATTGAGATTGCTAATTCTCATGAAACAGGCTAAGTTCCAAGAGGAACCAGCAACTTCAGAGAAAACAAGATGGATTTTTATAGGGTAAAGATGCAATTACAAAACAGAAATTATGAATATAAAAAAGGCAGGGGGGTTTGCTAAGGGATTAGGTAGTAAGAGAGGGATCCCACCTCAGTGAAACTTCACATGTGGTTGCCTACAAGGCATACAGAAAAACCCATTGGGGGTATCCATGTATCATAATGATATTCTAATAAGGCTCTCTATATTATCATTTCATGCTAGGTCAATTCTTTACTATTACTGTGCAGGTGCCTTCTTAGAGAAAGTCTATTTTTATTATTTTGGAGTCCACATCCTGCTTGGGCATCCTGGTGGTGCTGCTTTCTGATTGACTGACTATTGTAGTCCTGTCTGAGACTACATGAATTTGGTTTTGGTTGTGGCTAGGTGTATGGACACATTTGCTTTTTCTGTGGAAAATATGAGGAATAGGTATAACAACAATGTAATATTCACAATGCCTGTTCTGACTATAAATATGCTGGTATAGTTATTAATCACAAAATATGACAGACTGTCTACGTGGGGAACATAGCCAGAACATTTATTCAAATACCAGAAAGCTGAGTCCCCAAAACAGAAAGTCAAAGCCATTACAGTCACCAGAGAGTTGGCACACATAGTTAATGCAGTAAACACCCACATTGTCAAGCCTTCAAAATTAAACAGGCTATTCAGGCAAAGATGCTCCTCTCCTCACTCAAGATAACTGCTCAGCCTCCATGCAGCTCGCTCCCAGAAGCTCCAGCCCCCTGCAGTCCCCATCCCCAGCAGTCCTCAGCAGAAGTCCTTAGCAGAAGTTCTGACTAGCTGTCAGAAGAAGTTCATGCTTCCATGCTGCTATGATGCTGCCATGGCTTCCAGTCACCACACTGGCTCCAGCCTGGCCCCTACTGGACTCCGGCTCCTTCCTGCCTCACCTATTCCTGCTATGTTAGCAAGTTCAAGGGGCATGGAAGATCTTCAAATCCCATTACCAGGGCAGTGGCTAGCTAGAGGCAGTGGCTTGGATCCCATCACAATGGTATGACTGCTATTTCTGTAAGAAATATGAGTTCTTGGACTCACCTGTTCTGGTGATCAGTGAGGCATACATGAAAGAAGTTAGGATATAGAGTGTGTGTGGGGGGGCAGTGAGGGACTAGGTAGGTGCAGTGGGTCTGCTTTTCAGTAGGGCTTATAAGGAATTCAATATTAGGGCTGGGGGTAACTTTATTAGGATTCCATCAATCTAGCTTACACTTTTAATTTTTCCAGAGTATATGTAACATGGCTTAGGGTGTATACATTATAACATGATCTTTATAGCCTTTGGGTACTCCTCAAATTATCTGTAATAAGGGTTCAATCCCATAAGTCTATGTCACCTTGCCAATAGTTGAATAGCCATGGTACTATTTGGTCTAATACTCAACTATAAGTATATCTGCAATTCAAGAATACTGATAGACAACAATACTTAGCTGGTATCTTGACACATATTAGGAGAATAGTTCTAATAGAACAATTGATATAGTCTATAACAGTCACACCAGAAGTTGTTCTTATAACTTTTTTATGATTTTGTGTACAATAACAGTTCACTGTTCAATAACAGAAAAGAAATACACACATACAGAAATATGGAAGCAATAAAAAAAAATTTTGCCATGCTTGGTCTTCCAAAAGTAGAGATCCCACAGGAGTGTCCACAATGTATCACTGAGCAACTTCCTCAAATATGCATCCCCCAAAATTCCCATTGTGGAATAATGTAGAGGCAAATAGCCCTTCAAATTTATAGCTCATGATTTCCTACCATTGTTTTCTTTCACTAGATCAAGCAGAAGACACATTAACTGAAAGTAAAAGATGCTTAATTCACCAGCATAGCAAAATAAATGAAAAGAAATATTCTTCCACATACTGTTGCTTTTAATAAGCAAACAAAAGGATTACCATAAAGTAATTAATATAAGTATTTCTTCTCCTGAAGAGGTGAATCTCTCACAGTAGCAGTTTCACTTTGATTTCAGCGTACACAAAATCATAAATATATCCAATTTCAAACTTATTTTAGCACTTAGTCTTACAGCTATAGGTAGAAATTAATGCATTTAATGCATTCATTTATTCCTTTTATTGTGAGCTAGATTTCACTAGTCTCATAAAATGTAGGTGAAGAAAAAAAGCCATTCACAAAATATGTTTATGGACAAATGTACAAAATATAGACAACAAGCAAATGAATTATGATTAGGGATTCTAATGTGAGGAGTCAAATTTGAATTTATTAGGATCAATGAGACAGTGCTATAGGGCTCGTGCTTGGAAGATAGCATTGTATACTATGAAAATACACTTTATTGGAAAACTGACCACTGAGAATGAGACTTCAGAAACTTGTATAGTATACTCTGCCTTATATAATCCTCCATTTGGAATCTTTAGTGAACCTATGTCTGAAAGATCATGATTCCATGCAATGTAAGCCCCCAACTCTCTCCTTCAGGGGCTGTGCAGACTTTTGATAACTGTACCCATCCATCTACTATGTGAAAAAAGAAAACTTTTGATTGGCTATTGAGCTAAGATTAGATGTGAGTTCATAAATTGTTCCTGCTCTTTTTCTTGTGATGAGGACACAATTGAAAGCTTCAAAGTAGGGAGAGAGACCTTTCCTCACTTGCGGTGCTGCCATGTGGCCTGTGATAACGTGGTCTGCCTGTTCTTTATATTCATTTTTGTTCTTAATTAAATGTTCACTGAACATAAGATGGAATGGACAAGGTTACAACCCTGTGAGCTTTGACAGGTCTGAAGATCAAGACACCAGAAATTTAGCAACATGGAATTTAATTAAATGATTTTGGGGTTCCAATCACTGGATTTTTAATGATCTAAGGAAGATACTATTAAGTTTAACTAGGGACTGATATTGGGGTATATACATCAGAAAGAGCCCTTGAACCATGAGCACTATGAGAACCCCCTAGTGGACAACCATAGAACCTGAATGAGGAATTTTTACCTAGTAGCACTTTGAGAGACCTGACCAATTGGTGTCTGTGAGGGTTGAGAAAGCAAATTTATGAAGGCTACAAACATGCAGGAACCATCCAGAGTGACTGTGTGTGGTGAGACGGGGAGGAAGAGGGAGTTTAAAGCCATGCACGAGCAGCTTTCCAGAGGACTGCTTCTGTGAACAGCTTTCAAGGTTCTGGCTGCATAGTATAGTGAGCTCCCTATTTATTCAATAACAAATCAGAGCAAAACATTCATAGAAAATCAAAATACAGTGTTCACAATGTTACAACTTATCACAGAAAATCAAAATATAGCATTCTCCATGTCACAACTCAACAACTTATCAGTAAAGTGGCCACATCATTTTCACCAAAGTGGTCACATAGTTTTAAACAATGTACATTCACTTAGTCAATCACAAAACCCATAATTCAATTACAAATTACAAAAGCCAACGTTTTCCACCTGCAGGTCACAGTAAATAATAATATTCTCAGTCAGTACACAGTAGCCAAGTAAAGTCTTCTTTCAGCTTGACTCAAGGCTGGCTCTCAGTTTTCATGGTTCCTCTTCCATGGTCCCAGCTCCAACTGTCACCTGGGTTCAAAGGCAGGCAGCTCCCAGTTCCTTGTCCAGCTCCTTGTCCAGTTCTTCATCCAGTTCCCATTCCATATTGAAGTTCACAGTGTCCAATTCACCTCAAGTCATTCACAGTTCCTGTTTCTGGGAAGACAAACTTAACAGAGTCAAAATAATATTCATATATACTGCCGGGACCATCATCAATTCACTATCTTCCTGTGAAATCAACTCAGATGTACCAACAAGGTCTGAGAACTCAAAACCAATCATCAACATAGAAATCAACACAGACCCACAAACAAAATACAAGAGGTCAGTACAAATCATCAGTAAAGTCCCAGGACCTCCAAAACCCTTCTCTAGGACTTCTGTAAACATACAACCAGAAAATACTCTTTCAGGGCTTCAATAATATCGCAGGGCTTCTGTAAAAATTATCACAAACAAACATCAACACAGATAGAGCAGACAAACAGAATGCTGGGATATCACAAATTTTCTCCTTCTTGACTCTGCCACCACAAGAATCCTCTTCTCAATTCTGCTGTCTCTAGCCTGGGCCTCTCCTTACATATGGTCATTAGCTCCTCCCCTTCCTGTTGCAGGAGTTCATGAGTTCTAGGGTTTACAAGTTGTGGGGTGCATAGGTTCTGTTTCTTAACAGACTTGATACAAGGTTCAAAAGAAACTTGAACTGAAACAAGGTTTTAATGCAATAGCTGAAACAAGGTGTGAACCACTTCTGTGCTTGCCATTACAGGGAGTCAGAAGGAAAGCTTGAAGATGAGTGGAAGCAGAAACAGAAGTCATATTCTCAATGTGACCCCATACAGAGAAAGATAAGATGGAAAAGCAGTTTAGGTGACAGATTGAGTAGATTGAAATGGAGTCATGATATTATTGTCATTTGGATCTTCAACTTTCTGGGCATCTCCTGGAACATTCACTTTTCTAAAAGTAGATAAGTTATTAATTTCTTGATCTTCTTTCATTACAGTTTTCTTCTTCAAAAGGTGGATAAACTATCTCAAAGACAATTCTATTTTGTATCTGATTCTCACTAACAAGGAGCATCTAGTTGCTGAGATGGAAACAGCAGATCCTTGTTGGGGCAGTGAAGGGGGAAGGGAAGCAACCATTCCATCTTAGTGCTTGTGATAGAGTAAAGTTAGGACTAGGCTGAAACATGTGCCCTAAATTTGAGGATAACAGGTTTTAGAGGTCAGAGAAAGGATAGCCAGGATAATGTGAACCAAAACTTTACAGGGAAGTAAACCCAAGAGCAAAGGGTAACATTTTAAATGAAATTCTGAAGTCATAAATAGAAAAAAAAAATCAGCGAGCTGGAAAAAAGGGAATGATTTAATGCAACTGATGTATATGCACAGGGAACTCACCAACCTGCTTAGGTTTTTGGTTTTTTTTTTTTTTTAAACCAATTGGGGTTAAGTAGCTTCCTCAAGGTTACACAGCCAGGTGTTTCTGGGTGGGTGCTAAGTATCTAAGCCCAGATTGGATCCCCAGGTTATCCCGACACTGGGACCAGTGCTCTTACTCACTGTGCTACCTGGCTGCCCCCTGCTTAGGTTTTTAATCAAAACATACAAAAATAGAACCAAGGGCAAGTATCAGTCTGAATATAAAATTATGGCTCAGTGCTGTCAGAATAGTCCCCAGAATGATAAAATAAATGATCTGAGCTTGGTAAGGAAAGCTAAGGATAACAAAATGTTTTATTTAGCTGTGGGGGGATGGAGAGAAAATGAAGATAAAAGTAGAGATAAAACTATTTCTCAGGTTAATTACTGAGAACAGAAAGAAAAGAACTGGTTGTTCAATTCCTGTTTTTCTTTGTTTTCATCTGCAAAGGAAAACTATTTTTGTCCTAGAAAAGACAGATGAAATATGGTTAATTGAGGTTGATATCCAAGATAAGTAAAGAAATAGAAAATAAGAATCTAGTTGCCAATAATGAGTTCAGTGAGTAAGACAATCAATAAATATTTATAAAGCATTAACTATATTTAAGGTACCATGCTAAATGGGGAAATGTATTCAAGTTACTGTAATAGAAATGCAAATTTAAAGATCTTCCCTGCCCCTAGGCCCTTTGATAGGCTTAAGAGCCTCTGAGAACCTTCCTTGATTTGAAAATATACTCTGCCTCCTAATTGGCTGAATGTGGTCACATGGAGCCTGTGGCAAGGAGGCTTGGTTTTCAGGAGTGCTCACACCTTGATGCTGTGTGATTGTGCAGTGGGTCAAGAGGGTGGTTACATTCTCTGACCCAGGAAAAGGCTATATAATCCCTGATGTGAGGTTTTGCTTTGGGGCTCACTTTGAGAAGTGTTCTGTGATTTAATCATATGAGACTCTGGGAGGCCATTGTTGAGAGCCCCCTGGCCTTGAAAAACCCAGATGTTGATTTTGTATGAATGTAATGGTTGGACAGTTTGGAAACCTGTCTACTTGATCTGTTTCTCTGTCTTGATAATTCTGTCTGTATACTCTGAAGTTCGGGGTGCTGACCTTTTTACCCTGAACTAGGTGAACAATTATATATATTTGACTGATTAAAGTAAGCTTGTTAACCAATTTTGAGTTGCTTTCCTTTAGCAAAGCAGATCTAAGAACCTGTGCTGGAAGCTAACCTGGGGACTGTAATGTAAATGCAAATTTAAAGATCTTCCCTGCCCCTAGGCTAAAGTGCATGTGGAGACTGGGGTGGGAGGCTTGTTTTTCAGTTGATACTTTTTGATTGGCCAGTGGGTCAATAAGGTTGTTACATTCTCTGAGCCAGGAGAAGGCTATATAAGCCCTGATGTGTAGCTTTGTTTTGGGACTCACTTTGAGAAGTGTTCTGTGATTTGATCTGAATTCTGGGAAGCCGTTGTTGAGAGTCCCCTGGCTTTGAAAAACCCAGAATGTGGAAACCCAGATGTTGACTGGGTATGGATGTAATGGTTGGACAGTTTGGAAATCTGTCTACTTGATGTTTCTGTCTTGATAATTATGCCTGTATACTTTGAAGTTCAGGGAGATATATGTCTGACTGATTAAAGTAAGCTTGTTAACCCATTTTGAGTTGCTTTCCTTTAACAAAGCAGATCCAAGAACCATTGTGAGCAGGCACCCTGGGGACACTGGGGTGCTTGCTGCAACCAAATGGCGCTGTGAGCAGGATTCGAACCTGCGCGGGGAAACCCCATTGGAGGGACGCTGGGGTGCTTGCTGCTACAGTCACTTGACCCCATTTTCCGTATATAACATTCCATCTCTTTCATGCCTTAGCATAGACTGACTATAATGTGAAGAACATTGTCCTCTCTTACTACTACCACTTAGAATTCCCCACCTCCCTTCAAATTTCAATGTAAGTGAAGTTAGGGGTCCAATGACAGGGGTTAAGATTCTTTCTCTGAGATTTGCTAATGTTTGAGCTTTGACAAGTCATGTAACCATCATGGGTCTTAATTTCCTCATCTGTAAAATTCAAAGTTTGGCTACGATGGCTTCTGAGGTCCTTCTAATTCAAGGTCTATTCTTTGATCTCTGAAATTGTTCATCTTTTCCCCCACACTGAAATTGCATTCTATTGATTTTGAATCTACTTTGCATTATTTATCCATGTACATGCTTTTATTATCACTCCAGTGGAAAGTAAGATCATTGAAGGGACTGAAATGTTTCCATCTTTATTTCATTAGTACTTAACTCAGTGCCTTAAAAATGGTTGATATTCAATAAATATTTATGGATTGATTTCATTCAATCCCATTCATAGGATAGAGGATTCTGAATTCAAAGGGAAATTAGATGTCAGTTCAGAACCCTAATTCTGCAAGTAAGACAACTAAAATGCCAGAGACATAAGGTGGATTTCCCAAGGTCACACAGGCAGAATAGAAACTATGTAATTGAATAAAAAACAACAACAAAAAAACTAGGTAATGAGATTGCTAAATCACTCTAAGTAGCCTTTGACATATAATGGAAAATGAGAATATTGAAGAAGGCAAATATTATAATTTGGAACCTGCAAAATGTGAGCCAATAAGCCTTACTTCAATTTCTGGAAGAATATCAAAACATATTTTAAATGTGGAGAGTTAGTGGATAGAAGGCCAATCTCAGAGTCAGAACAATTGCTGACATATACTGTCTGTATGATTCTGGATATGTTATTTAACCTCTCAAGACCCCAAGTAATTCTCTGAAATTATAAATGTCAGAAGAGTTACCAATTTGAATAGAAAGAAGGAATTTCATCACCAGGAATTCCTTATTGTGATAAGGAATAATGTTTAGATGTTAATCTCTAAAACATTATTAAAGAATTATTAAACATCCGGAAAACAAAGTGGCAATTAAGAATTGGTCATACCAAATGAGCCTTATTTTATTTTTTCAATAGAGTCACTAAACTGATCATTTGGGAGAAATGCTATAACTATAGTTTATGCAGAATTTAGCAAAGATTTTCAAAATTCGCAATGCAATTCTTATGGATAAGCTGGAGAAATGTGGGCTAAATGATATATTCTTGACTATTGAATATCTAGACTCAAAGTGTTTCAATGTAAACTAGATAGGAGGCTTCCAGCAGAGTGCCATAGATATGTGTTATCAAACATGTGGATAAAGGAATAAGCACTATGCTCATCAAATTTGAAGAGAAAACAAAATTGGGAGGAATAACTAACACATTGGCTAATATTCCAAATTAAAGGCTAGAATGGTGGGCCAGGTTGAGTAGGATGAAATTTAGGGGAGGCTAGGTGGTGCAGTGAATAGAGCACAGGCCCTGGAGTCAGGAGGACCTAAGTTCAAATCCAACCTCAGACACTTAACACAAAACTAGCTGTGTGACCTTGAGAAAGTCACTTGACCCCAATTTCCCTGCCTGCCTTCCCCCTCAAAAAAAAGAAGAAATTTAAGAGGAAAAAAAAAAGAATTGCCTTTGGGTTAAAAAAAATCAAGTAAAAGATCATCAGTATGGTTAGGCTGCAGTTTTCTCTGAAGTCATCTGGGAGTTTTGTGGCATTTAATGTTAGTTAACATAAAAATACTGTTATCAAGAAAATGAATTTAATTTTGGGTTTTATTAATAAAATATAGCACCAAGGACTGAAGAGGTGATGTTCTATTATGCTGTGTCCTTGTCAGACAACACCTACAATATTATACTTACTAAATTTGAAGAATATTTATTAGAGCCCATTAGGTTCTGTTAGATTTTATTAGAATATAAACAAAGGAGAGCAACTTGAATGGTGGGAGAATTTAAATTTATTCCATAAAGGTCCCATGACTAAGGGGTGTTTAGTCTGATTAAAAGAAAACTGAAGGTGAGACATGATAGGTGTCCTCAAGTATTTCAAAAGATGTCATATGGTAAAGAAGATTGTGTTTTAAGAGAAAGGGTGCTGGATTTAGAGTCAGAGGAGCTGATATTAAATCCTGTCTCTGTCACCTACTACCTATTTGATTACAAATAAGTAATTTGATCTCTTTAGCCATCAATTTCCTCCTTTGTAAAACGAGATGGCTGGATTAGATGACTCCTAAGGTCACCTCTGGCTTTAAATCTATGATCTCATTATTAACATACAGAATGACTTTATACTGTTTTTTAAACAAAATAGATAATTATGCATATTGGGTTATATTCCTTCATTTTAGACCAAAGGACAGAAAGAGGAAAAAAAAAACAGATAAAAGCTACAAGAGGAAATTTGCTTGTTGTAAGAAAAAAATAGTAACAATTGAAGCTGTTACAAAGTTGTATACCCTTACTCAGAAGAGAATGTATTCCCCCTCACTTGATGTCAAGACTGGATGATTATGTATTGACTACTTATTTGATATTAATTTATTATGACTATTTTTTTTATAAAGGAGATTCTTGTTTACATACAGATTTTTCTAGTTGTCCTCTGAGTTCCTTCTAATAATCTATGATTCTTTAATGACTTACATTAAATAGTGCTTTGAGACTTATAAATTACTTTCTTCACAACAACCTTGTAAATAGTTCTAGTATTACCACTAAGTACTGCTATATAGGACAAAACTGGCTAGTTAGAAATAATTGCCTTCTACTATTTCCTCCCTTCTCGAAATAGGTCATCCCAGATCATCTGTGAAATTGCCCATGGATCTTGGTCTTGAGTGTTAAATTCCCTTTAGTCATCACCCCATTTTTTGGAAAGTAAAGATCTTGTTGTCTAAGATCTTCATATTTTTGCTCTTTTGAGCTCTTTCTGTCTCAATCTGTATCTCTGTTTCCTTGGAGATTTCGTCAACCACAATTTGTTACGACAATCAACTCATTATTCTTAAAGTGAAAGAAAAGATCCCAGCCCAGTTTAAATTTGACTTTTGTGGAATTTTGTAGAATTTTTAATAAAAATTAAACAATAGTTTTGAGCCCCAAATTAGGAAAATCCTTCATTATTAACTAGAAACTTGAATCTTTGTCACACCTTAATATTCCATGAACTTCATTGAGCCGCTAGTTTCCCATCAGCCACTGGAGAAGGAAATGGTAAACCCCTTGAGTATCTGTGCCAAGACATTTCCAAATTGGATTATGAAGAGTTGGACATAACTGAAACAGTTCAACAACATCTACCATGAACCTTCCTGTACACAATCAATATACAACTACGTAATTCGCAGTTGATCATAGATTTTTAAAAAAATACATCTCATCTTTATCAGTTTAACAAGCATTTATTTTCTTTTCATTCTTCTCCCCTTAAAAAAGAAAACCAAACCCTCATAACCAATATTTATAACCAAGCAAAAAAAAGTTCTCGTCTTGGCCATGTCCAAATATATATGCCTATTTTGGCATCTTATATTACTTTTCTGTCAGGAGATGGGTAGCATGCATTGTTATCAATTCCCTGGATATTGATGGATCATTGCATTAATCTGAGTTTTTAAGTCTTTCAGGGTTGTTTGTCTTTACAATGTTGTTGTTATTATATAAATCAATCTCCTCTTTTTGTTCATTTCTCTCTGTATCTCAATCTTCCAAAGTTTCTCTGAAGTCATTAGTCATTTCTTATGGAAGAATAGTACTTCATGATAATATATTTTATGTAAGAAAAAAAATCAGGAAGAATATCTTAAGGAATCAGGGAAACAAATTATATAAGAATGTCTAGAAATAAACAGTTATAAAGAGGAAAAAGTCAAAGAGAAACTGACTTCCCTCAGCCTCTTAGAAAAACATTTCAGTCAAATCAGTCAAATAGAGTTATTTCCTTATGACAGCCACAGGGCCTAAACTGCTACAATTAGAGTTCAGTCTTAATTTTTCAGATCATTATTGCTACCTTCTTTTATCACCTCCTCTTTGGATACTACCATGGTTGTTGAAATTCAGTGCCAATTCCTATCTCTCTTAAATTGTTGACTTGTCAGTTCATAACACATCCCTCCCCTGCCTCCCTGGTCTAGTGCAATTATTCTACAAATATTGCTACTAAGATTATTAAAAGAATAAAAGCCCAGGAAACCTTAGCAAAGGTTTAAATTCCTTTCCCCACCTCCAGGATAATGCATCTGAACTTGTCCAAATATTACAGAAGTATTATTATCCACTTTCAAATTATGGGGAAACAGACTCTAAGCAATTGAATATCCATCACCACATTGCTAGTATGTGTCTAGAGTGGATATGAATCCCAAATTCAGCTTTCAAATGTTTCAATAGGGGATACATTTGGAAGCAAAAAGCCATTTCCTGAGGAATTCAAAGCCATGAGATCTTTGTTTTCTAGGTTGACATCAATATTTTCCAAATATCATATGCAAGTTATAACATGCCAATTCCCCCCCCTTCTTGTCTATCACAAACTCTTAGACAGCTTCCTTCTAACTTTTTGACAATGGTAATGAGTTCTTCATTACTATTTAGAATTAGGATCAAAATATGACTCCTCCTTCTTATTACTTAGAATAATTAGAAAGTATGGTTTCACTCACTCTTCTCAGAGTCAGGCTGGTTACTCTTACTCTATCTTCATGATCCCACAGAGACAATGATTATATATTCCTCTCAAGGTTACAAGAAGCACTTTGCTCTATTGTTATTAACTCAAGCTCCATTCCCATGATCCCATGGAGCTCATGATATTGAATCCAGATTTAGTGCATGTTCCTTATTACCTTCAGCCTTACAGCATTTCAAAATTCTTAAGATCAAGTGATCTACCAGCCTCAGCCCCAGTTAGGAGCAAGGATAACAAGCAATGGATAACATGTGTGGTTGATGCTTACCATTTTGAAAGCAGTTTCCCAAAGTTCTTTAAAATATTTTCTCATTCTATTCTCATGATAATCATGAAAAGTAGGTAAGTAGGGTCTTAGCCCCCATTTTCAGATAGGGACATTGAGGTACAAGTTGAGTGGCTTGCTCAGATGCATATAAGTTAGAGGGTGAGCTGGGAATAAATAAAGGTCTCCTAACTCTTATAACAGCATTCTTTCCAATAGCCCAAGTTCTTATAAAACAATGAAAAGGGATTCCAGAAAGAGTGTATCATGGAAGGATACTATGCTCAGTGATTCATGCTGTGGGAGAATGGCCAAGTCTTAGATGTCTATAGTAAAATGGAAGAAAAAGGTAATTCCTCTCACCCCACACACACCTTAAAAAATAAAGACAAACTAAAAGAAGCTCTCATGGAATAGCAACTTTGAATGGTCAATCATTTTAAAAAATGAAATTTATAAGGTAAATGTGCTTAAACATTGTCTTTAGCCCTATGTTAAGAAGTCAGATGAGTGAAAATCAGACCAAAGAAAGATAACAAGACCTCGAGGAGACATCATTAATTGCCCTCTCAGGATGTCAGACTCAGACCTAGGAAATATCACCACCCCAAGAACCTCTGGAGTTCCCTACTCCCAAGTGCCTTGGTTAAACAAACACCTCTGCCCATTACAGATGAGTTAAGTATCCACTTCAACCAGATTTTCCCTCCTTTGTGCCAGAGGAATCTCTGTACCCAAAAGGTAGACATTTTCTATGGCTATATGGGGACCAAAATAAGAAAACTATATCTTCAAACTATTGAACTGAGTTTCATGTCCTCTGCATATGTTTTCAGGTCTGTCTTCCTCCATATTTTAAGGATTAAAAATGAATTTCATCATTAATGTCATCCCATTATCTTTATTTTTGTTGTAAAGTGTCACTCCCTCATCCTAGTCCCATCCTGGGGAATTAGAAATTCAAATAAAGTTGGCCAAATAGACCTAGGATTCAAGGGCATTTTTAAAGGGATGAACTGAAGTGATACAGAGAAATTTAACAGGTGGTTAGGTCCTCGCAGCCCAATTATAGATAACAATGTGAATAATTCATGGGCAATGTGTCTGGAAAAGTATTCCACCCTCAGACCTTAATTTGGCTAAAGTAGTTTTTTTTTTGAAGGATGAAAGTTTATAATCCAGTTATTTCCTGTGTTTTAAATTTTCACTTGAATTTCTTTGATTTGAATTCCAGTTGTTCAAGGTGAAAGCTCATTACTTTCAAATATTCAATTTTATTGCTTAAAATGGATTTATTTTTAATAGCTGCAGAGAGCAATAAAGGAAGAAAGGAATCCTGAAACTTCATAAGGAGACAAGCCATTGATGATCTTGATCCTCTTTTGACCTCCAAATCAGTTCCCTTACTCAACTCCATAGGAAGTGTGGTGGGGAACAGCTTGTTGAAGTATTCACAGGATGCTATGGTGTGAGATAGAAAGGAATAGTGTTTGAAAAAAAATATTGGCATAGAGTATTCTCACTAGATCAGGATGATAGAGAATTCTCTTTATTATTTCAAAGGAAGAAATTATTCAAGTGTCAAATTCCAATCTCTTCCTCTTCAGGAAAAGTAAATTGAATACTTCATTATTACATAGGAGTCTATGAAGTTGTAGTGAAAATTGTAGAGTTCATAATAATTTGCACTGGGAGAAGAAGCTCCCTATATTGATGAAAAATATTAAAAAGATAAATATTTCACTTATTGTTACTTAATACCCAAATTCTAGGTGCTCCTAATTCTACAGAGGGTTGGAATTCTTTATTAGAAGGTAGCCACCATATGATATCTTTTTGATGTGGTAGCCTGGGGATCACTGAGAAATAAACGGCTTCACAACCAGTATATGTCAGAGGTAAGACTTGAACTCAGGTCTTCTTGACTTGGAGGCCAGGTCTCTATTTACTATATTATGCTTCCCCTATATGACAATAATTGACATTTCAAAAGGTCTTTAAGGTCTACAAAGCCCTTCACATAAATAACCTCAACTTGTTATTCAACAACAACTCTTTGTGGTCAGTGCTCTTATATTTCCTTTTACAGATATGGAGAAACCAAAAACATCTTGCACAGTATCTAATACATAGAGATAGATAATAGATCTATGACTTAACTAATATAAGGAAGCCCCAGGTGAGGAAATTCCACCTACCCATGAAGGTAAGGTACATCATCTGCAAGTCATAACCTGAGGGAGGCTCCTAGAGCACCGAGAGAATAAATGACCTGACAAGTACACCCAGACAGTATATGCCTCTCTGTCCCAGCTAAGCATGCATTGTCTTTGTTCTTACATTTTCTTCCCCTCTTCCTTCCACTCCATTGTTTCATCTGATTGTTTGTGTCCTAAAAACTACCTTGTGTTTTGTTTCCATTGAGTCATCTCCTCTTAAGGGTCCCTTGGCCAAATATCTTCCCCACTGTTCTGCCACTGATTTCTTCGATTCTTGGGATTAAGTGTGTAGATCAGTTCAAATAACCTGTGTAAACTGCAAATTCTCAAGAAGTAACACACAAAGCAGTAATTTTTACTTTAGCTGATTCACTTTCCTCTGTGAGAGCTAGCTGAGATTGGCACCCTGAGAACTGAAAAATTTTTATGGAAAGGAGGAATATCTTTATTAAGAGAGTGGAGTTGGTAAGAAGAAATCAGTTTTGGACCATAGGAGGATATATATTCTATGGGACCACAGAAAAGATTAAGTACTGATATATATTTTAATTCTTGTTTCTTCAATTCTATGGGTAATCTCATCTGGGGGTTACTTCTAATAAAATTCTGCTTCCTGGACCAACCTTAATAAAATTCTGAGGTAGACATTTGTCTTAAGGGTTCCATGTCTCCCCAACCCACAAAATATATCTTTTTCTCAATTTCAGTACCCCCATCTCATACTATCTCTGTTCACTCTCCTGTCACAGATGAGGAAATGTATCGGATCAAATGATTTACAGAAAGAGTTCACCTTGAAATAAGGAAACATGGGTTGGAATCCCACTTCAGACACACTACTTTTGTGATAAGTTTGTCATTTTTTTTTCTCATCTCAATTTTCTTATCTGTAAAATTTAAAATTCCTCTGGGTCATTGTGATCCATATTAATTGTGCACTTTAAGTGCCAAATACATGTAAATGATTAGCATTATTGATATTACTTTTCCCAAAACTCCTTGAGAAAAAATTTAAAAGTACTACAAGGAGACAGTAATGTTTAACTCCTAGGGATTGATCAGCACTGATGATGGGCAATGAGGAGAGTATTTGGGGTAAAGGACCTTGTTGGTCCCTCACTTCAAACCTTCCAGGCAACTATTTACTCTATCTGCATTTAAGAATGGCTGTCATTTTCCTATTAAACACCTATAGATGGATTTGGGAATCAGGAGACTTGAATTTCAATCTCCACTCTGCTATTTATTATTACATTTGTGATCTTAGGAAAGCTTCTTTTCTCTGAGCCTCTGTTATGTTATCTTCAAAAGGAGTGAGTTGAATTAGGCGAAATATATATATATATATATATATATATATATATATATATATATATACATATATATATATACCCTCCAGCTCTAATAATATAGGATCTTACAATTCTAAATGACATTGGAGGTCTCTTCTAATTATTTCATTGTGGCTCAGTCTTTTTCAGTTGTGTCTGACTCTTCATGAACTCATTTGGGTTTTTTTTGGCAGAGATACTAGAAGAGTTATCCATTTCCTTCTGCAGCTCATTTGACACATGAGGAACTGATGGAAATAGGGTTAAGTGACTTGCCTACAGTCACATAGCTAGTAATTGTCGGAGGCCAGATTTAAACTCAGGAAGATGACTCCTCTTAACTCCAAGGCTGGCACTCTATCCACTTTACCACCTCTTTCAGTAGTAAAATGCAATTATTCTATTAAGTCCAAGAGAAGTTGGGAGAGAGATAATATTTCTATAAACCTATCAGAATTGAGGTTATTTTTAGCTTTCAGAATACAGGTGAGGAGAAATGTGAGGTTAAATGTCTAACATTGCATATAGATTTTGCTATAAGTCTGGCCTTGAAATCCTGTTCTATTCAACTTGGACCTATGTATTTCATATACCTTTAAATTCAGATTTAAAAAATTCCTGTGTGTGATGGTAGAAAGTGACAGAAAAAGAATAGAGTCAATTTATTTTTGATGAATCTGGAGAAAATGATGAATATGTGTATAGGAAAGACACTATGTCATAAAAAAAAGGTACTGGGTTTGGGGTCAGAGGACATGAATTTGAACCCTGAATGTGTTATGTATTACTTGTATATGTGATATGAGACAAGTTACTGTCTTGAGTTTGTTTCCTTATTTATAAAATAAGGGAGTTGGACACAATGAAAGCTAAGGGAAGTCCTTTGATCCTATGACTCATTCATTCAAGTTTCTCATATCACATTGCTTGAACTCTTGTACTCTACCTGGCATTGTAGTTATTTATGAACCTAACTTTCTATTAAATTGCAAGGCCCTTGAGTTCAGAGAATATTATGTCTTTCTTTATACTCCAACTGCTTATTATAGTACCTTGCTCAAAGTAGGAGCTAGTTTCCTGACCCGATTGATGCTCTTTAAGCAACCCTCCCATAGTCTCACTTTCATTCAGTTTTTACTTTAGTGACATAATTATAAGATTTTCTAACTTAGAATATTTTCCTCCTTCAATTTTCAATTATAAAATATTCTTCCTTCTCTATGCTATTGATGTAATAGTACTTTTTACATATGAAGTACTACTTTCCAAACTTTAAGACAACACTGAAAAAATATTTAAATATTGATGATTCAAGAACAAAGCACAGGTTATTTTTTTTATTAAAGGGATCCTCACTGCTCTCAATGAACTCTAAATAGTCAGCTAATGGACCCAAGCCAGGGTTCAAATATCCAGGCCCTGATTTCAATAACATTTTGCTGGGATGATTTCCAAAGCTCCAGAAGAGCAAAGACCAAAATTCTTTAAAAGAATCAAAACAACAAAAAAACCCACAAAGACATTGAGACAATACTGAAATTTTACTCCCCACAAGATGACTGGATATTTTGAAACTTACCTAGTAAAACAATGATCTAAACTATTTGGGAAGGAAAGAGATGGGTCTGGGACAATATACAGATTACAAATTCATAGAATTTAAAAGAAGATTCCTTACAATAGATCAAAACAAGCAAAGAGAACCTGCTTACTCTTACCTTTTTCATAGTATCCCAGGCAGAGGCTAGATTTTCCTCAATGGAAGAGCTTATTCTTGGAGCTATTATCAAGCAGCTTAAAGAAACAGACAGGATCCACTGAAAATCATCTGCTAAAACTGTATCTAGCTGTAGAATTGTGAAACTATCTATCTAGCTGTAGAATTGTGAAAGCTGTTTGCACTACTACTTTGTCTTTTCCATCTGTATGGATTCATAGATTTCATCATTAAAACTTGCAAGACTGGGTGAAGTCATAAGATCTCATCTCTGACACAACAAATATTACAGTATATAGCACATGTTGTTCAGTTGTGTTAGACATCTGTGACCCATTTGGGGTTTTCTTGGCATAGATACTGGAGTGGTTTGCCATTTTCTTCTCCAGCTCACTTTATAGATGAAGAAACTGAAGTAAATAGGGTTAAGCGACTTGTTCAGCCAGAATCATACAGCTAGTAAGTGTCTAATGTTAGATTTGAACTCAACAAGATAAGTCTTCCTGACTTCAAGCTCAGCACTCTATTCATTGAACCACTTAGCTGCTCTGAAGTGGTTAATAAATTCTTGTTGAAGGGGCGGCTAGGTGGCGCAGTGAGTAAAGCGCTGGCCCTGGAGTTGGGAGGACCTGAGTTCAGTTCCAGCCTGAGACACTTAACAACCACACAAAAATACTAGCCATGTAACCTTGGGCAAGTTATTTAACCCCAATTGCCCTCAAAAAGGCCAAAAAAAAATTCTTGTTGACTGACTAACTGACCTTAGGCAAATCATATCATCTCTGCACCTGAGTATTTTCATTTGTAGCATGGTAGAGTTGTATTAGATGAACTCTAATACTCCTTGAAGCTCTAAATCCTCTGATTTAGAATTCCCATGTACTGATTTATGTTTTTCAGTCAAACGCTTTGTTAGGCTGACCTTTTCCCATATATTTTATTCCAGGGGGCATAGAACAGTTCAAAGTGATCAGAGGCTTTTTGCAAAGTCAGATATTTTTTTTTCTTCCAATCTGTTTCTTTACCATATCTACTACTCAAAATGATGTCAAATAGATATTGCTGGGTCCTCCTATTCTAGTAGTTTTATCTGTGGAAGACACAGATAGAAGAAATTCTTCATTATTATTATTCCATTATTGGTGGGAAATTTACTTATAATCCATAGACAGAGAAATATAAAAAGAGGTAAGTCATTCACCACCAGAGAGAGCTTAATAAATCTGTTCAATTGGATTGAATAATTCTAAGGATTATGTTATTTTCACTGGTTGTTTCCGAAATCAGAGCGCCAGTTATTTTAGATGGTTAAGATGAACTGATGTATTTCTTTGAGGTTTCCTTTTATAAAATGTTATCTATTTTTATACTCAGCAACACATTCTAACTTTGTTCTATTTTGATCTTTAAAACATTTTAAAGATCACATTGCTATTTATTCTGTTCTTTGCAAGTTTTGCAATAAAGCCAAAAGCAATAAAATTCTGCCCTGACATGCCTGATTCAAGTGTCAAGTCAAATGAGTAATGTAGACATTAAGTGCTATGGGAGTTCAGTGGAGGGTGAGATATCTTTGGAATGGAATGGAAGGAGAATTTTTAAAACATCATTTAATGATACTTTTTGATTTCTTTTATTACACTGATTTCTGAATATAACCTTCCTTTCTTGCTTACCCTTGTAACATGGGCTTTTTTTAAGATTTATCAAAATCAATTATGTATCAGTTGTATTTGATAATATATGCAACATAATTTCTGAAATGGCAAGAGGAAGTGTGTTTTCTCATCTCTCCTTTGGCGCCAAACTCGGTCATTATAATTTACACAATATTGTTCTTTCCCTTTGCAGTCTTATGGTCACTGCATTTTTATCCCTGCTTTTTCTTGCTTCTTACCTCTGATTTACATAGTGACTGTGTGACCCTGGATAACTCAGTGCTTTCTCACTGCAATCTCACAGCAACTTCTCAGTGATCTGGGAAATTCATTAAAAATATAAGTTGCAGTGTAGTTGATGACCTACATTGCTACAGTGAATTTCCTCCCAAATCAATGAAATCACAGGTCCTCTCCCTAATCCCTATGCCCTATTTCCTTACTCCACTCTGTATCTCTTCATGCTTTCCTGTGTATGGCTGAATTTCTTGCATTTTGTCCTTCTTATGGTGCAATAATATCATATTCATGTACCAAAATTTGTTTAGCCATTCCTCAATCAATGGGTCATCATTTTGTTTCCAACCAACTGTTTGTTAACACAAAAAGTGTTGCTAATCACTTTTAGGCATATAATTGACCTTTCTCTCTGTCTTTAACCTCTTTTGGGGCATATGTGTAATAAGAAGATTTGTGCTATAGAAGGTACAGGCATAAAAAAAAAAACTTTCCCCTCACATAATTCCAAATTTCTAGGATGATCAGAACAATTCACAACTCTACAAACAGTGCATTAGTGTGCTAGCTGATAGGAAATTCTTCATGGAAAGATGAGACTTGAGCTGGGCCTTGATGGATTTTCATATTTATAAAAAGGCAGAAAAGACATTCTAAGAGGAATACAGATATAAGTAAGGCATATTTGGGAGACAGTGTTGATAATGACCTACTTTAAACAAGGACAAGTTGGATCTAGGTTATAGATGAAGCTTTTGAAATTTACAATCTGGGATAAGGACTCAGGGCTTTTTTCTTCAATGCAAATCACAGAAGGTTATTGAATAAGGAGGAAACATAAAAAAGTAGCATTTTTTAAAAGGTAAATCTTATGTAAAAGAACTGGAAGCAATGAATCCTACTAAAAGGGTCATAGAATAGAGTTTGTATTATGGGAACAGTGAGAATAGAGAGTAAGGGCCAAATTACAAAGACATGTAGAAAACTTGAGCCTCTGTAGAACTATCTATAGGAATTCCTTCTTCTATTTAGAATTTGTGCAGGTCTTTTTCCATGACAGTGGTAAGTGCCATTGGCAAGAAAATGTCTTTCTGTTTTATGATTTACATGATATTCATAATCAGAATTCACATTGAGTACATTGGGCAGATGAAGGGTTTATGGAAGGAAATTGACAGGTTTCCCAAATGATGAGAACACATGGGAGGATTTGCAGTGAAGAGAATACACAAATTAATAAGATGTTAAATTGTTTGAAGGAAAAAAGGGGTAGGGAATGTGGTACAGTAAAAGTAATGCTTTGAATTTAGGTTATAAGGGTTCAAATCCCAGCTCAGCTGATTGCTACCTGGGCAAATCACTTTCTTTTTGTGGTCCTCATTTTTCTCACCTCTAAAGTGAAAGGATTGGACTAGATGATCTTTAAAGTCCCTTACAGCTCTGAATCCATGAACCTACTAATGTGATATGGGCAAACCATAATTCAATGAACCTTACTTTCCTCAGGCATAGAATGAGGCACTTGGACTAGATGACCTCTGACTGGATCTCATTGGATAGTCTTAGATTCATGGGACTTAGAGCTAGAAGGGACTGTGGAGATTGTATTAATAAGAGTCAGAAGTTACAGAACATTTTAAGGGTTTGTAAAATGCTTTACAAATATTGTCTCATTTCTCCTCACAACAACCCTGGGAATTAGATGCTGTTATCATCCCCATTTTAGGGAAGAAGAAATGGAGGCAAATAAAGGTTAAGGGATTTGCCCAGGTTCACACAACTAGTAAGCGTTTAGGTTATATTTGAACACAGGTCTTCCTGACTCTGGAGACAGTATGCAATCTACTCTTCCATTTAGCTGACTCTAAGGAGGCATCTGAAGGATTACGACACTTGCAGTGTAACTTACTTTCATAGGCAGTTTAGCAGTACAGGGGATAGAGGACTGGGCCTAGAGTCATGAATACTTGAGTTTAAATGTGTCCTTAAACACTGTCTGTCTGACACTGGGTAACTCATTTAACCTTTGTTTATCTTAGTTCCCTTAACTGTTAAATGGGGATAAGAATAGTACCTACCTTATAGATTTAGTATGAGGATCAAATAAGGTGATATTTGTAAAGTGGTTAGCACAGTGCCTGGCACAGAGTAGGGACTCAAAAAAATCCTTGTTTCTTTTTCTTTAAGTGGAGTGATGTATTTGGAATCCTGAATTTGAATCCTGCCTCTGACTATCTCTGTGATAAAAGCATTTACTTTTGGGGCAGCCAGGTAGAAAAGCGAGTAAGAGCACCGGCTCCAGTGTTGAGAAGACCTGGAGATCAAATCCCAGGCTCAGACACTTAGCACCCACCCAGAAACACCTGGCCGTGTAACCTCGAGCAAGTTACTTAACCCCAATTGCTTTAAAAAAAAGCATTTACTTTTATCTCTCTATGAGCCTCAGTTTCCTCAACTGCAAATTGGGAATAAGATATCTATTATCTACCTCACAGAGTTAGTGTGAGATTAAAAAGACATCATGTATGAAATGTGAAACTGGTATAGTGTTTGTTATTATAATCTATTCCAGTTGTCTCATTTAATAGGTAAGAAAGCTCAAAGAGAAAAAGTAAGACCCAGGCATGTGAAGATGTCAGTTACAGAGTAAATACTCTTTGTGGAATTTAAATCGATATATTCAGATTATCCAGTCCTCAGAATTGATTCTAAATTTAGAGTAAAAATAAATAAAATATTTTTCTGCTTCCCTCTTTGCTCACTTTTCTTTGTTTTTTCTGTCAGCAACATATATGACAAATAAGCAAGCAAACAAATGTAGTAGAATTAATTTAGAATTAAGAAAACTTAGATTTGAGCTGCTGCTCTTATCAACCAACTCAAGGTGAGTAATAGTAACAATATGAGCCTCAGTTTATTTCTGTGTAAAATGACAGATTGAGCTAAATGTTATCTTAGATTATGTCTACATTCTGCCTTCCTTCTACATTCTACATTAAGTAGTAACTTAATACATATTTATTGATTGCTTCTATAATTCCAAAATTAGAAAGATAATGTTCATTTCTACAAATAGATGCATAAATACTCTCAATAATCTTCTTTGCTTACTGCTATATTAAGTATAACATTTAGTACTTAGACAGAGAGGGAAGATAAAAATAAAGTCATATTTTATTTATGACACTAAGTATGACTTTAAACCATTGATCTTAAATCTTCACTGGCCATTCCATTTTCACAGAGTTGAGAGACATTCATTTTCTCAATCAGTTAATAGCTTCTTTATATCTTATTCTATAAAAGCCTTGCATTATGAGGATGATTTCTTTTTTACATGTAATGTATCCTAAGCTATCCTTCTTATCCTTCTCAATGTTTGTAACACAATCAGTCATTCTGTTCCTTGTTCCACTCCCCTCCAGGGTGAGGATAGCCCCTTCTCCATGAACTACAGTAATGAATATCCCTCCTTAAAATTCCATTCAGGCTGATTCTACTCCCCTCTCTACCCTTTTATTTCAGGAAGTACAGCTATCCATTAGCTAGTAAAAATCTGTCAACCAACCAACCAATCAACAAGCATGAATTTATCACCTGCTATATGCCTATGTATTAGGTATGTAGGAATTGACCTAGGTATTGTGGCTATAAAGACAAAAACAAAACTACCTGGGCCCTGAAAGAGCTTCCATTCTGACAGTTATATAGTTCCCACTAACATAAATGATCTAATAAATTCAATAGCAATTAATTCAATAAATATTAAATCCCTAATATTTAAAGAATTCTGGTAGCCTTTTAGAGCTATCAAGTTCAGCTAAAACATAGTTACTGCTCTCATGGAACTTATAGTCAGTATATTAGAGGGAAGAGATAGGCAATAACATTGCAGGATATGAGGCTGGGTAAAATAAAATCTTCATTTAATTCAGTCTGATGTTTCCAAGTTTTCTTCTGCAACTTGGACAGAGAAATTGTCCAATGGAGGCAACTGGAGTGCTTGTCCTGATCTCCCAAATGCTTTAATTTAAGACACTGGGGAAATCTCTCAAAAGCTTTAATGTATGCATCACACATTAGATGATATATTTCTCTCTGATTAGGTGAGGACACAGGCTTATGTGATGGGAGAATAAGGTCATTTTAGTGTATAGGAAAATTAAGGATAAAGTGGACTTAAATGTAGTTATAATACCTGGAGAGTGATGTTAATGGTTTGGATTTCAGACATTATTAAAGATACATAAGTAGAAAGAGAAATGTAAATGTGAAGGAATTTTCCAATCCCCTCACCTCCTCAAACTGGAAGACAGAGAATCCAAATGATCAAAATTAACAGGCAAGTATCTTATAAACTAGGTTCAACCAAAAAACTCATCTACCTTGTCCAAGGTACTATGCTTGGCACTGTAGATATAAACATGCAAATAAAACAGACCCAGTTCATAAGGAATTAATATTAAAGTCATATATGTAAATAATTTCACTGCAAAGTAGAATCTGAGGTCCAGAGAAAGTGCTATGGGAAATTTGAAGAGGAAGACATCATTTTAGGTGAGGGAGTCTGAGGAGGATATTCTGCCTGAGTTGAACCTTGAAGAATGGAGTAGACTTCATCATATAAAAAAGATGACAATCTTTTCAAGGCATATGGGACAGAGTGAAAAAAGAGATACAGAGAAAAGAGACAACATGATGTAAGGGAATAGCTTGAAATTATGTTGGAAGTGTAGGATGTAGACATCTTATTGAAGATCTTTAATGCCAGAACCAGTAAGTGGAAGGGATCTTTGAGACCAAGCAATACAAACAGATAGATTAAGTGGTTTCCTCCAACCTACACATGAAAAACCAAGAGTTAAGGATTTAGACCTAGGTCTTATGACTCCAAAGGAATCCAGTTGGGTTGGTTTTCTGAATTCTTCGGTATAGCAGGAGAAACAAGACAAATTGCCTGGGATTTGGAGATTGAATAGGTGGTGATGAAATTTAAAAAAAAAAACTTGCTTTTAGAAATGTAGCAATGAAGGGAGAGTAACAACATGTTATTGATTTTTTTTAAGATTAGGGCAGACTTGAATATGTTCATAAGGTGAATGGAAAAATCTAGTAGGGAGTGAAAGATAGAAGATATATAACAGGATGACAGATGGAGGAAGGTCTCAGAGATGGGCAGTAATGAGGCTGAAGGTACAGAAGGAGGTTAAAAGATCATAGTTAGCAAGTCAGTCTGTGGCAACAAAATAGAATTAAATTGTCACACAGTGATACCCAACTCATACTCAATGAATCTTAGAGTTGAAAGGAACCTTAGCAGTCTTCTATTAGAGGTCCCTAATCAGTGCTGAATGTCCTTGGCAATATGTCCTGACAATGGTAATCTAATTTCTGCTTGTATACTTTTGCTGAGAGCTGATTCATTACCTCGCAAGGCAGCTTACTCCATTTGTTCTCAGCAGTACCCAATTTAAGCAACTGCCTTACCTAGGCCAAGTTGAAAGAGTTATATAATTACCCAAGCTGGGAAAATAATGCACTTCTTTGAAAGGCTATTGATCTGGTCTTCTAACTAAAAGCTTCTTAATCTTTCTACCCTTCTCTACAGATTTCTTTTCACAATTTAATGGGAAGAGTTAACCAGACATGGGTGAGTTCATTCATTCTCCTGGGTCTGTCTAGTGACCAGAGGACTCAGATCTCACTCTTTGTCCTTTTCCTGGCAATGTATCTGGTCACTGTGCTTGGAAATATCCTTATCATCATTCTGATTCGTCTCGACAGCCACCTCCACACACCAATGTATTTCTTTCTCATTAATCTCTCTCTTGTGGATGTCTCTTATGCTACCACTATTGTCCCACAGTTGTTGATTCATTTCTTGGAAGAGGAGAAATTAATTCCTTACCTGAGCTGTGCAGCTCAGTTATTTTTCTCTCTGGGTCTAGGTGGGATTGAATTTGTTTTGCTGGCAACAATGGCTTATGACCGCTATGTGGCAGTTTGCAATCCATTGCGCTATTCAGCCATCATGCATGGTGGACTGTGTGTTAGGCTGGTAGCTGCCTCCTGGGTAAGCGGTTCCCTGAACTCTCTCATGCAGACAGCCATCACTTTCCAGCTTCCCACATGCACAAACCGGGTCATTGACCACATATCATGTGAGCTCTTAGCTGTAGTCAGATTAGCCTGTGTGGACACATCTTCCAATGAGGTTGCAATTATGGCTTCCAGCATCATCCTGCTCATGACCCCATTCTTGTTGGTTCTGCTGTCCTATATCAAGATCATCTCAACTATCCTGAAGATTCAGTCCACAGAGGGAAGGAAGAAAGCCTTCCAGACTTGTGCCTCCCACCTGACAGTGGTGGCTTTGTGCTATGGGATGGCCATTTTCACTTATATCCAGCCCCACTCAACCCCTAATATACTTCAGGAGAAGATGATTTCACTATTCTATGCCTTATTAACACCCATGTTGAACCCTGTGATTTACAGTGTGAGGAATAAGGAAGTGAAGGGAGCATGGCAGAAACTTCTAGGGCAGTTCTATGAAATAAAGGTAAAGCTGACATCCTCATAAGTCACAAGGAGAGGCTGCAGTGTCTCGTGCCCTCCCACCCAGACCTGACTATGACAAGAGCTGTTCACGTGTCTTTCCTCTCCCTTTTGAGAGATGGGAGCATTCTTCCTGTCTATATGGGAAAGGTAGGCCAAAGATATAGTAGGCAGCATCTTGAGTGATACAATCCAAATTCACAGGGACATAACTCATACCATTTTATCCTTGCTCTCAATGTCCTGGCCTCCAGGATGCACCCTCTCCCCCACCCCCACCATGTGCGGTGCCTTGGAGAGCCTCATCCTTCCTTCTTTAGCTTCCTTTTGTGTTTTTTTCTGCCCCTAATAGATTGTAGACTCTTCAAATGCAGGGAACATCTTTCTTTTTTCATGTTTATATCCCTGATGCCTAGTACAGTGCCTGGCATAGTAGTAGATGCTTGACAAATGTTTATTGGCTATTGACATCTTATGTAAAATATTAAATTCTATTTTGTCACTTTGATTTGCCACATTTATTACCCTCCATATCACCACCAATCATGAAATGAGCACCAGTTCTTGAAATGAACAATTTCTTCTTAAGACAAAATTCATTTAAATGCTAGAAGAATTGCTCAGAATAGCAAGTGACAATTTGAGTCCAACATAAGATAGTAAAGCTTGGTCTATATGCTCACATGCCAAGGAAGGAAAACCTTTTCTATTTTTTTATATAAAACTCCAGAATTCTATAATGTAAAGCTTGCTTTTTTTTCTTTTTAATTCTATAGGTTCAACTTGTAGTTGTCAAAGCTTCCCTTCTTCTCTTTACTTCCTCCTCTTCCCCTTCTTTCTCCTCCTCCCCCTTCTCTTCCTCCTCCCCTCTCTTTCTTCTTTCTTTATCTTACCATCCATATTTATCCTCCTATCCATTCTCACTGGGGAAAAAAAAACTCATAGGACAATATGCATAGTCAAACACAACAAGTTTCAACATTCCTATGTCTGAAAATGTATCTTGTTCTGCATCTTGAATATATCCTCTCTTTGTCAAGAGGTGGATCACATAAGAAGGAACACTTCAGCACTAAAATTAAGGAAGAAGTGCTTTGACAGGGCCTTCTTAATTCTGGGGACATTGTCTATGTCTGTGCAGAGCACAAATAGATTGGAAGAATTCATTTAGGGAAGGACATCTCTTGTGGAGATTAGAGCAGAAATCAGCCAAGCCAACAGTCTTGAAATTATAAGCATAAAACCATAGGCCTCACAGGCATAATTCCACTGATTCTTGAGAGAAATGTAAACTCATTCCTTCAATAAGCATTAATTAAATGTAAGGCTCTGCAAGGATCATAGGAGATTACAAAACAATATGGAAACAGTCCCAATTCTCAAGGACTAACAATTTAAAGTTATACATTTACACAGATGAATATAAGCTCCATAATTGAAGGGGATATCTGTTCTTGTATCACCAGTACCTAACACAGTCCCCTTCCAATAATTGGTACTTGACAAATAAATGCTTTTTGGGTTTGATTGGATAAGTAAATATGTGATTTATTAGGAAGATCAGAAAAGGATTCACATAGGAATTAACAGGTGAATTGAATCTTAAATGAAACACAAGGTTCTAAGTGTGTGGTGAGAAGGGAGCACATTTATAGGCATGTGAGATAGCCTTTGCAAAGATATAGATATGAGCAATGGAATCCTGAATTTGGGGACATGCCAATTTGCTCAGAATGGAGGGTGCATTAAAGGAAATGATGTGAAATAACTGTGGAAAGGAGAGATAGATCCCAACTGTGAGGAGTTTTAAATGCACAAATGAGAAATTCATATTTTATCTTACGACCAATAAGAAGCCATTGAACATTCTTGTGTGACATGGTCAGACCAGATTTCTGTATGGAAGCAAATAAATGGCATGACTGAGAGAACAAAAAAATTGCAAGTGTGTGTGTGTGTGTGTGAGAGAGAGAGAGAGAGAGAGAGAGAGAGAGAGAGAGAGAGAGAGAGAGAGAGAGAGAGAG
>NW_027185784.1:28446538-28449765 GCF_028583685.1 Petaurus breviceps papuanus
GAGAGAGAGAGAGAGAGAGAGAGAGAGAGAGAGAGAGAGAGAGAGAGTAAATACTAATTACATACCTTCCAAGTTTTTTGTCTACAAGACTAATTGAGCCAGAGTGGGGTTAATGTTTATTGCAAAAGTAAAAATCAGCCTAAACAAGACAATTAAAGAAAAGAGCATGGTATATTGGAAAGAGTGCCAATTTGAGAATCAGAAGAGAGAGATTTGAATTCCTGGCTCTATTATATTCTTTCTGTATATTTAACCTATGTGAACTTCAGTAACATCATCTGTAAAATAAGGGCTTGACCTAGACAGTTATTTCCTTTCCTGATCCTATGAAGCTATGAACATAGGAAGCTGTATTATGAAATGGATAGAGCATTACATCTGGAATCAGGAAGACCAAAGTTCAAATTTGACCTCAAACACTTAATAACTGTGTCACGCCAGGCAACTCACTTAACCTTTCTTTGCCTTAGTTTTCTCAGGTGTAAAAGTGAGATAATTATAGCACCTACCTCCCAGAGTTATTCTGTTGATAAAATATTTCCAATATTTTCAACATTAAAGCACAATACACATGGTGGCTGTAGTTATTAATAGTATTAATTACTAATAACATTTCTTATTAATTATAATTATAATACTAGTTATTCACAGTATAAATTGATTAATGAAGATTAATTCTTAATATTATTTACTACAATAGTTATATTACATTATGAATAATAACCTCACCACTACTATTCCCACTACTCCTACTCTTACTACTTCTACTACTGTTATCTGTCAACTTGGCTTTAAGTTGAAATCAATGTCCTTCATGCAAGAAGGTCAGTCAAACACATAGGGGCAAGAAGAAAGGATAGAAATTTAAGTTCATGGCTTTTTTAAAAGAAGCTCTAGTCTGCAGTAACCTTTCTTTTCCTTTGTCACTCACCACAACAGCCCCATAGAAGACCTCACCAACTCTGTTGACCCAAGATGTCTATGCTGCCATATAAAGAGGGTATCAAATTTACTTCTATTGGAAATCCTAGATGAATAAGAGGAAGAAATAATGAAGTAGATGACATAATAATACTGGGGTTAGGAGAAGAGTGGGTGAAAATTATCTGTCATTTAAAGTTTTTGATTCTCAGAATTTTCTTTCCCCCCAAAACAGGCTATACCTAGCATCTACCTTCCTGGCTTTGTTTCCACATCAAATAATTAGATTTGTAGATTTCCCATATATTTCTGAGCATTTTGTGCTATTCAAAGTATTTTCACAAATTTCACTGCTCCTCATCACAACCCTGTGAGTTCATCAGGGCTGACTGATAACAATTTCCATTTGACAGATGACGAAACTGAAGCCCCAGGGTAACCATGTGACTTGCTCAAAGTATCACAAATTGAATGTGAATCTACTTGAACATCAAAACCTGATGGAAATTCTGGAAATCAAGCAAGGGGAATGACTTTGGAAAGTCACTTCCCCTCTTGGGGGATGTTTGCTCATGTAGACTACACTGATCTCAAAAAAAAATAACATTCTGAAATTCTACTACTCCTTTGAAATTTCAAACACATAGCTGTAAAGACTGAATTTAAAGACCTGCTCTCTATAGCCTGCAGAGTCCTCAGACAAAAGCTAGAAGGCTCCAGGCATAAGATGGGGGATGTGTCTGATAAGTTTATAAAAACAATCATAGACTATAAAGCATGGAGAGTCACACCTCCTCAAACCGTTTGACAGTCATTGATAATCTTAGAATGCAATGCCTTTGACAAGGAGAACTGTGAAGACAAATTACTTCAATAAGAAATGATGACATAATTTAATATTTAGGGACTTCAAAATAACTATAAAATACAGATCCCTTGTAGAAGGAAGCAGGACTGCACAGTTAAATCCCACAATACTCCATGTGATAGCCATAATCCAAGTTTCTTATGGGAACCTTAGATCATTTATCTTCTTTGCCCCCCACTTTTGCCTGAATTTTGGGAAACATGGGTTTTCTCAGTTCTTCTGACATTATAAAGGATCATAATCCCTTTTTGCTTAATCTAATTAATATGTGATAAATATGAAGAAAGCAAATGAAGACAAATAGTTCCAAATAAATAAGTAAAATAAAAACAAAATATTTTACAAATGCTTAAGATGGACAGTTCTCTATAGTTTTAAATTTTATTTTATAGTTTATTTTATTTTGTATAATTTATTTTATTCTTTAATTTGTTTATTTTTCATTTTCAACATTCACTTCCACAATATTTTGAGTTCTAAATTTTCTCTCCATCTCTCCCCCCTCCCCAAGACAGCATGCATTCTGATTACCCTTTTCCCAAATCTGCCCTCCCTTCTATCATCCTTCTCTCCTCTTATCCCCTTCCCTTCTATTTTTCTATAGGGCAAGATGGATTTCTATACCCCATTGCCCATGTCTTATTTCCCACTTGCATGCAAAAAGCAATTTTTAACATTCATTTTTAAAACTTTGAGTTCCACATGCTCACCCTTTCCCCCTCCCAACACACCACCATTGAGAAAGCAAGCAATCTGATATAGGTAATACATGTGTAGTCATGTAAAACACTTCCATAATGGTCATGTTGTGAAAGACTAACTATATTTCCCTCCACCCTATCCTGCCCCCCCATTTGGATTTCCACAATTTTGAAGAAATTAGTGCTTTTAATCCTATTTGAATAAGGACTTAGTTCTAGCTTCATTCTTCTCAGTCTTGGGGGGACTTAGCATTCCATCTATAAGTTGGTATTCTGTTATACCTGATGACAAAACTTCAAGCCTTGGAAAGTCAAGTAAGGAAGTGAGGATAAAGCTCAAGTCTATATACAATAACCTGAATCAAGAAGGGATGTAGATCCCATTAGCCTAAGAAAGAACAAATCAATAGTCAAGTTAACAGATAGGTGTCAAAGTAGACATAGGAGCTAGTCATCAAAGATGAGGCAGAAGACCAGAACTCCAAATACAGGGATAAAGTCAAAGACAAAGGTCAAATTGAGTAATGAGTCAAAACCATAAGAACAGTACATAGTTACAGCCACAGCTCTTCTCAGCAATGTGAAGTTCTAAGACAATTCCAAAAGGCTAATGATGGAAAGTACTATCCACATCCAGACAAAGAATTTCAGAGTCTGAATGCAGATTGAAGCATACTATTTGTACTCATGCTCTCTCTCTCTCTCTCTCTCTCTCTCTCTCTCTCTCTCTCTCTCTC
>NW_027185784.1:28449775-28540667 GCF_028583685.1 Petaurus breviceps papuanus
TCTCTCTCTCTCTCTCTCTCTCTCTCTCTCTCTCTCTCTCTCTCTCTTTCTCTCTCTCTCTTTCTCTCTCTTTCTCTCTCCAGAAAGAACATATCAGAATGCATGTTTTCTTGGGGAGGGGAGTGAGGTGGAGACAATTTAAAACTCAAAAGCTTATGGATATTGAAAACTATAAATAAATTAATTAATTTTTAGTATTAATTTTTAATTAAGTAATTTTTTAATTAAATAAAAATTTCAAATCTTTAAAAAATGCAGAAAAAAACTCCATGGGAGCAGAAAGATAGTGTTAAATCTTCCTCCCCTCTCCTAACATTGACTTTTGTAGTCTTGGTTCCAGGATACCCAACAACTTGAACCCTCCATTATATCAGCATTTACTAAAGCTAAATTTACCACTCTGTGGGCAACTCACTGAAGTGAGTTGGTGTCTCCAATAAGGCTCATTTTAAGTTTATTCATGCTTGTAATAACCTATACACTATTGAACACCATCCTCAAGTAATGCAGGTATAACATGTTTTCTCTCCTCCAACCCTCATTACCTTCATCTCAGTCTGCATCATGCAGAATGAATGTGTCATCATTTTCCAATCACTATATTGGCCTGAAGTAGGCCAGATACAGAATATTCTGCTATGCACTGAAGTTATAAAGACAAAAATGAAGCAGTCCTTTCTTTATAAGGATCATATTCTATAGCAGAAGATAACATATACATACACATACACAAAAATATACAAAATAAATAGAAGCTTACCTGCTTACAAGTCATTTCAGAAAGCAACCAAAATTGGGGCAGCTAGGTGACACAGTGAATAGAGCACTGGCCCTGGAGTCACGAGGACCTGAGTTCAAATCAAGCCTCAGACACAACACAAAAACCAGCTGTGTGACCTTGGGCAAGTCACTTAATCCCAATTGCCCTCCAAAAAAAAAAAAAAGAAAGCAACCAAAATTGTGTGTGACTTTGCAATCTATCAGTATATAACCATGAGACATAAGGGAAACTTCTCTTGATATCTAGTTATATGCCATGTCTTTATTTCCATTATAATAGCAAAACATAACTGCAGAGAGCATCTTGGTGCTATCCTTTCCGCTAGTGCTGAATCAGTTTATTGCACTCCATTTTAGCACTGATCTCCACATTTATTGGTACAAATTATTGTAGATCTTCTAGTTAAAATTTCTGCACAATAGTTTCCTCTAGAACAGTTTCTAAATTTGATTTTGTATTTGTGATATTCTGTACCAACCTCTATGCCTCTTCTCGGATGGTTTCCATGTCTTGTAATTCACTCCTTTCTCACTTCTACCTTATGGAATAGGTAAATTGTTTGAAAATATCCTAACCTGACACCTTATGTGGATTTCTGTCATGAGCTATCCAGATACTAATGGTGTATCAATCTTGAAATTACCTCATGTATACTTCAACTTACACACACACACACACACACACGCATATATATATATATATATATATATATATATATATATATATATATATATATATATATATATATATATATATATATCATACTTATCTATTAATATGTTGTGTTCCTACAGTAGAATGTTGGCTTCTTGAAGGGAGGAGTTAATGAGCAAATAAGAGTCAGAGAACATAATGAAATTCAAAATGTATATTTTTTTTATTTAATTCAATTCAATTTTAATTTAATTAACTATTTTGCATAAAGAAAATCAATATAATCCAGTTTAGAAGGAAAGCAGAAAACTGGGAAACATTTTTTTTTTCTACTAGTGTTTCTGATAAAGGCATCATTTACCAAATATATAGAGAGCAGAGTCAAATTTATGAGAATACAAGTCATTCTCCAATTGATAAAAGGTCAAATGATATGAATAGGCAGTTTTCACATAAAGAAATTAAACTACCTATAGTCATATGAAAAAATGCTCTAAATCACTGTTGATTAGAGAAATGCAAATCAAAACAACTTTGAGGTACCACCTTATATCTACCAGGTTGACTAATATGACGAAAAAGGGAAATGATGACTATTGGAGAAGATGTGAGAAAATTAAAACACTAATGCATTGTTTGTGGAGTTGTGAACTAATCTAACCATTCTGGAGAACAATTTGGAACTATGACCAAAGGGCTATAAAATTGTGCTTAGCCTTTGATACAGCAATGGCACTACTAGGTCTGCATCCAAAGAGATCATAAAAAGGGAAAGGAATCACATGTACATATTATATACAACAGCTTTTTGTGGTAGCAAAGAATTGGAAATTGAGGGGATGCCTATCAATTAGGGAATGGGTGAACAGGTTGTGGTATGTGAATGTAATGGAATACTCTTATTGCATAAGAAATAATGAGCAGATGGATTTCAGAAAAATCTGGGAAGACTTACATTAAATGATGCTGAGTGAAGTGAGCAGAACCAGGAGAACATTGTGCACAGTAACAGCAACAATGAGTGATGATGAACTTTGATAGACTTGGCTCTTAACAACAAGTGATCTAAGACAATTCCAAAAGACTCATGATGAAAAATGCTATCCACTTCCAAAGAAAGAACTATGGAGTCTGAATGCAGATCAAAACATACCGCTTTTACACTTTTTTCTTTTTCTCATAGTTTTTCCCTTTTATTCTGATTCTTCATTCACAACATGACTAATGTGAAAATATATTTTAAAAGATTGTACATGTATATATCAGATCGCTTTCTTGGGAAGGGGGTACTAGAGAGAGGGAAAGAGGGGAAAAATGGAACTCAAAATCTTATAAAATTGATTGTTGGAAATTAAAAATACCTAAAAAAAGAATGTTCCTGGGAGGCACAGGCTGATTTTTTTTCATGTTTATATCGTTTTTATGATATATATTTATATCATGAGAAGTTAACACAGTACTTTGTATATAGGGGGTGCTAAATAATACTTATTGAATTGAATTGAGCTAAAAGATCTTGTAGGCATTAAAATGTAAACATTAATCTAAAAACAAAAAGATAAAATAGCTTCTCAATACTCCATTCAAACTAAGCACACTTAGAATGGGAGACAACAATACATCATAACTCCTTGAATAATGTTATGATGTCAGGAATCCCATGGTAAAAGACTATATTTTAATCATAATTGTTGACTTTTTGTATTTTTACAATTTTAATAATTTATTCATCATCCAACTATTAGTTGTAACTGTATGTTAGAAAAGGGGGAACTCATCAACTTTACTTATGCAGAAATCACAATAACCTATAAACAAAGAATATTCCATTTTGATTTGTCACTTAAAACTACACATTTCTACATCATAATATTTTATTTTTAAACATTAATTTTATGTTCCTCAATATTTTCATTGATGCATTATTGAAAAGCATATGTTAACAAAAGAGCAATAGAAATATGTATAAGTGCACTCTACCAAAGTATTAACCTAATCATATTTCTTATTTTCATGTCCTATTTTGAGCTCCTTTCCTGAGTATTTATGTTAGATTTATTTTCATTGTAGCCAGTTTGTATAGTTTTATTCTGTTTTTTTGTCCAAATCAATGCATGTGTGTATTGTTATTGTATTGAATTTTTCATAATTATCATTTAATAAGGTAGAGTTGTGCTCCATTACATTACTATAACATAATTTGTTTAGTCATTTCCTCATTTTGCAGAAAACTTAGGTATTTGGAGTTATTTTCTATTACAAATGAAATATTAGGAATATTTTGTACAGGTATGACATTTTATTATTAATCACTTTCTTACTTTGTAATTCCTGAAGTGGAAATGACTAATAATACTTTTGTATTTCATTGTATAATTCCATATTTATTTCCTAAAAATTTGAATTCTCTCATCATCCTATTAATAATATATTTTAAAAATTACAGCCCTACTAATTGCGAATGTTCCTGTATATTTTATCTGACAACTTGATTCTTATCAGACAATTTCTGATTTTTATTAATTTGGAACTGATCATTAGAGGTTTTTAAAATTTTTGTAGATCATGTTTCTGTAGTCAGAATCTGACTATTTGAAGCATATGAATATTTGAAGCATTTGACCACTTATTTTTGATGTGAACATTTTTTCCCTGAATCTCACTTCTTTTCTCATTTTGGCTACATTGGCTATTACCATGTAAATGTTTCTAACATGATCAATCAATATTGTCACTTGTAATTTCTCCAAGTCATGTATACTTAAGATTTTTTTAACATCTTAAAATTTTAAAGATATCATACTCCATTTTCTTCAAGGTTCCACCCCCACTTCCCAATATTTAAACAAATGGTCTTAAAAGATTGAATCAAGAAGTGAGATGGTAAAAGTTGCATTTTTGAAAGACTAATTTGATGACAGTATGCATAGTATAGATCGGCATGGGAAGAGATCAGGATTAGGTAGATGCTTGTGGTAATCTAGGTGTAGTGTGAAGAAAATCTGGATAATGATATGGGCAGTAAACGTGGAAAGGAGGAAATGCATGGCAGAAATATTTTGAAAGAAAAATAGAAAGGATTAGGTGATAGAATGTGTATAGAGGATGTAGAAGAGGAATGGCCATAAGATGACTCCAAAGTTTCAAGTCTGGTTGATTGGGAGAATGCTCCTACTGTAGATAACTGGGGAATTATTAGTATGGTGTTTCTATTCCAGCTATACTATTTTCATTTTTTTTCTGAGAGAGCAGAATTCTCTGGGTAAAACAGTCTGGAATCTATAAGTGTCATTACTCAATGCAGGAAAAAAAAAAACATTACTACAGAAATGTATATACTGTGAAGCAAAAGCAAGCCTACTTTTTCATCTCCTTATATTATAGTGCCATATTTACCAAAGCAACACGGTAAGTAATGAAACAAATGATCATGGCAAAAGAACAAATGAAAAGATCAGTGAATGCTAGGAGCATAAATGAGTAGGAGGGTGGATTGTTGGATGAGTAGCTAGAAGGCATATTGGGATGAATAAATGGATGGGTAGATGGAGTCTGGCAATGACTCAATCAAGTGCCTACTCTCAGTGTGTTTTGAAATTTTCCAAGAATAACATTTTTAACCTTTCTTTGGAAACAACTCATATGTCAGTTATGCATTTCTTATTTTCTTCCCCCCCAATTTGCATTATTTAATATTGATAATCTCGTTTTTATTATCTTAAATAATCTTATTTTTATCTTCTTATTAAATCTTATCTTTAAATATCTTATTTTTGTTATTACCATCTTTAAATGTATTTAGAATTTTGAAATAGTAACTATGTATCATTCTCTGAGGTATACATAAACCTTCAGTCACAGGTTATAATAGAGTTTTAGAGCTTGAAGGAATCTTAGATGGCCTCAGGTCATCACTGATTTAAAACACTTGGATTTGTGGCAACTATTCAGAACCAAGAGAGCATGCCTAGATGTCCTAGGTTGTAGTGAAGCTTTTAGATCTGCCAAGCAACTAGCAGACTGCTGGCACAAGGTGAGAGAATAGGCTATGTGAAGATTGCAGGATAAAAGAGGTATGGAATTGGTTTAACTCTTCATGACCCTTGGACCAGTAATGAACCAGGGGCCATGAGAAGATAATGCTATTCTGTAGACAGCATGATAAAGTGGATTCACTGTGTAATATAGTCTAAGAATCCATATTTCCAGTCTAACTCTTGGTAGAGAGAGAGAGCCTCTCTCCTTTTATGCATAAAACTAACTATAAGATAAGAAATTTGATACAGTATCATTTATCAACTTTTATTAAGTTCCTACCTTGTTTAAAGCATACTGGTAGGCCCTGGGGCTGCAAAGATAAGATCTACTCCTCAAAATATATGCAAATATATGCATTTTTATATTTATTATAAGATAATAATAATTATACAGAATTTCTAAAACACTTTTTCATTTTCTTACTATCTTTTGTCTCATTTAATTTTCATGATAATCATCAAAGGTAGGGAGAAATGGTCTTATTTTCCTAAATTCTCTGATAGTGAAGTTAAAATACAGAAAGATTAAGTAAATTACTCAAAGGGATACAAGAAATCAGTATGATCTAGGACTAAATATAGGTCTCCTGACTCCTATCTCTGGAGTCACTAGTTTTCCATTAGTATTGTAACATAATTAGAGAAAGGACCAGTAGGGGATTATAGGGAGGGTACACAGAGGAAAGACATTGCAAAAAGGGATTAAGGGTGTAGATGAATATGCAAGCTTTCACTATCTGAGGGAAGATGATAAAGAAAGGGAGTAAGGAAAGAATAGAACCAAACAAAATAGGGTCCTAGAGAAGATAAACTTTTAGGGATTACCCAATTTAAGATAATAGGGTTTAAGAGAGGAACTGTTCTTAAAATCAAACTCTGGCTTAGTGTGAAAAGTCTGGGGAACAAAATTAAATAGGAAGAGGAAAATAAGACCCTAGAGAGGGAATGTTAATTTCCCTCTCATAATGTCAAACATCTTGGAACCTTCAACAACACAAGTGCCTCTGGAGCTTCCTTCTCCCAAAGACCTGTATGATGTAAACATTATTGCCCATTGAAGATGAGCTAAGTATCCACTTCAAACAAGTGTTTGTAAGTCACAGGAAAATTTCTGTAGCTGAAGGTAGAATTTTCTCTGGGAGGCTAATGCTGAATGTGGGGGTAGGAAACTGTCACTATGACCAAAATAAAATGGAAGCATCTTCAAGATTTTGAAATGAGCTTCATGTGCTCATTGTCTCTGTTCCTCAGAATTTTGAGCATTTAGGAAAAATTTAATATACACTATCATCTTGCTTCTTTTTCATTGCAGAAGTATCATCAGATCCTACTGGTCCCATCTAGCGGAACTGAGAATCCGAAAAAAGATTACCAAATAGTCTTAAGACTGAATAGAGTGTTGAAACATTTAAATTTGGGGTTAAAGTGACACCAAAATTTACCAAGTGGTTAGATCTTCACAGTCCAGTTATGGGAAATCATGTGAATAATGAATGGGAAATACATCTGGAAAATTGCCTCAAACTTTGACTTTGCTTAAATTGGATTTAAAAAACAGATTTAAGTTTGGGGATCAACTCTTTCTTTTATTTCAAAGAATAAACCTGTATTCCTAGTCTTGGAATTTCTGTTAAGCAATGAGGAGGATAATTATCCTCAAATGTTTTAATGCTTTGCAAAAAAAAAAAATTCACATGTATTTTTCATGAATAGAAAAGCTGTAATGGAAGATAAGTAGATTTTTTGAAGATTCATATGCAGACATGGCTTTGAAAAATCAGTGCCTTTATCTCTCTTTTGGTCTCTCAGATCACTTATTACATTTTATCATAAGGAAAGGAAAAGATAGATCAGTGGAGTATTGTGGTGCAAGATAGAAAGGGACAATGGTATAAGAAAGACTTTGATATAAAACACATTAGAAGGTTGTGAAAGGCAATTGTATTTAATTTTAGAAAGGGAGAAAACATGAATTTGTTTTCTCTCCAGAAAAATTAAGTAATAGTTTATAGTTAAATATTTCATAATATTATTTGGGATTTTTGAAGTTACAATGGTATATCTAAACATTATCTCTCAGAGTTAGGATAAGAGGGATTTGAAAACATCAAAATCGGGTCAATAAGAAAACACCTGAGCCTGGAGATTATTTCAGTAATCTGTTAAAAATGCAGGATTAGGTAATGCTTTTGTCTATATGACATCCACATCTGGATAAGGGGTGAAAAAGTAATTAGTGATTTAAATGTTTAGCCAGCATTGGAGATCCTATCAAATTTAGTTCAACAAATATTTCTTAAGTGCCTAATATAGTCATCATTGCACCAGATGCTTTTGGTATATGCTAAGTGCTTTAATCACTAACACAGAAGGGCAAATGTGATAGCGTAGTTATGAGCACATAAATTTCAAATGGAAAGTTTGGAAAGGGGATACTGATGACTACTGGAAGGATAGGCAGCCAAAATCTATACTGTAGGGGGTAGAGTGTGTAGAGTGTGACCCATCTCCAGTTCAAATTTAATCACACAATAGCAGTGGTTTTGTTGGGGACTATTCGTCTATGTAGTCAAGTCACTTAGTTGCACAGAACCTCAGTTTACTAACCTTTAAAATGGGCATTATAGTACTAACTTACAGGCTTGAGGATATAATGAGTTAATTTTTGTGAAGGTCTTAGTGAAGGTCATTAAAATACTATAAAACTTCAAAATGTTATATAAATGCTTGATCATTTCATTACTAGTAATGCTGTTATGTGACACCAAATTTTCCTATTTTTTTCAATACCGATGCCCTGGATATTTGAAATTGGTGATCAGCATATGTCCTGACCAAAAAAATCACCTTCACTGATTTAGCACTGGCCCCTGAAATTATGATTATGGATTCATTTCCTTTGAATTAAGTTTTACCTCTGCCAAACATATTATCTAAAGTGTGAACACATAAGGGAGGGATATCATTCAATAGCACTCATTTATACCTTTAATGAAATTCAATTTGCCCAATCACTTTCCTCTCTGGTAGCTAGCCAATGTTAGGGTACTGAGAAATTTTGACAGAGGAATAAGGGGAGTTAAGGGTTGGGAGAGGAAGGAATACCTTTGGAGTGTGAAATACTTCTTTGTCAGGATCATGAGGAGAAAAGAAGAAAAGAGGGGTTCAGTCCTTGTGCATTTAAAAATTCTTATTTCTCTGATTATGGATGGATATTAATGTGGTTACTTTTTTGGAAGGAATGCTTCCCATTCCAGATGAACTTTATAGACCTAGAAAAATAGTGATAGAGATATTTGTCTTTAGTTCCTCTTCCCTTTCCATCTCAAATTGGCACCCTTTTCACCACTGTCAGGGCCACTTTCCCTGTTCATCCCAAATTCACCAAAGTTCTGTTATATTCACATGATATGCCTTTTGTTGCAGGGAGGGAAATTATCTTATGAATCCATTCATACAAGGGAATTGTGTACCTTGACCTGGCACCTACCATAGAACAGTGGACTTCGAATCAGAAAACACAAGTTGGAGTCCTACCTCAGAGATTTGCTGGTTTTGTGATTTCTGAAAATTGCTTAATTGCTCGGACCCTCAATTTCCTGATGTATAAAATGAGGTAAATAATATTTGTACTTCTTTAAAGGGTGATTGTAAAGAAAGTGCTTTGTACACCTTAGAGGGTCACTTAAATATTGTGCTTGAATTCAATACTTAAATTGTTTAATGGTCTCCCAAGGAGTTTTTGAGGGCATTTACAATGAGAACTGCAAAGGGAAGTTAGCATTTAACCCACACAGATCAATCACAGATCTAAAAATAATGTTCATCAGTGATGGTCAATAGGGAGATATTGTTGGGTGGAGGATTTTTGGGTACCTTTCAACTCATGCTGTCCAAGTGAATCTTTCCTTTATCTCTATTTAAGTTGATTGTCATTGTATTACAGGAGAAAATATCTCTGTTCTTTTGAGGTTCATGTTTAAGGAGATAGACCACAGGGATACACTTTCCTATTGAGCAAGAATAGTTTATGTTTCTTTGCTTAAACAATGAGAATCCAAGAGAAAGATCCAGGAAGAAGGAAGAATTGGTTGGAACAATATCAGAAAAATGATATGATGGATGCAAAAGGCTAGAATTAGTACAGGTTAATTGATACTGATGACTTAGAGGATGACAGAGGAAAAAGAGAAAATGTGTTTATCTGGGAAGGGAGGACAAAAATAAGAGAGGTTATGAAAAAGGCCTTTGTTAAATATTATACATTCTTATTACCATTCAAGTATTCATTAATTATCTGTTAAAAACCTACTGTGTGTCATCACTATGCTGATACAATTTAGAACTTATCTTGTCTGCCTACAGAGGGACTGAATAGCATACAGGATGATCAATTCTTAAAAAGAAAAAAAATGAAACTTTAAGGTCAGATGATTTAAATTTGGATCTCAGTTTTGTTGTCTGTGTGATTTAGAAAGGTCACCTCTCTTGGTGAAGTAACTTACCTCTTTACCATTGAGGTAAAATGAAGAAAATGGTATAGTGCATTAAGTGGTGAACTTTGAAAGTTCAGAAAGGCCTGAGTTTGAATCTGCCTTACACATTTACTAGATAGGTGATACTGAACAAGTCACTTAACCTTTTCCTAGATCAATTTCCTAAGTTGTCAAATGTGAACTATGAATACCTAACTCCCGATGTTGTTATGAGACTAAAATGAAATAAAATGAGATAAAGTAAAATGCTTTTCAAAACATTAAAATATACAAAATATTAACTATCATTTTATATACACAGGGGCATCCAACACAACCATTTCCATATAAAAAACTTACTAATGAGTTCAGGAAAAACATTTGTAGAAATGTTCCAAATATCTCAATGCCATATGCACAGTCCTGTTGGTAGCTTTTGAGTTAGTTAAATTTAACTTGGTCTAGAATAAGGTATCCAAAACAATTTTAATGACTACTTCTATTCCTGCTATAAAAGTTTCAAAGTTATGCTATTATTACTAAAATAATAATAATATTTTTTTTGTTCCTGGCACAGAAAATTCCCACACAGTTTTGTCACCTATAAAATAAGTGGGACTTTCAAGTTTCCTCTAGTTCTAAATGTATGATTTGATAATTGATTGGATATGGGGTTAAAATTAATAATAAATTATAATTTTATATAAAATGAATTATATAAATAATAAATTTTATAATTATTAATTATAAATAATAAATATAAATAATAAAATCTTCCTAAAGATTAGGAAGAAAAAGTTGAAAATGGTTTCAGGGTTTGAAACCTTGGGAGACCTATGTGACCTATATTTGAAACCTATGTCTTTCGCGGTGGGAGAACATTGGTATTTGATTTAAAAAGAACAGTTTAATTCACTCATTTAAATTCAGGATAAGATATGCACCTGGGTTGGGGGGAAATAATGAATTTAAATATGTTGAATTTAAAGTGATGATAGTGAATTCAAGTAGAAATATCCAATGGGCATTTGGAGATATATGACTAAGGTATATGGTTAGATCTGAGAGGTATACATATAGAAATACATTATAAGTTTTGACATTAAGAAAATTCTGCAAGTGAGAATGTATACAAAAATAAAAGCAGATACAAATGAGGACAGGAATATGGCAAAACCTCATGGTTGAGAAATGAGAAAAAAGAGGAGTCAGTTAATAAGATCTAGAAAGAATAGTCAATGAAGAAGGAGAACAAGGAGAAAGAACCATCAAGGTCTGTGATTAGAACAGAAGTGTTCAATGGTGCCATATTTTGGGTAGAAGGTAAGGAGAATGAAGATTGATCCAAGTTGATTTGTGATTAGGAGACCATCAACAGGAAGATAGAATCAGTTATAAGGGAATAAGGAGGGGATGGTTGAAATGGAAATGAAAACAAGTAACATTAATTTGACAAGAACAAAACGCTAGCCCAAGGAGGAAAACCAGGTAAAGAAGAAAATTATTCCAAGATAGAGCATAACTATGGAAAGAAGGGGCATCATGTAGGATGAGATTAACAATACTAGAAATGCTGAGAAAAACTAAATGAGAAGGCTTTTCCTGTAGGAGAAATAAAGGTCAAAAGAGTATTATCAAAATATTTATAGCATCTAAATAGTTCGTATTTTGCATTTAGAAGGGGACACAAAAGACACAATTCCTCTCTTCTCTGCTATGTATGTGTTTCTTTTCTAATTTGCTGAAGATAATAGGACACTTTCTGAAGTGTTTTCTTAGTGTACCAGTATTTAAAGTTATATCTATCCATGAGAAGTTACACAGCTATGTAATGATTTGAAGAAGAAATAAACATTTTGGCCCTTCAATGTTGATTACATGAAAGGGAAATTGAGGGGCTATGCTGGAAAAAAAAATGATGACAAGATAAAAACTGAGGTCGGGTCACCATAATGGCCTAAACTTTAAGAAGATATTATGAAGATAGATTTACAATGACCCACTTCTAGTGTGCAGATGTATATTTTTTGAATGCAGGATTGCCTTGTGATTGCCAGTTTTGCTCATTGTTTACTACAGAAATGAAAGATAAAACGGTCATGGTATCATTCAATCTTATCAGGTGTTCTTAGGATCATAGGATTTTGAGTTAGAAGGTAATGTTGAGATAATCTGGTTTAACAGAACTGAAAATCAAAGAGAGCAAGAAATTTGCCCATGATCATTCAAGTAGTAAGTGTCAGAGTCAATTTTTGAACAGAAATTTGGCTAATAATCCATTTGTCACCTGCCACCCTGCATTGAACCCATTGATGAACAATGAAGATTTATTTCTTCTATCTACCTATGAACCAACTTTCATTTGTTATAGTTTTCTAAGAAGAAATAAGCAAGCAAGTCAAAAAAGCAGGAATGTAGGCACATTGGAGAAAATACAGTATTTGGGGTTGGATGACCTGAGTTCAAATCCCTCCCCTGTTATTGCCTGTGGAACAACAGGAAAGTATTGACAAGATTTGACAAAATATCCTTTTCCTCACAACTCCTTTTTGTCTTATCCTCAAATAGATTTTTGTTGAAGTTATTGATGCATTTCCCCTTTTATAAGGCATTTAGCCACAAGTTCTTTTCCCCCTTCCCATATTAATCAAATATGACTTTTCTAGACACTTTTCTAAACAGTTACCCAATATGCAAAATCAAGAGATTGGACTCAGTGATCTCTAAGGTTTTTTACAACCCCAAATTCTATAATTGTAGCATCATGTAACTAATTTTAATTAATAATCATATCTATAGATTGATTTTTGGAAAAAAAACACTCATCTCTTTGTTTAATGCTGTTATAAAAATTCAGTATAGATTCTCAATACAAAATTAGGTGCACGAAGATATTAAAGATGCAGATAAAATCACTACTTTATTTTTTTAAATAACTGACATTTATCACAACTTTAATGTTACCTGAACCTTTTACATATATTATTTCATCTGATTCTCACAACAACCCTATGGAGTAGGAAGTACAGTCTTATCTTCATTATTTTACAGATGAGGAAACTGAATTCTCCCTTATGACAAAGGCAGAATCAGAAATTGAATTTGAACTCAGGTAGATCAATTAGTCATTCAAATAGTATTTGCTAGGCACTTAATATGTCTTCCTGATTCCAAATTCAGCACTCTATATTATGGAGCACTTCCTCTTGTCCTTAGACCAGCAGTATTTCATCATCCACAGATATAAAGCTGTACATGGATTTGACAGAATGGCCTTTTCACACTGCTCCTTTAATCTTATGCTCAAACAGCTCTTTATCATAGTGATGATTATATTTCCCCTTTTATGTGATATTTAACTATAAGCTCTTTTTTTTCTCCCTCCCATATCCAACAAAGATGATTATTCTGGACACTAATTTGGCCTCCATTCAAATAACAGAGGTATTTTAGATAGATGACTCACAAGAAATTGAAAAGATTTTCTTATAATCAAAACTTAAAGCACTCAGCAGTCTAGTATCACCACCATGTGTGAGGTTCTCTCTTTTCTCATCTTTTTTCTTCTCATCCTTTCAAGCTGGTTTACCAGTGCCTTTAAGGAAGTATTATCTGCCTTCCATTTACTATGAATGCTATAAATGCACAGGGTGCATAAATTTTATTTTGGTGCCAAAAGCCTAATGCAGTTTTATACATATACAAGAGGCTTATTAAATATTTGCTGAAGTCATGGAAGTGGTGAATTTGGGCTACTCTTTCTTGAAGTTTGATTGTGGAAGAGGGGAGAGAGGACATGACTTTAGAGTGGAAGTTTAAAAAAAATTAACCAAGTACCCTTTTAGATTGGTGGGGAAAAGTCAGTATTAAGAGAGAGATTGAAAATTCACAAATAAGAGGATGATAGAGGAGATGAAGGTAATGGTGCTGAAGGGGCAAGTTTAAGTCCACTGACCCAGGTAAAAGGTTGAATTCACAGTCATGAAATAGAGTGAAACTAATGTTGAGGGACCAAACTCATGATCATAGAATCTTATATTTGGAAGAGGATTTAGAGGTCATCTAATCAATCTCCCTACACAGTGAGAAATCTGTTATGAAACATTCCTTCAAAATGGACATCCAGATGATCTGAAGACTTCCTCTGACAGGGGATCATTATTTCATGAGTCAAGTTTTTTTTTTTCCATTTGTTCTAGCCACATTCTATTGGAACCAACTGAGCTACTCATTTCAAACTAACAGAAATATTGAACAAAAAATCCTGGTGTGATAAAAGCACACAGCTTTGAAAACCTAAAGTTTTATTTTAGAACTCTCTGATCTCTCCTATTTCTTCTTCTCCCTGCAGGTTGTCCTTCACCATTTAATGGAAAAAGATAATCAGACATGGGTGACTTCATTCATTCTCCTGGGACTGTCTAGTGACTGGAGTATCCAGGTCTTTCTCTTTGTCCTGTTCTTGTCCATTTATCTGCTAGCTCTATTTGGAAACATCCTAATCATCATTCTGATCAGGCTGGACACTCGGCTGCATACTCCCATGTACTTCTTCCTCACCAACCTCAACCTTGTAGATGTCTCTTATGCTACCAGTATTGTCCCACAAATGTTGGTGCATTTCCTAGAAAAAGATAAAACAATTCCATATGTGGGCTGTGCTGCTCAGCTCTTTTTCTCTCTGGGTCTAGGTGGGATTGAGTTTGTTTTGCTGGCAACAATGGCTTATGATCGTTATATGGCTGTTTGCAACCCTCTGCGTTACTCAGCCCTCATGCATGTGGGCCTTTGTGTCAGATTAGTGGCTGCCTCCTGGGTCAGTGGGTCTCTGAACTCTCTCATGCAGACAGCCATCACTTTCCAGCTTCCCATGTGCACAAACCGGGTCATTGACCACATATCATGTGAGCTCTTAGCTGTAGTCAGATTAGCTTGTGTGGACACATCTTCCAATGAGGTTGCAATTATGGCTTCTAGCATTATCCTGCTCATGACCCCATTCTTGCTCATTCTGCTGTCCTATATCAAGATCATCTCTGCTATTCTGAAAATTCAGTCCACAGAGGGAAGAAAAAAAGCTTTCCAGACTTGTGCCTCCCACCTGACAGTGGTGTCTTTGTGCTATGGGATGACCATTTTTACTTATATTCAGCCCCACTCAAGTCCCAATATCCTTCAGGAAAAGATGATCTCACTATTCTATGCCCTTTTAATACCCATGCTGAACCCTCTGATTTACAGTGTGAGGAATAAGGAAGTGAAGGGAGCCTGGCAGAAGCTGCTTGGGCAATTCTATGAATTAAAGTCAAAGCTAGCTTCTTCATGAGTCACACAAAGAGATAGTTTTGTCTATAAATATACCCTCCAAGATTCAAGCATGGTCAGAACTATCCATCTCACTCTCTTCCTTTTGAGAATCGGAAGAACTCTTAATCATGATTTCAAGAAAGTGGGGGGGGGGGGCGATGAGAGATAGTGAGAGCCAGATATACTCACAGAGCCAGAACTTCCCAAGTTTGCTTCACTCTTCTTTTTGATGTTCTGAATAATCTAGAAAAGAAATTCTATTTTATCATTTAATTTGCCACATTTTTCATGTTCACCTGTTTCTTTTAAAACAAAGTATTTCAATATTGGAAGAATCGCTCAGAATAATTGCATATGGAGCTCTAGCATAATACAGTAAAAACTATCAATTTGTTTAATGCCAGGGAAGAAAATTCTTATTATTAAAATTAAGAAAGGAATACTTATTCAGAATCTCATATATTATGGACACACTGGCCGCATCTATGTTGAATAAAGAGATATCTTGAGTTAATTTAGTGAGGGAAAGAAGGAAAAATGTAATTTATTATTCATTTTGAACTTATACAAGTATGTGAACATTTCTTTTAGCCCTTCTTTTTTTAGATAAATACATTTATATAGGTAAGAAAGTGATCAGAGTGGCTGAAGAAACACTCATTTAGAGTTGTGTGTGTGTAGTTGCATAAAAAGCTTGACCCAGCTTAGTCTCAAAGGAATCATTTGTCACACATGTTTCTGAAACTTTGGCTATATAAATAGATTGAGTCAGAGGGAAGTCAGTATGACTACTTCAAAAGCAAAACAAACCTAGAAAACCTAGAACATATATATATATATATATATGTTTAAATAGAGAGAGAGAGAGAGAGAGAGAGAGAGAGAGAGAGAGAGAGAGAGAGAGAGAGAGAGAGAGAGAGAGAGAGAGAGAGAGCCATATATAGTTGAAAACAAGGGGTCAACTTGCATGTACCTTGGTAAAAATTTACTATACCTTAGAAGACTGTAACAGACCTCACCAACTTTGGTTAAAAGGCATGTTTCCTGACAGTTGAATGGAGTACCATAACCAATTTTTCTAGAAATTCTAGCTGGGAAATGAGGGCAAGAAGAGATAGAAATGATGAATAAAGATAGTTTAATAATGGAAGGAAGGGAGGAATAGATGAAGATCATCACTCATTATACTCCTGAATTTATAATTACTGAATTACCCTAGGGTTCCCCAGATCTGTCTTCCTTCCTATCTCCATTTTCCCATATGGTTAGAAACTTTGTCAGCTTCCCATATATGTAGCATTTTGTACTTATCAAATAGTTTCCAAATTCATTACCTCATCCATCCTCACAATAAACCCTGTGACATATGTGGTGGTGGCTTATGTTCATTTGGAATTAAATGAATCACTTAAGGCCAAATAGCTAGTTCATTGATCGGATTGAACCTCTCTGCCCAGTACTTTTCCCACAATATTCCCAAAGAATGCTGAATAAGTCCAAGGCAGTAACCTAAATTCATACTCCAACTTTTATCAGTGCTGTGGAATAAACTGCATTTAACAAGCTAGACAAGGGTTGTGGGAAACTGTAGGAACCCTTTTAGTGGACCAAAGAAACTCATCCTGGAAAAGGATAGATTAAATTGTCCCCAGCTGATCCTAGAAGAACTACTCTAGCTACCTTAGACCAAATCTACTTTTTTGAAACCTAACTAGAGTGCACACTAATCTAATAGTATTAAAAACAATTATTTTGACATATATTCACTCGGATGGCTTTATTATTCCTCCAGTATAGAAAAGACTGGTCCTACATTGTCTCTTTTAAAAGGCATTAATAAAAAGCATCAGTCTAATCTGGCATAAGGCATGCATGCTCCTTGAAGGTCTAGACTCTTTCATTTTATTTTTGTATCTTTACAATATAGGATGGTGTTTTGCCCTTAGTTCATGCTTAATTATTGGATTGGATTGGATTGAAAGACAAGTTCAAATTATGATTATGCTACTTACACAGTTGTAGGATCATAAGTGTCATTCTATCAACCTCAGTTTCCTCTTTTCTAAAATGAGTGTATTGAGCTAGATAATTTCTCATATCCTTTTGAACTCTAAATCCTATTTTTCAGAAAGAAGGAAATTATGATTTGGGTTGAGATAATTCCCAATAGGGTGTTTAAGACGGAGATGGTCCTTTTTAAGTTTACCTTTTTCTCTAAAAGAGAGAAACCCAAACTACTCTTGATAATTAAAGATTAAATAGAATTCCAGAGCTCCTCAAAATAGGAAGTGAGTACAATCATGATGGTTCAATTGACTGGCCTTCTATGAAGGGAATACTGAAGCTCCTCTTTGGAACTAGGTAAGGTATTCACTGAGAAGCAACATGGCTTAGTGGAAAGAATGCTAGATTTAACATCAGGAAAGTTAGGTTTTGAATGCATGGTGCTCAATTCTTTACTTTATTCTGGAAAAGATTGACTTAGTCAATCTCAGAGGATCTAATAATTCAACAATATAGATAATCAGGTAGCCACAAGTGCCAAATAGTAAATGGATTTTTTTATGACCCTTAGGGAATTTTGGAACATCTTCCTTAAAAAACATCCTCTCCTATTACATAGCAAGTAAAAGAAACAAATAAAAAATCCATATTTAGGTCCAGAGGCATGTGGCCAGGATAACAAGAAGATTCAAAACCATATCATATTTCACGTTATTTTTTATCAGTGAGTACATTCTCTGATTCTGAGTTTTCTCATGCCTATCATTTTAGCCTTATATTCCAAAAATAAGTTTCTTTATCTTTTCTTTTACATAAGACTTTCCATATTAAAAATAGTCACGTAAAGGATAAGTTTAAGATAAATAGGTACAGGAATATATTGGTAAATGTTTAAGAACTGTCCTCTGAAAAAAGAAATGTAGCCCAATAGAGTTTATTTATTTTTATTTTTTAATGCTTTATTAACTTCTGATTTACATCATTCATTTCCTCCAGATTTTGAGTTACAAATTTTCTCCCCATTTTTCCCCTACCCATTGCCCTCAAATAACAGTCCTACAGGATATCCCATCCTCCAATCAGCTTTCTCCCATATCTTCTCCCATACCCCCTTTGACTTTTCCAGTAGGGCATGGTAGATCTCTATGCCCCAGTGCCTGTATATCTTATTTCCCAATTACATGTAAAATAGTATGAATAACAGTATATATATATATATATATGTGTGTGTGTGTGTGTGTGTGTGTGTGTGTGTATAAACATTTGATTGTAAAACTTTGAATTCCAGATTCATTCACTTTCTCCCTTGTCACCCACCCTTACTGGGAAGATAAGCAATTCAGTATAGGTTGTACGTGTGTAACTAATGTAAAACATTAACATAGTAGATATATTGTAAAAGACTGACTATATTTCCCTGCCTCCTATCCCACTTCCCACTTGTTCTATTCTCTACTTTTATCCCATCCCTTTTCAAAAGTAGGTTCTTCAAACTTCCCTCTCCCCACCCCCCAGCCTGACCTCCCTTCCATCATATCCCCTCTCATCCCCTTCCCCCCTACTCTCCTGTAGAGTGAAATACCCTATTTTGTGTATATTTCATTCCCTCCCCGAGACATATTCAATGAGAATTAGGTTGACCCATTCCCTTTTGCCTTCCTATTCTTCCCCTCCATTGTAACCATTTTCCCTTGCCTCTTCTATATGAGAGATTATGTCTCTCATATTCTCCCATTCTGTCTCTTCCCATCTCCTCTCATTATATTCCTCTCTCACTGCTTAATTTCACATTTTAAGTATCAATCCTTGCTATTAAATTGGCCCTGCACCCTCTATCTATGTATGCCTGTAAACATATATACACACATTCACATATATATTCATACTCCCATATACCTTTTGATATAGACATATATATATATATTCCTATTCCCTTCAACTATTTTCATACTGAGAAAAGCTTCATCAGTTACAGTTATCATTTTTCCTTGTAGGAATGTTAATAGTTCAACTTTTATAAATTCCTTATGATTTCCTTTCCCTGTTTACTTTCTCATGCTTCTCTTGCTTCTTGTATCTGAATGTCAAATTTTCTATTCAACTCTGGTTTTTTCATTAAGAATGCTTGAAAGTCCTCTATTCCACTCAATAACCATATTTTCCCCTGAAACATGATACTCAGCTTTGCTGGGTAGGTGATTCTTGGTTGTAATCCCAGCTCCTTTGCCTTCCAGAATATCATATTCCAAGCCCTTTGATCCCTAAGTGTAGAAGTTGCCAGATCCTTTGTTCTCCTGATGGAGAACACAGTATTCAAGTTGTTTCTTCCTGGCTTCTTGTAATATTCTCTCCTTGATTTGGGAATTTTGGAACTTGGCTATAATATTCCTAGGAGTCTTCTTTTTGGGATCTTTTTCAGGAGGTGATCGGTGGATTCTTTCAACTTCTATATTGCCCTCTGGTTCTAAAACATCAGGGCTGTTTTCCTTGAGAATTTCTGGGAAGATAATTTCTAGGTTCTTTCTTTGATCATGGCTTTCAGGTAGTCCAATAATTTTTAAATTATCTCTCCTGGATCTATTTTCAAGGTCAGTGGTTTTTCCAATGAGATATTTCACATTACCTTCTATTCTTTCATTTGTTTGGATCTGTTTAATAGCATCTTGAGTCCTCATAAAGTCATTAGCTTTCATTTTCTCCAATCTAATTCTGAAGGAATAATTCTCCTCATTGAGCTTTAGAGATTCTTTTTCCATCTGTCAAATTCATCTTTTTAAGGCATTCTTCTCCTCATTGCCTTTTTGAGCCTCTTTTCCCATTTGATTTAGTCCATTTTTTAAGGTATTATTTTCCTCATTCAGGCTGTTGACTCTCATTTCATAATTTTCTTGCATCATTCTCATTTCTGTTCCCAGTTTTTCCTCTACTTCTCTTATCTGTTTCTTAAGGTCCTCTATGGCCTTGTACTAGCCCATATTTTTTTTTGGAAGCTTTTGGTGCACGTGTTCTGATTTTGCTGTCTTCCTCCTGTTCCATGCTTTGATCCTGTTCTTCCCCAAATAGGAGTGTAAGGTTGGGGTGTTCTGTTAATTTGATTTCCTTTGCCTGCTCATGTCACCACTCAGTCATTTGACACCTGGGCTTTTTGCCACAATAGGACTCTGCCACCAGACAGGAGAGCTTCATCCCAAATGCTGGGGTTTTCTCAGCTGCTGGAGGTATTAGTTGGGTTCCCTCTCTCAAGTCTCCACATGCTCTGGCAAGCTGTTCACACACCCCAGGACCTCCACCCTAGGCCGCAATCCAGATCCAGGTTAAAGCAAGAGGGATTACCCCTCAGCCTGGTTGCTTGGTGCCCCTACACTCTGCAGGCCAGACTGAAGCTGCCATGTGCCCGTAGCTGCAGCCCACAGCTGCTTTTTGCCCCGGGGGCAAAAGCCAATGCACTCCCAACTACTGGGTGCCAAAGTCCACACTGCACTGACCTCTCACTTTGTCTTTAGCATCTATGTGTTGATAATCCTATACTGCCACAATTGCTGGTGATCTGGAGTCCCTCCAGCTGGTCAGGCCCAGCCCTTGGGCTAAAACCTAGGCATGGGGCTGGGCTGAGCTCCCAGAGTGCTGTGCTGGCGGATTCCTGTGGCCTGCTGGGCTGTCCTCCACCAGAGGTTAGCTTCTCTGTGTCATTTTGTGGGTTCTGTAGCTCCAGAGTTTGTTCAGAGTTCCCTTTCACATGGATTGCAGGTGGTGGGAGCTGGAGTCACATGGAGGTCCTGTTTCTCTCCAATACAGTTTTAAGTTTTATCTGTATTATTATTTTCCAAAACTTCTTAAAGGCTAGAGATAATCAACTAAAAAAAATAATCAAACCTTGATTCGTAGCATTTGCTGATTTCCAAAATATTAATGATCACACTGAAAATTTCATAATTTTCTCTCACAGTCTGGTTCAAGTTGGCTCCAGCACATGTCAGTACATATGGATAGGTAAATAAATAGAAAGATAGATGGATGGATGGATAGATAGAACATTTATTAAGTGCTTACTATGTGTAAGGTTTTGTACTAAACACTAGAGAGAGACACAGGCAAGGAAAATCTTACTTGCCCTCAAGGAACTTACATTCTAATGGGAAAAACTTTACAAAGTTTTGTAAGAAGACAATGGCTGGCATGGAGGGTTGTCAAGGTAAAGCAAAATCTCAACTCAGAGCAGGGGGAGGGCAGGTATGTTGAGTAGACACCAGAAAGTGTCATGGAGACCTGGTTCAAGACAAGATAAAGCAAAAGCTTACCTATAAAACTAGATGACTTAGAGAGTAGAGTTCAAGATTGCCACGGGACAAAGTTGGTCCAAGAGCAGTGGCATAAGTAAAAATAGCTAGAAGTGGCAAGGAAGTCTGGCTTCTAGCAAAATTAGACAAAATATTCTTGGAACGTTTAATTTGGAGAAAAGAAGGCTATGGGGGAAATATGAGTGGGAGGCAGTGTGGATTCAAAGTCATTTTCTTTGAATGTTTAAAGGATTGTCATGTAGAAAAAGAAATATACTGCCTTTTACTGTCTCAGAGAGTGTCAGACTAGGACAAGTGGATGAAAATTATATGTAGACTGATTTTGTGCATAAGGAAAATATTCCTAGCAATTGAAACTGTCCAAAAATGGAATGTGTTGTCTTCTTCAGAAAAGAAGGTGCATAATTAGCAGACAACCACTTGTTGAAATAGTTATACAGAGACTTATTAATTTGGGTAGCTATTAGAGTAGATGATTTGTGGTCCCCTTCTAAATTGATTAACTGGGATCAGTTCCTTTGCTGGCAGGCTTAATTAGGACAGAATCTGAAACCTTACAAATGGGAGCATTAATTTTCTAAAAGTCAGGTTAATTAGGGAGAGATGATATTAATGTTAGCGTTCTTGGTGTTTACATTTACTTCTCTAAGTTGTCTTTCAGGAGAACGTTTTTAGTTATTGAGTGACAGAGCAAAACATCAATTACTTGTAGAACTTCAGTTTAGGAAGGGGCTATCTAGCATAACCTTGTACCTGAATCAATGAACAAGAATTTATTAAGAGTCTATGTGCCAGGCACTGTAGTAGGCCTACATTGGACAAGAAATGTGTTTATCTAAACTCTGTTTGGAGACCTCTAGTGAGGGTGAGACTACTGCTTGTCTCTTTGGGGAAAAATGATAAATCTAATCTATGGTAGGTCAGTATAAGAATTCTCTCTTCCCACTCCAATGCTTAAAAACGCACTTACATACTCACATGTACACATGCACATACACACACAAACATTATTGGGTACAAGAAAACATTTACAAGGATGGAGTGAAAATATTAAAGGGTATGAAGAAAATCTTATGAAGTCTAAGAAAACATTACCAAGTGAAATAAAAATATTGCAGTTAATTCTACAATTAGTACAAATGTGCCTGAATAGAATCACTTATGGTAAGCTAATAATTTTGGGTGGTTTTCCATGGAGTGAGTGTAAGGGGACTTTTACTCACATTTCCAACCAAATGGGCAGGGTTACTGACTATTATCATTCATTGTTTATCTTTCTCTTTTGAAACAGATGTTTTAGAGTCAGTGAAATTATCGTGCTAATCAATTCTAGTTCTCCATATCCTTTTCCTTGAGACTAACCATATACAGAAATGATTTGATGAGATCACTCATTTGTTCATCTACTCATTCAAAATTTTTTGAATATGTATTACAACAAAGATATTTTGGGTGATAAAAAGATGTGTAATACCTGTCTACCCTTAAAGACCTCAATTACTCATTAATATATTTGTTAAGAGTAGATGGTTCTTAGGGACGGCCAGGTAGCCCAGCGAGTAAGAGCACCGGTTCCAGTGTTGAGAAGACCTGGAGATTGAATCCCGGGCTTAGACACTTAGCACCCACACAGAAACACCTGGCCGTTTAACCTTGAGCAAGTTTCTTAACCCCAATTGCTTAGGGGCGGCCAGGTGGCTCAGTGAATAAGAGCACCGGCTCCAGTGTCGGGATGACCTGGATCAAATCAAATCCGGGCTCAGATACTCAGCACCACACCCAGAAATAACTGGCCGTGTAACCTTGAGCAAGTTACTTAACCCCAATTGCTTTAAAAAAAAAAAAAGAGTAGATGGTTCTAATCTTTCTTAAACTATCATAATTAACTCTATAAGTAAAATTCATTCAGAATGGAATAAAGGTATATTTAACCTCATTTTACAACAACAACAAAAAAACAACCTTATCTCTCCCACAAAAAGCAAATTAAATTTCATAATAAATTTTTTTAGAAAATAGATATCCTCCAACGAACTTTTATTTCCCAAATATCTATACAGAATTTTGGTCACTTACAGTCATTTAACACCTCCCTTATTTGATCAGCTATTTCGTGGTCTACTCCCACTGCCTCTATAAAGTGTTTAGGGCTCCTCAATGGAGAGAATGAGGGAAGTAGAGTGCTCCAGCAGGTGATCAGATGGGACAGCAGCAGCAAAAAGTACTGTGAGATTAAGAGAAAAGATGCTGGTGTGCCATGGTAACATAAGCCTTCCTTATTTGTTTGGACACATTTCTTGTCCAATGTAGGCCTACTGCAGTGCCTGGCACATAGACTCTTAATAAATTCTTGTTCATTGATTCAGGTACAAGGTTATACTAGATAGCCCCTTCCTAAACTGATGTTCTACAAGTAATTGATGTTTTGCTCTGTCACTCAATAACTAAAAACGTTCTCCTGAAAGACAATGAATGGATTATTATGAAATTTATTAGCCCTGATTAACAATAAACTATATTCAGAAAATAGCAGTTAGAAAGTTCCTGCCAGCTACAGGACAATCAAAACTGAGTAAGCCATGGGTCATGGGAGCACCTTGATTCTAGTTTGCATGAAATCCATTTTCCCAAATGTAAGAGATACTGACTTCCAGTTTCTGATTCTTCATTAAGATGTGTGAGTCAAATATTGAATGGAAACTTGGTTAAAAATCCTTTGTCCTCCGACCTGGAGATTGAATCCCGGGCTCAGACACTCAGCACCACACCCAGAAATAACTGGCCGTGTGACCTTGAGCAAGTTACTTAACCCCTATTGCTTAAAAAAAAAAAATCCTTTGTCCTCAAGTAGGAACAGGAGTCATAAGACACTAAGCAAACTTACTGTGCATTTCCTAGAACACTGCATGGTAACTGTGTTGCAGTGCCTTAACTCCTTTGTCCATTGGCAGAAAAAACATGGCCAAAAGGTACTAAGCAAACTTTCTTTCTTATAACTTCTGGGGGAAAGTAGTTGGTTCAGTCTCCAAGGATTGCTGTCTAGAAGAGACTGATCATAGCTATTAGATTTTTTAAAAGTATATTTTCTTTATCACTGTTATTTGAGTTGCTGACATATGGAAAACAATTATTCATGTTCTATGTGTTTCTGTGGAGAGTCAATTTGTTAAGCCAATGTAATATAGATAAAGCTCCATTAAATTTAGAAATATAAGAAAGAGGCAGCGTTTTATAGAGATGGTGACTCAAAGGCTTATTCTAATCTGATAAAACCACAACAATCCACACCTCCTCCATCACAAGTCAGTGCTGCTTAGCAGATTAGTGCAACTGAGATCCAGAAGGCCATTCATTCTTTGCTACCATTTCTGATCACCAAACCAATTCATTTTATTCCAATCACCCTAAGGCAGGGGTAGGGAACCTGCAGTCTCAAAGCCATGTGTGGCCCTCTAGGTCCTCAGGTATGACCCAAACATGACGTGTGGATTCAGTCCAAGGCTGCACTCGAGGACCTAGAGGGTCACATGTAACCTCAATACCACAAGTTCCCCACCCCCCACCCCAAGCTATTACTAATTATTTCTAAATTGAAGGATAAGTAGAGGAAGTTTTATATGAATCCCTTCAGGGAACACCACTTTGGGGAAGCTGGGGAAAAAGAAGAAAGATTTCCAATGGAGTACAAACAGGCCATCTTCAAATACCACCTTTGACACTTGGCAGGTATACTAACCATAGACAAACCACTTAACCTCTCATTCAGTTTTCTCTTCTTTAAAATGGGATTGATACCTGTAATATGTACCTCACAAGGTTGGTATGAGGAATAAATGAGATAATGTAGGCAAAAATCTTTGTAAACCTGAAAAAACTATCTTAAGTCCTTTCATTATTACTATGATTACACTGTTATTATTACCTCAAAAAAACATTCATTTGTAAAACTTTTAAAGTATCATAAATTCAATAAATATAGCCAAGCTATGATAAAACAATAAAGGTCATTGGGTACTCCTTCCTAAAAGAAATATTTGTACCTAACTTGAGATTCTTGAGTTAATTTTGTATCACTTTAATTGTATTATCTTGACAAAGATGGAGCTAAATTAAAGAAAAAAATGAACATCATATAGTCATTATGAATATTTATAGCTATAGAGATGTTGCATTACTATTATTCTTAGATCATTTTACTCTTCCTAAAGGATTCATAGGTGCAGTTAGGTGGCACAGTAGATGGAGAGCTGGGCCTGAAGTCAAGAAGATTCATCTTTCTGAGATAAAATCCAGATAAAATCTGGACACTTACTAACAGTGTGACCCTGGGCAAGTCACTTAACCCCGTTTGCCTCAATTCCTCATCTGTAAAATAATCTGGAGAAAGAATGGCACACCAGCCTAGTATCTTTGCCAAGAAAACCCTACATTGGATCACAAAGAGATGGGCATGACTGGAGCAACCAAACAACAGTAATAAGAGGACTCATACCAAAGGGAAAGGAATTCTGGAAAGGGAGCCTTGGGCTTTAGCGCTTGACCCGTGTGACCTCAGGAAACTCACTCCATCCCCCTGAGTCTCAATATTCTCATCAGTACAATGAGGAGGTTTGGCTAGATCATTTTTTTTGGTTATAAAAAAATCTTTAGTTCCACAGAGTATTGCTCCTTTGATGTATCAGACACAGGGAGTGAGACACAGAGACACAGACTCTGCATAGTCCAAAATGGGAGCTTCTAGCCAAACAAATACAGAATGCTCCTAAAGTTACTTGGTAAGGTTCCTGCTGTTGTAAAGACAATTACCATGAGCATCAAGCTTAGAGTATCACACTACTCAAACAGCTTGTAAGCAATTGATAATATTTGAAAAATAATTTCCCTCCCATCTGTGAACAATGAAGATAAATTGCTTCAACCAGGAGGAATTTTACCACAATAATGTCTTAATGGACCATAAAACAATCAAAACATAGACTAAAGACCTCCCCAATGTCAAGGAGGAGAGAAGCACTCAAAGTTGAACCCCAGACCATCCCCAAACTCCATGAGATTTTCTTTACTAACAGGTCCATAGTTCAAATTTACTACATTCTCATTCCAACCTAGTTTCTCTCTGCCCTTTAACCCCCTCACAGACCTAATGATGTCAGCTGTATGACCTAATGGTATTGTGATCTATGGATGACTGTCAGGTGCCTGCACTACATAGATGCACACCTGGGATATTCAGTTGGCTGCTGCTTCTCTACACTTGGTTTGCTCTCTGCTGCAATTTGCTGGTCTTCTGTACCTGGGGTACTCTCTGAGCAATTGTTTTTTTTTTTCTCTGAGCAGCTGCACTTCTAGGTTTTGGCTGAATTGCCACACCTCTCTGGTTTGTCTTTAGAAAGGAGTTTTCAGTTCCTACTGTCAGAGTTATCTTGCTCTTTCATGGTTTAAATCCAAATGCTATAGCCAGGCTGACTAACCAGACACAGTTCTCAGTTAAAATTTTGTTGTTTTCTCCTTTGATTATATCTGCACTGTCATTCTGAGAGGTCATTCTCTTATTTGAATTCAGTAAGAAAATTATTTTCAACATTCTTCCTCACCCATGACACCAGTCACAATCCTTAAAAATCATGATTTTGGAAACTTCAATAAAAAGATGGGGGGGGGGCAAGACAGAGCTATATTTTTGTCATGTAGTCTTGCTGGCAACAGAATTGCTGCTTTTTCTAAACTTATTTCCTTTAGCACACAAAGTTGTTCTGAGCAACAAAAGAGAATATGTTGTGATAATGTCTGTGAAGGCGATTTGTATATATAATATAAACATCTTCCCTTTCTTGACAGAATTGCTAGTATATGAAGGCAATATACTATATCTATATCATTTTATTTTTCATAGGGTTAATAAGCTGATAGATGATGGGATGTTGTAGATATAGTTTACTTAGAATTTAGCAAATCTTTTGATAAATATTTAATCTGGCTTTTGGAGAAGATGCACAGAAGTGAATCAGATAAAAACACAATTAGATGGATTTGGAATTGTAAGATGGGCAGATTCAAATAGTTGTCATTAATAATTCAATATGAACATGGCAGGAGGTCTCCAGGGGACTACTCCAGGGATCTGTACATAAGTCTGTATTAATATTTTTATAAATGCATTGGGTAAGGGCATAAATAGCATGCTCATTAAATGTGCAGATGGCATTAAACTGCAGGGGATAGCTAACAGACTGGATGACAGGCAGGATCCCAAAAGATTTTGATAGGCTAGAACATTGGTCACAATCAAATATTATGTAACTCAATAGAGATAATTATTATGTCTTACATATGAGTACAAAAAAATCAACTTTACAAGTACAAGATGGGCAAGGCACAGATAGTGATTTTTTTCTGAAAAAATAGTAAGCCTAATATATGCCAGCAATATGATGAGGTAGACTAAAATAAAGATGTGACATTGGGCTGCATTAGAAGTCATAGCTTCCAAAACTAACCTAAATGTATCTCAGTACTCTTCTTTCTCAGTTCTTAAATAGCAGTTTATGTACCATGGTTTAAGAAGGATATTGATAAACTGGAGAAAGTTCAGAGAAAAGTGGCAAGAATGATGAATGGCTTTGGCTCCATGTCATATGGAGGAAAAGGAGATTTTTAGCCAGGAGAAGGGAATATTTTACAGGGATGTGATAGATGCATCAAAACATTTTAAGGGATGTTATATGAAAGAAGGGTTAGATTTGATGTGTTTTACTCCAGGAGGCAGGAGTAGGAGCAATTTTTTTCCTATTCAGAATCATTTTAGATTCTGACTCTGCCTTCCAGTACATTAGTGATCCTTCTGAAATTTTGATTTAACATGCTATATTTGCCTCCATCTCAATTTTGGATAAAAATGTTAAATGGTGCAGAAAAAGTAAAGATCCCAGGGGCGGCCAGGTGGCACAGTGAGTAAGAGCGCCGGCCCCAGAGTTGGGAGACCTGGGATAGAATCCGGGCTCAGATACTTAGCACCACCCCCAGAAATAACTGACCGTGTAGCCTTGAGCAAGTTACCTAACCCCAATTGCTTAAAAAAAAAAGTAAAGATCCCTGGAATATTCCATTAAAGATCCCCTGCCATTTTGATATTCAACCATTAATCTGCTATGAGACTCCACCCGTCCAACCAAATACTGTCTCTCAAATTTCAAAGTGGAATGGGCTGCCTTGAAAAATGGTAAGTTCTTCATCCTTAGTGGTCTTTAAGCAGTGCAGGATAACATATATCAGCATGTTATAATGAGGATTCCATTTGTGAATTAGTTGGATTAGATATCTTTGAGGTTTCTTCCAACTTTCAAATTTTATGATTTTATGAAACATTATACACATTTCAGCTATTATTTTTTTAAAAGCAATTGGGGTTAAGTAACTTGCTCAAGGTTACACAGCCAGTTATTTCTGGGTGTGGTGCTGAGTATCTGAGCCTGGATTTGATCCAGGTCATCCCGACACTCGAGCCGGTGCTCTTACTTGCTGTGCTACCTGGCCGCCCCTATTATTTTTTTCTAAAAACATTGCTATGTCCCAATCCTCACTTTACATTGAAAATTCAGTACTCACGGGACTGTCCATTATTTATTAGAGTCTTTGCCTGAAATTAGGATCTCAGATAAATAGGAGTACTATAATTATGATATGTTTTCCAAATATTAAATTTTTAATTTATTTTAAATACTATTAAAATAGTTAAATGCAACATGAATGATATGAAATAAAAAATATTATAGGGAAATGACTGTAGTTACTTTTGGTGGGAACTGCCAATTATTTGTACTATGCATGCAAATATATATTTTCACATTAACCTTGATTCTAGAAATTGTATAAGAGGATACATCTGATGAAAGGATCATCAAAGAGAAATTATAAAGGGTTAGAAGAGCTAGTTACTTTTTCATGGATACGGTGACATAATTCACTGAGTTAAATTTCTGCCTGTTGTCTCAGATCTGTAAGTAATCTGGGACCTGAAGGTTTCCTTCTGATTAGGAACATACATATTTTTCCCGTGTACCATCTTTGAAACAGAATATGTTTAATCTCTATTTCACCTTTACAATTGTTGGGAAACTATTTTTTTAAAGTATGACAAGTGATTTTTTCATCATCAACAGGGGATATGAGAGAGATTAAGCTTCAATTATACCTCAATTATAGAAAAGAAATTGAATCAATCTAATTTTACCAAAGGAGAATTTAACAACTTAATAATTTAAGAATAATTTAACAGTGAGCATATATTTAATAACTAAGAAGTGAATATTCCTCTAAGAAAATATCTAGAATGAAGAGGAGGAAGACAAAGTCAGTCAATATAGTACCCTCAGGAAACTAGAATCATTTTAAATGACCAAGGAAGACAAAGGTAGGAAATTTCAAAATCACTGCAGAGTAGCTTGAAATTCCCAGGAAAAAAATGGGTGGACTAGATACAGATATGCTTTTGTTATTCAGGCTGGCATAGATCTTTGCAAGGTTTGGGAAACATCAATGCTGTTGGGGAGAATAAAGAAGGTAATAGCAACAATCTCACAGATGGTTTGACTCAAATAGTAAGGCATGTGGAGCAGATAAAAATACTTCCTACATACCAGGTTTCTTACACCTGAGATAATGTTGGAAAGCAGATTTTAGAATATCTCAGGTACTTAGCAGCCTTATTAAACCATTATCTGCCTCACATTATATTTTGCATCAGGCATCACTCTACCCATGCTACTACAATGTTAGTTCAAGTCCTCAACACCTCTCACCTAGACTATTTCAACAGACTCTTAATTGGTCTCCCTGTTTCATGTCTCTCCCTCCATTCTACATATTGGTGCCAAAGTAATTTTCTGTCAGTTGCAAATCTAACCACATAATTCCACTACTCAGTCAATTCAAGTGGCTTTCTGTCACATCTAGAATAAAACATAAAATACTTCAGTTTTTAAAACATTAAACCTATTTTTCCAGACTCATTGGACATTACTCTTCCTTCTGCACTCTGTGATCCAGCCAACATGACTTCTCTTTTCCTTAGTAATGGCATTATAACTCCTTTTCCCATGCCTTTGCACTGGCTGTCCCTCATGGCTATATGTACTCTTTCTTTACCTAAACCCCGTAAGCTCTCTGTTCCTTTAAGATGCAGATCAGGTACCAGATTCTTCAGGAAACCTTTCTTTCTACTCACAAAAGCAAATGCTGTGCCACCCAAACTCATATATTTAATTACTACATATTTGTGTCTATAATATCTATGCTGTATATATTTTTGTATGCACTTATTTCCCACATTATAATGTAAACTCATTGTGAATAGGTATTATTCATTCTTTTCATTTCTTTTTACTTCATTTCCTACTTATATACCCAGGACCTAGTCAGCATATAATAAATACATTTAATAAAATAAATTAAGTAACATATTAATATTTGTAATTAACTATATTGTATATCTATAATACTAAATAAATAAATCACCAAATTTAATAAATACATCTTGATTGATATGAGGAGTCTTAATTACATTCAACTTAGGAACTAGAGGGTAACTGGTGGCAATTAACTCTAAATTTTGGTACCATCAGAAATAGGGAGTTATTCAGTAGCTGGCATCCAAGAAAAAAAAAAGCTCAAACTAATTGACTACATTTACCTGAAAGATTAAGGTTGACTTTTAAAGATTTTGTAATTGTATAATATTTCTTTTGTAGTCATATATTTACTATGGGACAAAAAAAACATAAGGGGCTAACATCCTTTAAAAATCCTAAAGGAGAGCTTGTACACATAGGAAGCAATTTTTATTCCTTCAGACTTGTTCTTTTCTTCACGTAGTATGAATTGCCCAATGTCACACAAATAACGTTTGGGGCTGGAATTGAATTGAATTGAGAAAATATTAGGTGCTCTAACTAATGTACTTTCTAGTGACATGTCAGTAATGTAACTGTAGCCTGTTTCAAGAAGACCTAATAATCACAAAATACCTAATACCAGAATTCCAGGCTATTACAATCAAAAAAGCATGCAAAATGCCCAGAAGGAGGGCAACCACAAACACACACAGGTTTCCCGGCCATTTTCCAAAAGGCTGATATATAGAAAGAGATACATTCATACATCTGTCTTGTGAAGGGCCCCTGGGAATCTCCCAAATGTCCTTAGGACTTTAATAACTCTGGAGACTTGCAAAGTTCTAAGTTCTTTCTAAATATAATCAAAACTACTACAACAAGTCTCTGGTTTTTACTGTTTGATTTTGCATAGCACAGTACTTTTTTTTGGAAATTCATGTATCCCATTACAGAACAATTGCCTGTACAGATAAACAAGACAATCCTTACCTTAAGGCACTTATATTCAGGTGGTAGAAGACAACAAATAAAGGGGAGCTACAAAAGACTGGTGGCAAGAAGGGAGGTAATGTAGATGATAAAGAAGTCCAGAGAGGGAGTTGAGTCAGGAGTGAAATGAATATGACTCAGTTACCTATGGTGGTCTGGGACAGGAACTCTCCAAGAGAGTGGGTCTCTAGGCTTTCTTGTTCTGTATTTATGTCCCGAGTACCTAACATAGTGCTCTCCATAAAGTTCATAACTGAAAAAATATTTGCTTAATAAAATAGAATTAAACTAAATTGAGTTAAAAGAACTTGTTAAAGGTATAAAACTTCTTACTGAAACATGTGGCTAGGTGGTGCAGTGAATAGAGCACCAGCTCTGGAGTGAGGAGAACCTGAGTTCAAATCCAGCCTCAGACACTTAACACAAAAACTAAACATGTGACCTTGGGCAAGTCACTTAACCCCAATTGCCCTCTCCTCCCCACTCCAAAAAAGTATTGTAAATAAGAAAAAATAACTATGCAATTCTCCTAAAAATCTAAGTGCACTTGGCATGGAAGATCAGAATTCATTATAATGGTTTGCATGGCACCAAATACTGAGCCCTATGTAAAGGAGATAAAATAAGTATTAGCTGAATGAAGAATGAATGAATGAATGAAAGAATGAATCCTGAAACATGTTAGTGTTCCCTATCTTAAAAGTTTATATCATAGTCATAATGCCTTTGACATAATCAAAATCTTAATATTTCACTCTATTTTCATCATTTTTGACTAGTCAGTTTATTTTAACCTTGAAAATGGAAGGATTGGTATTTAACTGGAATGCCTCCTTATGATCTATATACCATCACATAAACCTTTCTCATCATCTGTTTCCTCATCGGTAAAATGAGAAGATTGAACTTGATGGAGTCAACTCATACCAGCTCATTAGGGCTGATTGTTAGATTTTCAGTGTGATTGTTAGATTTTCAATTGCACCTCAAAAATAGGTACACTACATATTAGGTCTTGCATAATTTTTTTTTCATTGTCTAGACTTAAGAAAGTGTTAAGAAAGAGTGTTATAATCATGTTTTTCCCGAGAGCTGGTCATTAAGCCATCACTGCCTATGATCCCAAGACAAAGTCCCATCCTGGCCTATAGGCAATATGAAAACAAACAAACACAATTCACTTTACTGACCAGAACCTGGAAGTTCTAGAGGATTTTTTCCTGGGCCCCATATTTCCAGAGTTTGTTCCTGGTAGAGACTGATGCTTTGCTCTTTTAGCAGGAGTGGATCAGGTGATTATGAAAAGAACTATGAAATGAGAAGATTCACTTTAATTTAATAAATATTTATTAAATATTTCTTCAGTTGAAGACACTGTTAATTATGGGATTTATGAAGACCTATTATTGATCTACTAAGGCCAATAAATAATGTTAGTAATAATGTTCTTTATAAAAATTTTAAAAATCATTCATTGCATTCTTGTGATAAACATAAAAGGTAAGTAATCAGGGTTTTTGAATCTGAAAATTTTAGATAGTGTAATACATATTTTTAAAAAAGGCAAGTGACTTGCTAAAAGGAATACAAGGGAGAATGTTAGTTGGTATTAGAAAATTGTTTTCCTGACTTCTATCAATAAGGCTCTTTACACAAGATTGAACTATTGCAACACAGCCAAATAAAGAACCAGGAGGGGATTCCATAAAAAGGTATACTGTAAATGAAAAATGGTGTGCAGTGGGACTTATATGGTAGGAAAATGTCCAAGCCTCAGATGTCTGAAATGAGAGGAAAGAAGAAGGGATTAAAGTTAAGAATGAAGTTCAAAAAAAGAAAACCCTCTGGAAGATGAACTATAAATAACTAGCCAGTTTGAGAAAATGGAAAATACAGTAAATAACATGGGTTAAATTGACTTGAAGGTTAATATGTTAAGTTGGATGAATAAAATCAGACAGGAAATAGATAATAGGAAACATTAATCCCTAAAGAGGGAACATTAATTGCCCTCTCAGGATGTCAAACTCAAATCTTGGAAACATCACCACTGAGTGCCTGTGAAACTCCCTACTCCCAAATACCTGGATGATGTAAGTGTTCCTACCCATTAGACAAGAGTTAAGTATCCAGTTCAGTCAAATCTTCCCTTCTTTGTGGGTCAGTAGAATATATATATATATATATATATATATATTATCTGAAGGTGGGCATTTCCCTGGGAAGTTAATATAATGTCTGGCAGGAGACGAAATCTTTTTAAAACAAAATAATTTGCATAAAGAATCTAATCATTTTAACCTTTATAAACAATCATTTACTGGGAAAATATATTTGGATGTATTTTTCATAGATATAGAGAGCAGATATGGGAAGGAAAGATTAGGGCTGGTTAAAATTTCACAAATACATATAGCTTTGAGGATCCTCTGTTTATATGCTTCTTGTGGCTTCTCAGATTGTTTTAATACTAATAAACATATACAAGGGAGAAGAAAGCTCATCAAAATGTTCAAGGAATAACACAGTTCAGGACAGAAAGAAGTAGAGCCTTTGACTCAGAATACTCTCACTTGAACAGAATGAGGGACCATTATATTTAAGAATATAAAGGAGAAAATAATTTCTTTACCTTTTTCAAGAAAAAGCAAATCATTTGGTTAGAGTGTTGAAGTCTATGAAAGAGGAATGGAAATTCTCAATGTTATCTCTGAAAGCCACAAAGAATGACAAGTGGAAACTTGAATATCAATCAATCAAGTATGTATTAAGCACCTGATGTTTATCAGGCACCATGTTAGGTGCTTGGGATACAGTTACAAAGAATGAAATGGTCTCTGCCTATGGAGATAGCTTCAGTGATGCTACAGTGAATACTGGGGGTAGGTAAAAGTTGTTTTTACATGGCATCAAGAACTGGATGAAAGGTGCAAATATGGTTAGTCTTCTAACTGTTTAGTCTACATCAACATTCTCAACAAATTCAATTCAATAATCACTTATGAATCTCCTTGTATCTTCAAGGTACATTGCTAGAGGTTTTTGAATTTCCCAAAATGTCATGATCACCAATAGAGAAGAGATATATAGGTCCAATCTGAGACCACAAATCTTACTTGGCCTCTATTGAGAAAGCACCCTGTTGACTAGGAAAAAGTATAGAGAGCAGACAGTAACACTCTCTTCTTCACTGGAAATTTCCCCTGAGCTACAGGTAGTGGAGGAGTAATACCAGTTGTTAGATCAACGACTACTGAGTCCATTGAGGCTTGTTAGATGATTACAATTGATTGGTTGAGGACTCTTTTTTTTCAGGGCAAGTTGACTAATACCCTAAGCTTCAGTTTCCAAATCTTCAATATTATGTTAATAGAACTTCCTAGAATAAGAGGTGAGAAAACTTATATAAAACACATTGTAATTCTTAAAATGACATAGAAATGTCAGTTATCATCACCATAACTTACTATTGAATATCCAAATATTTCTGAATACCTGTTGGTACTATATATCATGGTAGTGTTTGCCATTGTGTATAATGTTATTCACTGGAACCAGAAAGATCCAAATCTTGTGATCTTTCCCATTGACTTAGCACCAAAACCTGACAATTTTCTATTAGAGATTAATTTTCTTGAGATTAAGGCATTATCCCTTCAAATATCCTATTTAAAATGTAAATGCTCATAGGGAGGGTGGTGGGCTTAGTAGTCATCATTTTTGCTTTGAATATAAATCTTATTGGCAGGTAAATTGCCTCTGTGTCAGGTAGAAAGAAAAGATACAAGTATTTAGTAAGTACCTACCATATGCCTGGGGTTACATTAAGTGTTTTGCAAATATTATCTCATGTGATTCTCATGACAACCCTTTATGAACAGGATGGAGTATTATCTTCATTCATTCATCTACTAATTCATTGTTTCATTATTTATTAAGAGTCTTTTATATACTCAGCACTGCACTGAAATAGTTGAAGTATAGTCCATCTGAATCCAGACAGATGTCACTGTACATGGGAAAATATATAGAATACTGTATTGAATTCAGAGGATTTGTGTTTGATTCTCAGCTTTTTTAGATAGTCTATGTTAGCAGTGGTATCATAGTCATGTAGGTAATGAGAAGAATGAAGCATGTTTTTTCTAGAACCAACATTAATCATTTCATTAATCAGATTTCAGTTGCTTTTAAGTGTCTTTATATAATGGTAGTGATTAAACATATTGTTCTCCGAGGAACAAGGAGAACCAGTCACATTCAGCTTATTCAGATCTCTGCATCACTGAATAGTCATAACCATAATTTCTTACAGCATGACAATATTCCATTGCAATTCTGCATCATAATTTATTCCATAATTTGCAGTTGGTGGCAGAAACTTTATATACTACCTAATTTTTGACTGCCATTAAAGTACTTAAATGAATATTTTTGATTACATGAGGCTTATCTTTTCATTGTATAGTCTTTTGTTATGTATGCCCAATAGTGTCATCTACATGAAAAGATCCAAACACTATACAGGTTAATGTCCAGAATAATTGGACCAACTCCTAGGTCCACCAACATTGTAGTTTAGTGTGCTTCATTTCCCTTTATTATAATCTCTCTGGCACTGACTTATTTTTCCTAATTATATTTATAAATGTTATGGTTAGAAGATAAAATTTCAATAGTATATTCATTTGTATTTCTCTTTTTATTAGTGATTCAGATAATTTTCTTATATGGCTACTGATAATTTATAATATTTCTTTGAAAAGCTTTATTCATATCTTTTAACTACCTATCTTTTGGAGACTGACTCTCAGATTTTGAATGTTTGTGTCAATTCTCCAATTACATTGGAAATACTTTTTTAAAAAATTAGAGGCTAAGATTTTTAGTTGATGCAAAGATTTTATTTCCTACTTAATAGGTTGTCTTCCTTTTCTAGGTAGTTCAGTTTCATTCATGAAAAAAACCTTAAAATTTTATTAGATTGAATTGGTAAAGTCAGCTCTCATAGCCACTTATGTCTCTTATTATATTTCATCTTCAGAATGCTCCCACTAACTACAACTAGGAAAGATACTTTCTTTAAGGTACTTTCTTTCCTTCCACTCCTTTTTTTTAAATAAAAATATATGATCTTTTACATCTAGTTTCAATACCCATTTGGAGGGTATATGTTACAATCTGCTGATATAAACTTAATTTCAGGAAATGAAAATTATATACTAAATTGATCAATAACTGTTGAAGCAAAAATTTTATTAAATTATTAGCAAATGGGCCATAGCAATATCTACAAATAATCTAGGATCATCAAGCTGGATTTATACTTTTATGAAAGGTATAACATGACTAAATAATATTGGGAAAACAATTAGTATAATTGATGACATAAACACCAAAAGCAATGAAATCTACATTATTTAAACAATAGATTTAAAAATACTGTGTGTTTATTTTTAAAATACTAAAAATTTACAGATATGGAAAGTTCCTTTTTAAGTGTGATTAAAATATGTATGTCCTACCAAGATCTAGTATTATATACAGAGGAGAAACACTAGATGCCTTCCTAGTAATTATAGGTCTAAAGCAAGGATACACCTTTGTCCACTGTGATTTGACACAGTTTTATAAATGCTAGTAATAACAATAAATGGAGGAGTACATGACAAATTGCTCCAGTGTCTTTGCCAAAAAAACTTCAAATAGAATCATGCACAGTTGGATACAACTGAGAAATGACTGAAGAAGTAGCCATGACACAAGAAAGAGAAATTAAAGACATGAGACACTGGCACAAAACAGTCAAAATTATTCTTATATAGAGATGATGTCTTACTTAAAAAAAACACAGAATAAGTAAGAAAAATAATTGAAACAATAGTTTCCATAAAATAGTGCACTATCAAATAAATCCACAGATATTAGCCATCTTTCTATATAGTACTACTAAAAAAAACCAAGTAGAAATGATAGAAAACCTGTGTACAAAATAAGTACAAAGTGCAAAAATATCTGACAGTTAATCTGCCAATTCACTTAGTACTTATATAGATGATGAACAATACAAATTAACCTATAAAATGGTCTGTACAAAAAATAAAAGACAAATAATTGATATGATTTGTTCATGGTTGTATAAAGACAACATGAGAAAAACAAGGATATTAACTAAATTTATTTCAGATATTTAGTGTAATACCAAACTACTTATTTTTAATGTTGGAGTACTAACTTATTTTCAACATTGATGATAGGGACTATTTTGTTATATTAAAAATTTTAAACTTTGTTTCTTTTAATAAAGGCTTGTCTAATAATCTATTGGTCTTAACAAAGGGACCAGCAAAGAAATGAATATTTTAGCTGGAAGGAGGACATACATACATACATACGCACACACACACACACACACACACACATATATATATATATATATATATATATATATATGAAGGAAATAACCATATATATGGGTTTAAATTTCCTGGTTTTTATTCTCTCTGTAAAATAAGAGTTGTCATCTATCAAGAGTGGATTGGAAGAATAAGCTAAATTTTAGAACTTTGAGAGACTGAGGAAGGTAAACAAAAGCCATAGTGAGGAGCTTACTAGGTAATAATAATTTTATAAATTGAGGGAAAAGATTGGGTAACAATTCCATTAATGTAGGGGTTTTTAACTCTTTTTGTGTCATAGAACCCTTTGGCAGTCTAATGAATCTTATTGACCCCTTTTCAAAATAATTTTTCACATGTTTACAATAAAATTCATAGGATTACAAAGGAAATCAATTGTAATGAGATATATTTAGAAACCAAGTTCATTGAGCGCTAGTAGTCACCCTTGCACTAATGGAAATAGTATTTCAGGAAAATTTTACCAATTTGGAGCTAAGGGAAGAATAGCAAATAGAGGGAGGTCATTTAAGGATATACTCAAGCTATTAAGATACATAGCATCTAAGCAATCCCTATATTGCAAAAAGAGGAAATCGTATGAGGGTCTCTTCTCTCCAGACAACTATTCCTGTAGCATTTTTCATAACCTGGAATTTAAAGCTATTCACATCCATTTAAGTACTTAAAAGAGTTGAAGTGGATATAGGTTTTTTTTGGCAATCCAATCAAGGTTATGTAAAAAGAAAGTTGAGGTGTTGTGCTAAAGTAATTATGTCAAAATAATAACTAAGAATTTGGTGACCCAGAAAAGAAAAAAAGACAACAGAAGTTTGGGTAGACATTAAAGAGAAATATTTATAATGCAATATATATTATTTTTTTACAGGATGCCAAGACATGCATTTCAATGAACTGTACTTTCTTCTTAATCACCAGTTTTGCTCATTATTGAGTTAAGCAATGAAAGATGAAGAATCAATAGGGTTGATAAATCTCAACACTTCTCAATACCATAGGATCAAAAGCTGGAAGAGATTCTAGAGAGTTCCATCATCTAGGCCAACCACTTCATTTGACAGACAAAAAAATAGAAGCTCAGGGAAAGTGGCATAGCTAGTGTGTCACAGATGAAATTTGAACACCGATATTCTAGCTGACATAAATCGTTGGCTGACAACCTGGCAAGCATCAAGGAGAGTTAAGAAATTTTTTTCTCCTACCTTTCTGTTTAATCCCTCATCTTTGTTCTAGATCAACAAAGTTATAATCAATAAGTAGGTTTAGAAGTATATTGAGGAATAAAAAAAATAATGGATTTATCCTAACCAGAATTTTGCTGAATCTCTTTGCTTGTATCTATTGCCTCTGAAGTATTTGCAAATAATTTTCATTTTCTGGATCTCAGTTTTCCCTTCTATAAAATTTTAGATTCCCATCTGTAATAACTTTAAAGGTTTTTTCCAGCTATAAAATCTACAATTCTAAGACAGAGGAAAGTAATCACTTCTATGCACACACACACACACATACATGAAAGTATGGTTGGGTATGTGTATAACTGTATCTATATTTACCTATACAGGCAAATAAATGTGTGTATATATTTATAACTAACAATACTTTTTATTTATTGCCATTTTAAAAAATTAAGTATAAAAAGACATGCTGACACAAAAAACAATAATACAAATAAGATCAATATATTATTTGTGATTTATGTCTACAATTTTGTCAGAAGTAGGGTTATTTTTAAATCTCTGTCCACACTTAATTGTAATATATGGTCTGAAGTAAATTTGCACTGAGAAATATCATCAAAGTTCTTATTTTTTCCCTCTGTTCTCCATAGCAGAAAGAGTTTGTATCATCAGAAAGAAGAAAAGCATATGTTTAAAATTGGGCTCAATTAACATTTATTAAGTATCTGCCACATGCAAGACATTGAAATAAACAGTGGGAATACAAAAATGTAAAACTCCCTATGAATTTAGAATATATTGTGCTATAATGTATGCAAATATATATTATGCACATATGTAACTTTGATACAAGGAAGAATGATTGATCCAGATAAAATATGAAAAATTTGAGTAGAGATAGGTAGGTCACTTTTATCTGAGGAGATTGAGGAAAAACTAAATGGAGGATATGGAACTGAGGATTATACCCATTAAGGTGAATTTTTCCTTGAAGGAAGAAGACTTTGATAGATAGAGATTAGAGGTGATTTTATTCCAGGAACTGGAAGGGACAATATGAGCAAAATCATGAACATAGAATATTAGACTGTATGTGTAGGGATGGGGGACAATATGAGAATAAATAGAAAGACAGTGTGGAACTGGATCATGGTAAACTTTGAATGTCAGAATCAGTAGTTCATACTTTATTCAGTACGCAATAAGTAGTCAGTTATGATTGTTTTTTTTTTTCTAAAAGAGTAGCATAGAGTGTCATATGGATTAAAAAACAACAGTTATTAGTGTGAAAGGATAGAAAAGGGAGAGATAGGAGGAAACAGCTAAGAAACTCGTAGTTGTCAAGAAGAGAAGAAATCAGTAAAGTGAATTCCCCAAAGTTAGATAGCTAATGCGTGATAGACCAGTGACTAAAACCTATATCTGCTTAAAACAAATTTTATTTTTCTTCAACTACAAATTTTTTTCTGATTAATAATTTTCAAAGATAATAAAGGTGTAACCACTATAAGATCTTGTTTAATGTATTCTTAAAGTTTTCTTGGTAGGTAATTCATTTGTGTAAAGTAAGTGTCCCGGTTCTTTGGGGTTGTCATTTGAAGAGGCATTAGACTTTTCCTGCTTGAACCTTGAGGGAAGAAGTGGGAATAATGATTGACAGATGAAGAAAGGAAAATTTAGACTCTAAAAATAGAATGAACTTCTTCAGGAGAAAGGGCAGTACCACTCACAGGAGTTTTTCTAATGCAGTTTGAATTACTAATCATTGGAGGTATTACGGAAGATTTTTTTTTTGTTCAAGTAATGCATGTTCAAGAATATATGACATCTATAGTCCATTTTAACTAATTTTGTGATACTGTACAATAAGAGTTTTAATAAGGATTTGGTTGGTGGGAATAAAAAGAAAAAATGAATAGAAGAGTTATAACAAATCTTGCCTTGGGACATATTTGGATTTGGGAAGTTAGGAGGAGCCAAAGATAATTCCACAGCTATGATCCTCCATGATTGAAAAGTGATGGTATCATATAGAAATAGTGAGGTCAGGGTCAAATTTAAAGGGGGAAGATGAAGTGTTCCGGTTTAGTAATGACTTTCAGGAACCAGAGAAACATACATGTAGATTTGTTCAGAAGAGAGTTGGAAATATAGGATGAATCTGAAGTAAAGATAACACTGATATTATAAATTTAGTAATGGCTCTTCATAGAGCCCATCTCAATTTAATAATAACTTATAAACATGTACTATATCAAAGTTTCTGTTCACAATTCAAGCAATGGGAGTGGGTAAGATAATGAAAGGAAAGAATAAAGAGGAAACGAATGCACCAAGAACAGAAACTTGGGGAAAACCACATTCAAAGAGTAGGGAAAGGGTGAGGAGACCCAAAGGGAACCGGGAAGGAGTTATCAGAAAGATAAGATGAGAACCATGATTATTTAGGGATCAAGGAGAGAAAAGACAGAAAAAAAGTCATTGGAATTAATGTTGTAAAGGACCTTAAAGATTCTTTTGTTGTTCAGACTCTTCATGAGCCCATTTAGTGTTTTCATAGCAAAGACACTGGAGTCGTTTGCCATTTCCCTCTGCAGCTCATTTTACTGATGAAGAACTGAAGTGAATAGGGTTATGTGACTTGCCCAGGCACATAGTGTCTGAGGTCAGATTTGAACTTAAGAAGATGTGTCCTGCTGCTCTATCCACCTAGATGCCCTAAAAGATTCTTTCGTTTTCCCTCATTTATAGGTGAGGTAACTGAAGTCAAAGCTATTAAAAGATTTCCCCAAGATCACACAGGTAGTAAGGAACAGAACTTGGATTTAAATATAGAGTTCTGATAGAAAATTCCTTAATTTTTCTGCCATACCATCAAGGTCATTCATTATCTCGGTTTTCAAACTCAATGATCTTTTCTATTCCTACCTCTTTCTACAGACTCCTTCTCTTCCATGGGAACAGACAACCAGACATGGTTGAGAGAGTTCATTCTCCTGGGAGTGTCCAGTGACAAAGGAACACAGATCTTCCTCTTTGTTCTTTTCCTGACTATGTACCTGATTGCTGTGTTGGGAAACATTCTAGTAGTCATTCTTATTCAACTGGATAACAGGCTCCACATCCCCATGTACTTCTTCCTTACTAACCTCAACCTTGTTGATGTCTCTTATGCCACCAGCATTGTCCCCCAAATGTTGGCACACTTTCTAGAAGAACAGAAAACAATTTCATATGTGAACTGTGCTGCCCAACTTTTTTTCTCTCTGGGTCTGGGTGGGATTGAGTTTCTTTTGTTAGCAGTAATGGCTTATGACCGCTATGTGGCAGTTTGCAATCCATTGCGCTATTCAGCAATCATGCATGCAAGATTGTGTGGTAGGCTAGTGGCTGCCTCTTGGGCCAGTGGTTCTTTGAATTCTCTCATACAGACAGCCATCACATTTCAGCTGCCTATGTGCACAAACAATGTAATTGACCATATATCATGTGAAATCCTAGCCTTGGTCAGGTTGGCCTGTGTGGACACATCTTCCAATGAAGTTGCAATTATGGCTTCTAGTATTATCCTACTCATGACCCCATTCTTGCTGGTTCTGCTGTCCTATATCAAGATCATCTCTACTATTCTGAAGATTCAGTCCACAGAGGGAAGAAAGAAAGCCTTCCAGACTTGTACATCCCACCTGACAGTGGTGTCTTTGTGCTATGGAATGACCATTTTTACTTATATTCAGCCCCATTCAAGTCCCAATATCCTTCAGGAGAAGATGATCTCACTGTTCTATGCCCTTTTAATACCCATGCTGAACCCTCTGATTTATAGTGCAAGGAATAAGGAAGTGAAGGGAGCCTGGAAAAAATTGTTTGGGCAATTCTATGAATTAAACGCAAAGTTAATATCCTCATGAATCACACAAATAGACAGCTGTGTCTCTGGATTCTCTCTCCCAGACTCAAATGTGATAGATACTATCAACATCATTGACACTCCTTTCAAGGGATAGGAAAACATTAATAAGATATGTTAAGATAGGTATTATGGAGGTAGTCTGGTGGATAGTGCTAAGTACATTAATAAGGACTCAAGTTTTCATGACTACTTTCTTATTGCTTTCTATTTTCTATATTATCTGAAAAAAATAAATATTCTATTATTTTTGTCATGTTTATATAACTTTTCATCACCTGAGATAAAAATGTTCTTAGCCTGAGTTCCATGAATTTGTTTTTAAAAATAATTTAATAACTTTTTAACTATAATTGATTTCCTTTGTAATCCCATATACTTTATTTTATGCATTTAAAAACTTAGAGGTCTCCATAGGTTTCACCAGATTGCCAAGAAATTCTATGACACAAAAATGTTAAGAATTCTTGCCTTAGATCATTATCCTAAGTCTCCCCACATTTGAAAATGAACTATTTCATCTTACATCAAAGTGCATTTTATTATTAAAAGAATCACCCAAAATAACAAAGTGCACATTGGGCCCAGCATAAGGCAGTAAAGCTGAGTCAATATGTTCAGATGCCAGAGATAGAAAGACAACATTAAATTTAAGGATGGATTTGTTTCTGAAGGTCTTTTTATACTGTGGGCCTGTTGACTGTGTCTTTGCAGCACCCAAACAACAGATGTGTTAAGTTAAATTAGCAGTCATTGGAATACAAATCCAACCTACCTGCCACTGATGTTGATATTGAAATACATAACCCCGGGCCATATCTTTATCATAGCATAGCCTCTTTAGAGATATGGAAATTTCTACATGAAGAAAACGAACAGAAGGGCTGCAGAGACAAATACCTGCAGCCATGCCTCAGTTTCTATGTGTATTAAACATCCATATGTTTAACCAGTCCAATCCCTAAGGAATCAGTTATCCCTTATGTATCCAACTTTTTGACTATAAAATAAACTGAGCTGGAAGGAAGTCATTATGGTTGCTTTAAAAGCAAAGCTGAACATAGAAAGTATTAAATGCATCCATCTCAAAACTCCTCAAGAAAATAAAGAAGATAGTGTGGTATAAAAGAAATAGCATTAATTCTATGTTCAGAAAAACTAGATCTGGGTTACTTAACCTCTCTGTAAAATGAAGAGGTTAGACTAGATGATTCCTTTCAGCCCTAGACACTGTGATCTTATGAATTTGATTTTAGGGGAACATCAGTGTTCATCATCTATGGCAGGCCATTTAGCCATTTGAGGGTGAGTACAAGGGGCAGAAGATCAAGTTCAAGACCTGTAAGAGAGGGCCTATTCAACCAGTTCTTTTGCTGTTTACTTTAGTTGACTACTCCTTGGTTCAATAACCAAAGGGAGGTAGGCTAAGGTTTGGTGGAAGAATCTAAGCCAATTCTACCGAAAATTCAAAATGAGGAAGAAAGAACAAAGCAAGTGATGAAGGGGAGTGGAGCAGTTTGGGGGTGGAAGGAGGAATGTGAGAAAATCATATTCACTTCAAAACCCAGTTCTTCAGAGCTCTTTCCTCAAGGACAAGATCAAATCAGTGTATTTAATATGGACTAGGATAAAGTTTTGGGACCTTAGGGATAGCATTTATATAGTAGCACTATGTAATTTTCCCTTTTCCTAAAAATTTTGAGCTCTGTGTTATTGTTCATCAGTCATTGGTTTATCAAACCATTATACTTAGGTTACTTTCTCTGGTTATTGTCATTTGGACTTCATTATGATGGTTAAACAATTTAGTTTGATTAGTAAGAGCATAGAACTTCAGCAATAATGGTTATAGTAGCAGAAACTATAAGAAAAAATGATATTCACATCTCAAGGTGATGTTTAACTATGCAAGTTCTCTTGTATGTTATGACCTGCATATGGAGAATTCAGGAAGTTTACTTGCTTACTATATACCTCCTAGTTACCACTGATTTGGGCACAGGAACAGAACTTACTAAAGTTCCTGATGACTAGCAGTGAATGGAATTATCTGAGTCCTTTGGGTAGAAGGTAAGTGGCAGACTGGGAAATTGCTTCTCTTGATTCAGAGGATGAAAGAAATGTCAGTTGCTGCATGTATCATTTTAATGGGCTGCATTGACTCTGATCTTTAAAGAATGGACAAGAAATTCTGTACTTCTTGATTTCTAAAGAAGGTCCACACATCTTTCAGGAGCTTGCCCTTAAAGTTTCCACTTTGATCAGGGTGTATTCTTACTAGAAATCTCTGCATAATAGGGATTTTGAAACTTGACTGGAAGCCTAGGATTTGCAGTTTGGTGGGTCAAGCATTTGTTCTCAGCCCTTCATGTGATTTGGGCCTATTGCAATATTTAAACTGAATGGCAGACTTGAGGCATGCCCAGGAGTTCTTAAAAGGACACAGAGAGTCTTTGAGAGAACAAGAGAAAAGTGAGGACTAGAAGGACTTAGTAGCAGTAGCAGTAGCTGTTGGGAGATGGAGTCTTTAGCTCCTCGTAGATCAATGAGGGAAACAGTGGCCCATGAACAGCATTTGAAAGAAGAAATTGTAAAGGAAAGACTGAAAAAAAGGATTAAACTTTGGCAGAGAAGATTAAGGGACAAAGTGGGTCATTGAACTCTGTGAATATTCCTCAGGAATAAACATATTACAGGCAATAAGGTGGTGCAGTGAATAGAGCACCGGCCCTGGAGTCAGGAGGATCTGAGTTCAAATTTGGCCTCAGATACTTAACACAAAAACTAGCCATGTGGGCGGCACAGAGTCAGGCCAGGAAGGCATGGCACCCAGAGGCAAGCTGGGAGGAGACCTGATCAATGAGGGGGGCATGTCATCGCACCAATGACAAGGACCACTACCAGGCCTATCACCAAAGGGCTGGGACTGGAAAGAGCAAGGTAAGAACCAAATGCAGGGCCCCTGTCCAGGACAGCAAATACTCCTGGGACTACTATTCCATAGCCCAGAAATTTAAAAAAAAGCCCCCATCAGGAACTCCAAGGACCAGGATGGCAGAGTGAACCCAGCCTGCTCCAACCCACACCCCCCCACACACCCTGAAAACATAGTAACTATTGCCCCAGGCCAAAACCCTCAACAGTAAACGCTTGAGAACCCTAGAGGAAGGGCATGGCTAGGGCCCTGTGTCAAAATGGGTAGAAAGTGGACTACAAAGACTCTGGAGTCCTACTATCCTCAGAGGGAGAAACCAAACACAGAGGGAGACAATGTGGACTCCACATCCACAGCTGAAACATCAACAGAGAATGAGTCCCAAGCACAGAAAGCTCTCCAAATGAGCTCAAAAGGAACTTTGAAAACTAAATCAGAGAGATGGAAGAAAAAATGAGTAATTCTTCTAAAATCAAAATTGCAGAATTAGAAAAACATTATAATGAAGAAAACAGCTCCTTAAAAAGAAAAGTGTATGATACGGAAAAGGAGCTCCAAAAACTAACCAAGTAAAATGATTTGCTAAAAACTAGAATTAACCAAATTGAAACAAATGACTCTATGAGGAATTAAGAATTAGTCAAACAAAAAAACAAGAATGAAAAATTAGAAAAAAAGGTAAAATATCTCAATGGAAAAATAACTGACCTTGAAAAAAGATCCAGGAGAGATAACCAGAGAATCATAGGCCTACCAGAAAATCATGATGAAAAAATGAGCCTGGATACCATTGTCCAAGGGCTCATTAAGGAAAACTGCCTTGAGATACTAGAACCTGAGGGTAAAATAGAAATCAAGAGAATCCACCGGACACTTCCTGAAAGAGATCCCAAATTGTTAAGTCCTTGAAATGTTGTGGCCAAACTCAAGAACTACCAGGTAAAAGAAAAAATACTTCAAGTGGCCAGAAAGAAACAATTCAAATATTGAGGAACCACAGTGAGGATTGCACAGGATTTGGCAGCAACTACACTGAAAGATTGGAGGCAGTGGAATACAATTTTCTGGAAGGCAAAAGAGCTCATGTTACAACCAAGGATCACCTACCCAGCGAGACTGAGCATATTCTTCCAGGCAAAGAGATAGTCATTCAACAATACGACAGATTTCCAGACCTTCCTGATGAAAAAGCCAGAGCTCAATGGAAAATTCAACCTCCAATTATGAGATGTGAGTGACATAGAAAGGTAAACAAGGAAAACACACACACACACTGTTATTTAATAAGAGAAAACTGTTTATAGACAAGTTTATAGACAAGTATGAGTATAAATTACACAAAATGATGATTAAAAAAATCTTATTAAGGGTTACAAAGGGACTGCAATGGAAGAAGAGGAATGAATGAAGTGGAAAATGGTAAATTATGCCACACAAAGAGGCATAAAAACAATATAGGAGAGGAAAAGAAGGGAAGGAGATGAGTATTATATGAGCTTTTCCCTCATTGGGTCTGGTGCAAGGAGGAAATAATAACCAGTTAAGCATAGGACTCTATGGAGAAGAGATGCAAAACATATCATATTAGAGGGAAAGAGGGGAGGGAGAGGAGTTTCGCATGAGATTTGTTCCTGTCACTCTTGATGCAAAGAAGAAGTAACATACTTCATTAAGTATAAAAATATCCTACAGGCAGTAGGAGGTGGAAAGGACTACACAAGGGGGGGGGGGTTAGTAGGGAGGGAAGAAGTAAGGGGAAAGGGGAGGAAATGGGATGGGTGGCTAAGGGAAAACTGAGGGAGGCAGTGGTCAAAAGCAAAACTATTAAGGAGGGGAAGGGAAAAGGGGAGAAAAAATATAAGCATTAACAGGGGAGGGAATAGGATGGAGGGAAAGAAACAGATAATAATCATAACTATGAATGTGAATGGAATGAACTCTCCCATAAAATGGAGATGGATAGCAGAATGGATTAAAAAACATAATCCTACAATATCCTGTTTACAAGAAACACATCTGAAACAGAGAGACATACACAGGGTAAAGGTAAAAAGCTGGAGTAAAATATATCATGCCTCAGCCAAAGTAAAAAAAAAAAAACAGGGGTAGCAATCTTTATCTCAGATAAAGAAAAAGCAAAAATTGATCTAATTAAAAGAGATAAGGAAGGAAACTATATGCTGCTAAAAGGCACCATCAAGAATGAAGCAATATTATTACTTAACATATATGCACCAAGTGGTATAGCTTCCAAATTCCTAGAGGAGAAGGTAAGGGAATTAGAGGAAAAAATGGAAGGACAGACTAAAAACTAATTGGAAACTAAGCAATTTAATCCTAAGAATGAGTGAGTCAAACAAGAAATCATAGAAACTATCAGTAACTTCATTCAAGAGAAGGACCATAATGAGACAACATAGAAAATTTGTGGGATGCAGCAAAGGCAGGTCTTAGGGGAATTTTTATGTACCTGAGTGCATACATGAATAAATTAGAGAAAACAGAGGTTAATGAATTGGGCATGCAATCGAAAAAGCTAGAAAAAAAATAAATTGAAAATCCCCAATTAAATACTAAATTAGAAATACTGAAAACCAAAGGAGCAAAATTGAAATTAGGAAAACTATTGAATTAATAAATAAAACTAAGAACAGGCTTTATGAAAAAAAACAATAAAATTGGTAGACTCTTAGTCAATATGATAAAAAAAGAAAGAAGAAAAATAAATTATGAGTATCAAAAAATGAAAAGGGTGAACCTACCACCAATGAAGAGGAAATTAAAATAATTAGGAATTATTTTGCTCAGTTGTATGCACATAAATTTGACAATCTTAGTGAAATGGATGAATATTTACAAAAATATAGGTTGCCTAAATTAATTGAAGAGTAAATAAGTTACTTAAATAACCCCATCTCAGAAAAATAAATTGAACAAGTCATCAGTGAAATCCCTAGGAAAAAATCTCCAGGGCCATATGGATTTACTAGTGAATTCTATCAAACATTTAAAGAGCAATTAATTCCAATACTCTACAAACTATTCAGGAAAATTAGTGAAGAAAGAGTCTTACCAAATTCTTTTTATGACACAAATATGGTACTGATACATAAATCAGGAACAGATAAGACCAAGAAACAAAATTATAGACCAATCTTCCTCATGAATATAGATGCAAAATTTTTAAATAAAATATTACCAAAAAGACTACAGCAACTTATCACAAGAATAATACACTGTGATCAGGTAGGATTTATTCCAGGAATGCAAGGATGGTTTAATATTAGGAAAGCCATCAGTATAATTGATCATATCAACAATAAATCTAGCTAAAACCACATGATTATCTCAATATATGCAGAAAAGGCTTTTGACAAAATACAAAATCCATTCCTATTAAAAACACTAGAAAGAATAAGAAGAAATGGAATCTTCCTTAAAATAATAGGTAGCATACATTTAAAGTCTTCAGGAAGTGTTATATGTAATGGGGAGAAGCTAGAAGCATTTCCAATAAGATCAGGTGTGAAACAAAGATGTCCACTATAACCCCTCTTATGCAATCTGGTACTAGAAATGTTAGCAGTAGCAATTAGAGAAGAAAAAGAAATCAAAGGAATCAAATTAGGCAAAGAAAAGCCCAAGTTCTCACTCTTTGAAGATGATATGATGATATACTTAGAGAATCCTAGGGAATCAAGTAAAAAAACTACGTGAGCCAATAAATAAATTTGGCAAAGTTGCAGGACATAAAATCAACCTAAATCCTCAGCATTCCTGTATATTTTTTTTTCAAATGCTTGATTAACTTCTGATTTACATCACTCATTTCTGCCAGATTTTGAGTCACAAATTTTCTCCCCATTTTTCCCCTACCCCCACCCCAAAATAACAGTCCCACAGAATATACCCTCCTCCAATCTGTTCTTTCCCATATTTTCTCCATACATCTTTTGACGTTTCCAGTGCATCTCTATGCCCCAGTCCCTGCATATCTTATTTCCCAATTACATGTAAAATAGTATTAATAATAGCATATATATATATATATATATATATATATACACATTTGACTTTAAAACTTTGATTTCCATATTCATTCCCTTCCTCCCTCGTCACCCACACTGGGAAGATAAGCAGTTCAGTATAGGTTATACATGTGTGGCTAATGTAAAACAATAACATAGTAGATATATTGTTAAAGTCTGGCTATATTTCCCTCCCTACTAACCCACTCCCACTTGTTCTATTCTCTATTTTGATCCCATCCCTTTTCAAATGTGGATACTTCCAACATCCCTCCCTCCCAGCCTTCACTCCCTTCCACCATCTCCCTTCTCATCCATGTCCCCCCTACTCTCCTGTAGGGTGAGATACCCCATTTAATGTGTATTTCATTCCCTCCTCAAGACAAATTAAATGGGAATAAGCTTGACACAATCCCTTTTGCCTTCCTATTCTTCCCCTCCTTTGTAACCATTTTCCCTTGCCTCTTTTATATGACATAGTTTACCCCATTCTGTCTCTCCCCATCTCCTCTCATTATATTCCTCTCTCACCTCTTAATTTCACCTTTTAAGTATCATCCCTTCCTTAAATTGGTCCTGTGCCCTCTATCTATGTATATCTGTAAACATATATACACACATTCACATATGTATTCATATGCCCACATACCCTCATATATAGATATATATGTATGTGTGTATATATATGTATGCATATACATGTATACACATATTATATATATATATTTCTATTCCCTTCAATTACGGAGAAAAGATTCATAAGTTACAATTATTGTTTTTCCATGTAGGAATGTTAATATTTCAGCTTTTATACGTTACTTATGATTTCTTGTCCCTGTTTACCTTCTCATGCTTCTCTTGCTTCTTGTATTTGAATGTCAAATTTTCTATTCAACTGCGGTTTTTTCAACAAGAGTGCTTGAAAATCCTCAATTGCACTGAATGACCATATTTTCCCCTGAAACATGATACTCAGTTTTGCTGGGTAGGTGATTCTTAGTTTTAATCCCAGCTCCTTTAACCTCCAGAATATCATATTCCAAGCCCTTTGATCCCTTCATGTAGAAGCTGCCAGATCCTGAGTTATTCTGATTGTGTTTCCACAATATTCAAATTGTTTCTTCCTGGCTGCTTGTAATATTATCTCCTTCATATGGGAATTTCTGAACCTGGCTATAATATTCATAAGAGTTTTCTTTTTGGGATATTTTTTTCAGGAGGTGATCAGTGGATTCTTTCAACTTCTATTTTGCCCTCTCATTGTAAAACATCAGGATAGTTTTCTTTGAGAACTTCCTGGACGATGATTTCTAGGTTCTTACTTTGATCATGGCTTTCAGGTAATCCAATAATTTTAAATTATCTCTCCTGGATCTATTTTTCAGGTCTGTGGTTTTTTTCCCATGAGATATTTCACATTGCCTTCTATTCTTTCATTTGTTTGGATCTCTTTAACAGCATCTTGATTTCTCATAAAGTCATTAGCTTCCATTTGCTCCAATCTAATTCTGAAGCAATAATTCTCCAGAGTGAACTTTTGAGGTTCTTTTTCCATCTGGCAAAATTGGCTTTTTAAGACATTCTCCTCATTGCCTTTTTTCGGCCTCTTTTGCCATTTGAGTTAGTCTATTTTTTAAGATGTGATTTTCTGCAGTCAGGCTGTTGATTCTCATTTCTTAATTTTATTGCATCATTCTCATTTCTCTTCCCAGTTTTTCCTCCACTTCTCTTATCTGCTTTTTAAGGTCCTCTATGGCCTGTAACCAGCTCGTATTTTCCTTTGAAGCTTTTGGTGCAGGAGTTCTGACTTCACTGTATTCTTCCTGTTCCATGCTTTGCTCTTTTTGTCCCCAAAATAGGAGCCTAATGTTGGAATCTTCTGTCTTCTTTGCTTCCTTTGCCTGGTCATGTCACCCCTTAGTCACTTGACCCTTGGACTTTTGCCACAGTAGGACTATGCCACCAGACAGGGGGACTTTCATCCCAAATGCTGGGGTTTTCTTAGCTGCTGGAGGTATTAGATGGGTGCCCTCTCTGAGGCCTCCCAATCCTCTGGCAAGCTGGACACACACCCCAGGACCTCCACCCTAGACTGCAATCCAGATTCAAGCAGGTTAAAGCAAGAGCGATTACCCCTAAGACTGGTGCTTGGTCCCCCTACAATCTGCAGGCCAGATTGAAGCTACAATGTGACTCTGGCTGGCTGTGTGAGGTGTCTCAGCAGCTTCTTGCCCTGGGGACAAAAGCCATGCACTCCCACTTACTGGGTCCCAAATTCCAAACTGCACTGACCTCTCACTTTGTCTTTCACATCTATGTGTTGATAATTCTAGAAAGGTGCACAGCTGCTGCTTATGTGGAGTCCCTCCAGCCCAAGGCTGGTCAGGCCCACCCTGGGGCTAAAGCCTCAGGTTGGGACTGGGCTGGGCTCCCAGACCACTGAGCTGGCCGATTCCTGCCAGCCTGCTGAGCTGTCCTCAGTGGAAGGTTAGCTTCTCTGTGTCATTTTGTGGGTTCTGCAGCTCCAAAGTTTGTTTAGAGTCCCCTTTTTACATGGATTGGGGAAGGTGGAAGCCTGAGCCCAGCAGAGGTCCTGCTTCTACTCCACTATCTTGACTCTGCCCCATTCCTGTATATTTCTAATGATATTCAACAGCAAGAGATAGAAAGAGAAACCCCATTTAATGTTAATGTAGACATTATAAAATATTTGGGCATTTACCTGCCAAAACAATCCCAAGACCTATATGAACACAACTACAAAACACTTTTCACACAAATAAAGTCAGATCTAACTAATTGGAAAGACATCAATTGCTTGTGGCTTGGTTGAGCTAATATAATAAAAATGACAATTTTACCTAATTTAAATTTTATATTTAGTGCCATACCAATCAGTTTACCAAAAAACTACCTTTTAGAGCTAGAAAAAAATAGTAACAAAATTCATTTGGAAGAACAAAGGGTCCAGAATATCAAGGGAATTAATGGAAAGAAATCTAGGGATGGTGGACTAGCTATCCCAGATTTTAATCTGTACTATAAAGCAGCAGTCCTCAAAACTACTTGGTACTGGCTGAGGAATAGCGTAGTGGATCAAGGGAATAGATTGGGTACATGAGACTCAGCAGTCAATGACTATAGTAATCTACTATTTGATAAACCAAAAGACCCCAGTTTTTGGGATAAGAACTCACTATTTGACAAAAACTGCTGGGAAAACTGGAATATAATATGGCAGGAACTGGGCATAAACCATTATCTAACACCACATACCAAAATCAAGTCTAAACGGGTACATGATCTAGGTATAAAGGCTGATATTGTAAGCAATCTGGGAAAGCAAGGAATAGTTTACCTGTCAGATTTGTGGAGAGGGGAAGACTTTATGACCAAACAAGAATTACATGGCATTATAAAATGCAATATGGATAATTTGATTACATTAAATTAAAAAGCTTCTGTACAAACAAAGCCAATGTAACCAGGATTAAGAGGGAAGTGCAAAATTGGGAAATGATTTTTATAATCTATCTCACTGATAAAGGACTCATTTCTAAAATATACAGAGTATTGAGTCAAATCTATAAGAATACAAGTCATTCCCCAATTGATAAAAGGTCAAAGGACATGAACAGGCAGTTTACAGAGGAAGAAATTAAAGATATTTATAAGCATATGAAAAAAATGCTCTAAATCACTATTTATTAGAGAAATGCAAATCAAAACAACTCTGAGGTACCACATCTCACCAGTCAGATTGGCTAAGATGACAAAACAGGAAAATGAAAAATGCTGGAGAGGATGCGGACAAATTAGAATACTAATGCATTGCTGGTAGAGTTGTGAACTGATCCAACCATTCTAGAAAGTGATCTGGAATTATGCCCAAAGGGCTTTAAATAATTTCATACCCTTTGGCCCAGCAATACCACTTCTAGGTTAGTATCCCAAAGAGATCATAGAAGTGGGAAAAAGACCCATATATACAAAAATATTTATAGCAACTCTTTTCCTGGTAGCAAAGAATTGGAAATTAAGGGGGTGCCCATCAATTGGGGAATGACTCAAAAAGTTGTGGTATATGCATGCTATGGAATACTAATGTGCAATAAGAAATGAGGAGCAGATGGACTTCATATTTACCTGGAGAGGCTTATACAAACTGATGTTGAGTGAGAAGAGCCGAGCCAGGAGGAATTTGTACACAATTACAGATACAACGTATGTGTGATGACCAACTTTGATAAACTGGACTCTTCTTAGAAATCCAGTGTCATAAGTAAACCTCAAAAGACTCGTGATGGAGAGAGATGTTTACATCCAGAGACAGAACTGAGATTGAACCCAGATTGAAGCAAACTACCTGCCCTTTTTCTTTTTCTTGATTGGTTTTGCTTCCTCTTTCTCATTCTTCATTCCATCTGATACAATCCTTCTTTATAACCTGACTTATGCCTAATGTGAAAGTATTTGCAGATACTATACTTAATTGTATGCCACTACGGGGGGTATGGGGGGAGGGAGAGAAAATTTGAAACTCAAGGAATTGTGGTAATGAATCTTGTAAACTAAAAGTAAACAAATTAATAAAGACCAAAAAAAAACCCTAGCCATGTGACCTTGGGCAAGTCACTTAACCCCAATTGCCCTATCTTTCCCCCTCCAAAAAGGAGTAAACACATTGAAGCTTTCAGTATGTCTCCTCTCTTCAAGAATTGATGGTAGTTCCCCCCAAAAGTCTTTACTTTCCCTACCTTCTCTTCCTCTTGGCCATATAGTAACATGCTCTCCTCTTTTGCCTAAATGTTTCCCATGTCCCTATTTTGCCTCAAATATAGAGGTTAGTTAGAGGTAAGCAACATTTGAATTAGGACAGAGAGTGAAGCCTCAGTCTGAATGTAAGGAATTTCACTAAGTGAGGGTTCTGTTCTATTGTGCTTTTAGCAATAACTTTCCATTTGATATAAACTATATAAAAATTCAGAGTAAGGTGCCACATGGACCCAAGACACAGTAGCCTTTTGGCTAAAAAATGAGCTAATTATTACGAGTTTGGATGAATGTCAGAAAAAGAATGTTACAAGGTGGAAATAGTTTAGGTCTAGAGGAGATAGGCAGGCTTAGATGAAGTTAGTTCCTCTCCCTTCGAAAAGGAAAGGAAAGCAGAATGGACACAATACCTTTGGTGGTACTACCAGGGCTTTATTAGAGCCAGTTTGTATAGACTCTGAGAGTTGATTGTTAAATTTCCAGAAATTTAAACTATCAGTCAGGACTTATTGTTTTGTTGATTGCTAGTCTTAAAAAAGTGATGGGGAGAATGTTAATGCTTATTAGATTTTCAGGTGTGTCCTGTGGGCATTTTTTTGAGAGTTGGTTATTAAACACATTCCAGCATAACCCTCAGCACCACCCTTTGATATTAATCATATAGGGAAGATCATGCAAAGTTTGGTTGCCCAAGACAAGTTCATCAGTATTTTATACCAGTTTCATGATGGCATGCTTGCACAGCTTCTGGATAATAAGCAGTTCTCTAGTTTCCCCAGTTACCAATGGAGTGAACCAGGGCTGTGTGCAGTATTTTGATGATTGACTTTATATTCAACTCTACAACTTCTGCTATTGCTCAAGAACAGTGTTCCCCTCTGGGGGAATGGAGACTGCATCACCACAGAATCACAGCTTATATAGAGAGCTGGAAGGGATTTCAGAAATCATCAGGTTCAACACTCTTCTTTTGCAGATGAGGAAACTGAGGCACAAAGAGATGAAGTAATATTCCTAAGGTCACACTAGCAATATGTAGCAGAGCTGAGATCTAAACCAAAGTCATTTGGCTCTAGGGCCAGTGTTTTTTTTCACCGAACCACTCCAGCCACTATATCCCTGAAGATCATACACTTGCTTCTTTGTTGCTTTCACATCTTAAAGATCTTCATTGTGAAGTTGCTCCTGATGTCAGTCATCATTCAAGATTCAAGACACAATCATGACATGTAGGATCAGCTCAGTGTAAGAAAGTTCATAAGCCCTGATGCCACAGTCTTGGGTAGAAGTCTGAAATTCTCCACCATATTTTCTTATGATCCATTCCATGAATTTCAAATATCACCTTCAAACTTTCCATAGCTCTGGACTCACATGATATACAGGGAAGGGCATTAGTCTTTCTTGCTGAAGGGTATAATGAACTTATTTCTGGCTAATGCTGCTACTCATATCCTTAAGGTGGCATCCAGATTACCATGGGTCAAAATAAAAGTCAATAGATTGTTGGGATAATGTGTGTAAAGAATTTGGGAAACTTTGAAGTACTTTATAAATAACTGCCATTATTATGTTATATAATTCTTTATTATAAATATGAATTCAGTTTTTTTGTTGCGTATCTTTCCAAGTCTAATCAATCACCAAGTTTCTATTAAGCAATTACCGTATGTCAAACACTGCTCTGTAGCTACTGGGGATACAAATTCAAAGAATTAAATAATCGCTTTTCTCAAGAGACTTGCATTCTATCTAGAGAAAAAAATATGCACATATTTAAGGGAGTTAAATAAATAAGTAAAAGACTAGCACAGGTAGGTAGGCTTAAATAAATTCAAGAAATCTTACCAGCATATAGAAGCCAGAAGAAGGGACTGAAGAAATTTGGATAAAAAAAAAAAGAATTTTATCTTTATTTTACTAATCTCTCACTTAAATCTTGCATCTGCCAAATATGAATGTAGGCAATGAACCCTTATTCTGAAGAGTTCATAGGCTTCACTAGATTACAAGGATACAAAAGAGATAAAGAACCCTTATTGTGGATTTGAATGTCTCCATAAGATTTCATTAAATAACATTCTGATCAACTAAGCTACCTAATTAATTTTTCACTTATCTCAAATCTTTCAAATCTTTTCTGTTACCATCTGAGGAATCTGATTGTTAATAATCATAATTATAATTGACTTTATGTAATCCTTTATGATTTGCAAATTGATTTTTCTCATGTGATCTTCATAATACCCCTGTGAGGAAGACAGGGGAGATATTATTATAAAGTGGATGATTTGCAGATAAGGAAACTGAAGTTCATAGAAGTGACTTCAATTCAATTTAATAAACATTCACCATGCACCCACTGTTTAAGTGATTTGCTTAAGGTAACATGGCTGTAATTAGCCAAGATGCATGCATTGCATGAACAGCATTAACCTCCCTGTGTGTGTCCTTAGTGTAAATTGTGTTGAAGTCTTCTCTAAATCAATAACCCATTCCTTCAATTTGATCATCACCCTTATCTAATCCTTCTTTCATAGATTATGGTTGGTTTTTTTTTTTTTGCATCTGCCCCTTCTCTTTCTTAAACTGATTGGACAAGAACTGCCATAAATTTCCACACTACAAGAATTGTTACTAATGTATTATATCTCAACCTTGATGAAATTGATCTATCCAATCCTGGTGGTTTCAATGATTCCATAAATAAATAAAAAAGAACTCTCACCTGTCACTCCAAGAAGCTGTAGCATGCATAGTAACTACAACCTAGTACAACCTGTATTTGTCAATGGGTTAAATCAGGTTGAAGGTAAACTATAGTCACCAACCTCGAACCTGTTAGTGATTTGGAGGATATCTACTCTCTGTATATGAAGACTTCCTCTGGCGACCATGAAGATGATTGAAGCAGGTGCTGTGGAGTGCTTAGAGCTTGGCATCAAAGATGCCAAGGTCATCCACTGCATTCGGGACCATCACCAGTCATCTTGGCTTTTTTGTTGCCATTGCACTTCAATGACTCTGAAATAGAGTGAGGCTGACAACGTTTTGCAACTCTACTTCACTTAAATCCAATTCATATGCAAGTCAAGAGATCACCTGTAATGTCATAGGTTTTTATAAAAAGCAAAGGACAAACAACAACAGCTAAAGAATTATACTTCCCCAAGCCAAAAAAGAAAAAAAAAAAAACGGTTTTTTTTTGCCTGCCTTTGAGGGAATTTTGGAACATACGTTCTGATGACTAACTATCCTCTTCTGGAATATGGAAGCTTACAGAAATAAAAATCATTTGGGTAAAATGGGTAAAAAATGTTGAGCTAGGAGTCACAGGACCCAAGTTCAAGTTTTGACACTGTCGCTATCTGTCATCTTTGGCAAGTTAATGAACTTCTCTGGGTCCCAGTTTCTATAACTTTGAAATCAATATAGAAATATTAATCAGGCATGGGGCAGGTAGTTTATTTCCACAAAGAAATGAGAGGATTAGACAAGATGACCACTAAAGTCCTTTCCAGCTTTCTGATTTAATGGCTGACATTTTGGTCTTACTTTGGACATTTTGGTCCCAGAGAAGCATGCTGAGGATGATATAGGGGCTTGAAAATGTCGTGCTTTGCATTAATACTTATCAGTGAGTCTGTTCACTGATCCGGAGACTTCTCTGCATTAAAACTTTCAGTACAGTATTTCAAAATTAGTCTCTTTTTCCTCTTTAAAATTCCCATATTAGGAAACAGTATCACATAAGGTTCTTTTTAATCTAGATGTTTAACCTAGAGAGGAGAAAACTTAAAGGAGTGGATTCATGAAAAACTTCTTCAAGTATATGAAGGACACTTCAGTGGAAAATGTATTTTACTGTTAGAAGATTGAAATTTCAAGCAAATTACAATGGAAATTTTTATTTTTAATTAGGTTTAATTGGACAACTTCACCATTTCTCCAATAAAAATAAGAATAGTCTTTGATGTTTTCTTTATGTTTACCATTATGTTTCTATTTGGCAAGGGGGGTTGGGGCAGCAATGATTGGAATATGATATGTAAGAGAAGCACAGACCTGTATCAATGGTAATAGCTGATTTTTATAAAGTTCTTAGAGATTTACAAAAAACTTAACAAACATTATCTCATCGCCCTTCACAACTATCTTACGAGACGGGCTATACACCAATGTTTGATGAATGAATGTTGAACAAGTTTCTATGAGACCAGGGATACAATCTAGCGATTTTACTGTTCAAAGGAAATCATTAATCAATAGATGTGGTCATTTTTCAAGCCCCTTCCTCGCACAGAAAAGATTACAGATTCATAGGTTTAGAGATGGAAGTGACTATAGAAATCATCAAACTCAACCCCCTCATTTTATAGATGAGGAAATTGAGGTCTAGAGTGCGTAGGTGTATTGTCCAAGGTCAAGTAACTAGTAAGGGTCAGAGATAGGATTTGAACTCAGGTCTTTCTAACTCCAAATCCAGCCCTCTATTCACTTACACCATTGCACCTTGGTCAACGACTGTCCCGAACTTTGATCATGACTCTATTGTGGACTGGCAGGTCAGGGATTTGTATGGTGTGTGGTGCTTAGTCTAAAGAAAGACATTGGAGAATATGTTAATGCCTAGTCTCAACCACCCTAGGTGGTTACCATAAGAGTTAACATTATCTTCTTTTTAACTTCTCTTTAGAAACATTTAGCTGTAGAAGTTTTGGATTTCAGTAAATGATGTCATAGGTCCTCAAGAAAACACTCAAATAGGGATGGCTAGGTGGTGCAGTGAATAAAACACTGGCCCTGGAGTCAGAAGGACCTTGAGTTCAAATCTGGTCTCAGACACTTGACACACTTACTAGCCATGTGGCTTTGGGCAAGTCACAACCCCAATTGCCCTCCACCCCAAAATAAAGCAAAAAAAGAGAAAACACTCAAATGGAATTCAGAAAATACCACCACCAATAATAATATTAAGTAGCAATTGTATAGTGCTTTCAGGTTTGCACATGCTTTTTCACATATGTTATTTTTGACAACCCTATGAAACACCTACAGTTATTAGCCTCATATTGCAGATGAGAAAGTTGGGGCCAAATAAGTGTTTGAGACAGGATTTGAACTTAGATCTTCCTCATTTAAGTGAAACACTTTATCTATTATGCAACCCAGATCTGTCAAGATAGAAACACTTAGTTCTTTGTGTCCTTATGAAAGTGGTTAATAATGCTTTTTTCCCCTTTATTTTTATTCCTCTAACTCTAGAAGTGCCAACAGAAGTTATCTAAGGCAATTATGTCTTAATCATGTTGGCCACAATTATTCTTTTAAATATGTGTGGCTATGGACTTTGGAGGAAAAAATAAAATCTTTCATATTTCTAATTGGGCAGTATATATGATTATTACCAAAAATGCATATTTATTACTAGCACCAACTTCAGATCATTCTTCTGTTTCTTTAAAAAAAAGGTTAAACATTTTCAAAATAGAAACTCTTGGTTCCTTCACAATCTTAGACCATTACAGAAGAAACTTTCCTTCCCTGGGGGCTTTAGCAGTGACATGGGGAAACTCCTGGGGCATTATAAGCTTCTCAGAAGCTAATAATAACAGTAGCATCTCGAGCTCAAGACTATGCTACAAATGCCACCTGCCAGAGGATGGCTGCTGTAGCCACAAGGTGCTGGAGATGTCATTCAGATGTCCTTTTACACACAGACACACACACACACATACACACAAACACACACCTTATATGTGAAGTCCATCACATGCCCAGATTGTGGCATTGACAGTAATCTGTGTCCATTCTCTCCTTCTACCTTTAGACAGTAGGTATTTCATGACCACTTCCCAATAAATTATCTTTTCTCTTCTGTTTTTTCCTCTTTCAGATTCACTGAAGAATCTTCTTTCATCCTTCACTCCACTAAGAGCAGATAATTGGGGGTAAGTACCATCTCTCCAGGAGTCATTTTGAAGTTTTTTTAGTTGCACTTATTTAGTGTTGAATAGGAAATAACTTCAGTGGTCATATCATAGGGATGTCTAAATCTCTTGGTCTTCAAAATGTCAGTTTATTTTTTGGCACAAGTCTCCCCCATTCCCTAATCAAATATTATGACTTCTCAACTCACTATCAATCTATGTGTATCCTAAGGTAAGAAGAGAGGAGTCCCCCTTACTCACTGTCATTGTTCTTGATGGATATATTTGGTTCTACAATGCTATGACTAACTCATTTGTGTTTGAAGAAACAAGTGCCAAATTTTCATGGGGCTCTGGAAAAAATGTGAGGTTATTTTTACCATTTGATTTTAGGGTCAGATAATAGTTAAATTTCATCATGTGGTAGAATCACAGAAAAATTAAAATCTTCCAGTTCATTCTTTAGGATTAGTGTCAGTGCTGCCACTTATGCAGCAATCGGAAAGCAAGGAAAGCCTCCATTGTGGAGGTCCCTCTGTGGGGGTGAATGTACTGTTGTAATTTTTTTTGTATCTCAGCTCTTGTATCTGTTTCTCTCTGTGTATGGCTTTTTTTGATATGTCATATGATTATGTTTCTCTATTCCTGTAGGCATATGTGTCTTTCTGTGGTTCTTGCATATCTATTTTTGTGAATGTGTCCCCTCTCTGCTGTGTATGTGTACTATTTACACATCTATATGTGATCCTGTGTCAACATATAAGTATTTGTCAACAAGTATAATTTGTGTGCCTATGTTTACATAGAGCTATGTGTACAGATTAGGTACTCAGTAACTACCTGAATGGATGTATGACTTTAACTGTATTGTATCTACACCTACATTTATCTCTCTCTCTCTCTCTCTCTCTCTCTCTCTCTCTCTCTCTCTCTCTCTCTCTCTCTCTCATCTATCTACCTAGCTATCTATCTATATTGTAATATGCATTCACATTTTAGCTTATATATTTGTGCATATATGCTATTTTAGTGTTGCTATCTGACCATAGTTTACTGCACCAATCAAATTACAGAGCCAGACCAAAAAAGAAAACATGTTTCCCTCTCCTCTCCCCCTGGGTAGATGTCTGATTGATTACTAAAGTATAGTCTCATTTCTGTTGGCATATGCTGACAACGATGATCTTGATAGTCTGGCGTGTTTTTCAAGAAGGGACAAAATTTCAAGGAGAAGGAAGTGATAATAAGTCTCAGTTGAATGGGTGTTATTTTTCTACCTGTGTATCATGTGTGTGTCAGGGCCAAAAAATCCATTACCTGGTGAAAAGTCTCTCCACACATGGCTAGAGCTGTCCTTAGACAGCAAACATATTCAATTTGCCATGATCATAGCCAAAGCTTTTACGACATACTGCACTCTGCCAGAGCTTGATCTCTCTCACTAACATAGCCTTTAAAAACCCAGGGTCATGTCTGTGGTAGGATGAAGCATCAAAATAGAAATTTTGTAATTTTTTAAAAAAAAATCTGAGGCTTCAATTAATAAATACCAAATATTACCTTGCACTTTAATGTACCCAAAGTATCAAAAGAAGGGATATTAAAGATTTAGTAATCCATAGGAGTGGCTTATTAAGGGACTGCATATAGTGACAAAGAGCTGATCTTGGTCAAGATGTCCAATCTTAATCAGTCATTGAACCTCTTAAAACTTTCAGGCAACACTCTTGGACTAAAGTTGCAGAAGTGACAATCTGCTTGGGTAGAGGGAGTTATCCCTTTGTGAGTTTTCTCTATCCGTAAAAGCACAGGTCTAATACCATCCTATAACAACTCCTTAGGGTCCAATCCAATATCATTGCTATTCCGTCTCTTCAGCTGTGTCTGACTCTGTGGCCTGATTTGGGTTTTTCTTGGAAAGAGACATTAAAGCATTTCCTCCTCCAGTTCATTTTACAGATGAGGAAACTGAAGAAACAGTGTTAAGTGACTTGCCCAGGGTCACACAACTAGTGTCTGAGGCTGAATTTGAATTCAGGAAGTTAAGTCTTCCTGGCTCTGGACTGGGTGCTCTATCCATGACACCACCTAGCTGCCCCTCTAAATCAACATACTGTCTCCTTAAAGACATAACCATTCCTATCTACTGTCCTATGTGGATAAGCCAGTCTCCTAACTTCCCATATCCATAGTAACCAATTTATGGAAATAGTGCCATCTCTCATAGTTGTTCCACAAATTCTCATCAATATGCCCTTTTTCCTCATGACCACTCCTCTGTCACCAAACCCCAACAGCTATTTTCTGATGAACCCCAATCACAAGATTCCTCACATACAAGTATATTCGTATGCATAGAGAAACCTCCAGAATGTAGTCCTCTTCCAAAAGCATCTCCTGTACCCCAAAGTATTCCAGTAGCTCTCCATCTCAAATCTAAAACTGATATAAAAGTGAGGAAAGTGGAGTTTAGGACATAAATGAGGAAATATTTCTCTGAGTTGAAGAAATAACCATTTCCATTATCAGATATCTGAACAGGTCTTCAGTTATTCCCTAGATGGAATCTAGGGTTCAGTTCATTATGAGTGTTCTAGTGGGAGTGGGGGGAAAGATAAGAGTCCTATTCCCAGGTATTTTGTGACCATGTGATTGATTATCTGTCTAGGAAAGTTAAGCTGTATATCATGGATGTGGAGAACCACACGATGGTGACCGAGTTCATTCTGGTTGGGTTCCCAGGCAGCCGGACCATGCGTGGGCTGGTATTCCTGATGTTCCTCGTGGCCTACATGCTGACAGTGTCAGAGAATGTGATCATCATCCTTTTGGTGCAAAGAAACAGGCCACTCCACAAACCAATGTACTTCTTCCTGGCTAACCTTTCCTTCCTGGAGACCTGGTATATTTCTGTCACGGTACCTAAACTGCTATTCAGTTTCTGGTCTCTGAACAACAGCATTTCTTTCTCCAACTGCATGACTCAACTCTACTTTTTCATTGCCCTCATGTGTACTGAATGCGTGCTCCTGGCTGCCATGGCATATGACCGCTATGTAGCCATCTGCCGCCCACTCCATTACCCCACCATCATGAGCCATGGCCTCTGTTTCCGCCTGGCTCTGGGATCTTGGACCATTGGATTTGGCATCTCCTTGGCCAAGATCTACTTCATTTCTCGCCTTAGCTTCTGTGGTCCCAATGTCATTAACCATTTCTTTTGTGACATTTCTCCTGTGCTTAATCTGTCCTGCACAGACATGTCCATAGCTGAGCTAGTAGACTTTATTCTAGCATTAATCATCTTTCTTTTCCCATTATCTATCACAGTGTTGTCCTATGGATGCATTCTGGTTACAGTTCTAAAGATGCCCACAGGAAAGCATAAAGCTTTCTCTACTTGTGCCTCACATCTTGTGGTGGTCACTATTTTCTACTCAGCCACCATCTTTATGTATGCCCGGCCTCGTGCTATCCATGCCTTCAATATGAACAAAATCATTTCTATCTTCTATGCCATTGTGACCCCAGCCCTCAATCCTTTCATCTACTGCCTAAGGAATCGAGAAGTCAAAGAGGCTCTGAAGAAGCTGGCCTGTGCCCACAATACTGGAACTGATTCATCTGGCCACTAAAGTCAAATGGACAAAGATGAACAGTTCTTTTTCTTCTCCCCTGTCTTTCTTACTCAAATGTGGTTGAATTTTTCCTTATTAACATGCTACTATAATTCTTTGGCAAAGTCCCTTAGACAGAAACTTACTTAGCTCCTCAGATAATGTAGCCTTTGGGTGTGTTAGCTTCAAGATAAGAAGAACTTCTATGACTCTGAATGAGAAGTTGGCATCCATGGCATAAATATTACTTAGAGTCCCAGAAAATTTAAATAGACTCGAATAATAATTTTGATTGCTAATATTTACATAGTGTTTTAAGGTTCACAAAGAGCTTTACATGTTACCTCATTTGATCTGCACAAAACCCCTGTGAGGTAGGTCCTATTATTATCCCTTTTTGACATATGTGAAAACTAAGGCTAAAAGTGGTTAAGCAGTTTGCCCAGTCACATGGCTAATATGTATCTTAAGCAGGACTCATACCCAAGTCTTCCTTCCTTCAAATCAATAGCAAGGTCATCTAATTCTATTTCCTAGCCCACATAATTTTTTTTCCCTCTATCATCCCAAAGAGATGGTCATTTATCCTCTGATTGAACACCTTGGTGTTGGGGAATTCATTACATATTGCGGAAAATAATTTTATTTCTGGATAGCTCTAATTCATAGAAAGGGTTTTCTTATGTTAAGCCAAAATCTATTCCACTATTTAAGTATTTGTTTTAGTTCTGACCTCTGGAACCATGGAGGAGAAATTGGTCTCCCCCTTCTTGAGTTTAAAGATAGCTGTTATGTTCCCATTCAATATTTCCTTCTTTGTACTGGATAGTTAAACTATAAATAAGAAAATAAGTTTCAGAGTGAACTGGAGAAAATGGATTTTTAGCCCTTGAAAACTAGGTATGATTTACATTAATCAATTTCACTTTGGGTTGGGGAAAACCAACCAAAAAAAACCCAAAAAAATCAGTGGGGAAAAAAAACAAACAACTTTCCTCTGGACTTGTATTATCATTATCATTATTATTATATTTGCTTTTTTGAGGACAATTGGGGTTAAGCGACTTGCCCAAGGTCACACGGCTAGGTTTTATGTTAAGTATCTGAGACCGCATTTGAACTCAGGTGCTCCTGACTCCAGGGCTGGTGCTCTATTCACTGTACCACGTAGCGACCCCAGGAATTGTATTATTTTAAAAATTATCTTTGGAGAGGAGGAGTTTGTTCTAGCATTGGTGTCCTGTGCCAGCGGTTTAATATGTCTTATTCTCCTAACCTCAATGTCTGTCATTTTTTAGGACAAGAGAAAAAATGAATTCTCTCCCTGGTGGGAGATAATGCAATTGACTGATGCTCATTTTCAATGTATCTGTTGGAAAATTCTTTACTTAAAAGCTTTCCTCTGCTTTTCTCCTTTCTTATATCTTAAGATTCAGGTGTATGCCCAGGAAGCTGAATTCTTATGATCAGATACCTGTGCCTTCCATTTCAACTCCAATCCAGCTCTCTTCACAGAATTTTAGTTATACAATGCAAAGTTGGAAAGGATCTCAGAGTTTCAGTTACTTTAACCCCTGCCTAAGGCATGAATTCTGGTACAACCTTCCATACAAATAGCCCTTCATATTTTGCTTGATGACTTCTGAGTATCAAGAAACTTAATCCCTGAGGCACCTTGTTTCAGTTTTTTTTATAGCTTTAATGGGTTGTATGTGTTTCTTGTCTTGAGCTAACACCTAGCTCCTCTGCCAGAATCTGTTAATAATGAAATAAAGGGGGGTAAATGAAGGGCATCCAATGAATACATTTTCTCAGTTAGCACTGATCACGGTACAATCTTAGTAAAAGCTTGAGTGTCCCTGCCTATATTTTTGACGAGTGGAAACAGGACATGGGGGTGGAGGTTATCAGATATAAGTTTTGTGATTTATGATTCTCTTTGCCTTTCCTGACTTCCTTATTTCAGTGGTACCATCATTTTGCCAATGTGAAAGTCATTTCTGATCCTTCCCTTTTCATCATTCTCCTACCCTCATATATAACTCACCAAAATTTGTCAATTCATCCTTTATAATTTATTTCATATATATTCATTTTTTTCATTTTATTTTTGAAGCAGATATGTGGTATGGTAAATAACAGGCTGAATTTGGAGGCAGAAAGACTTTAGACAATTACTAGATATAAGAGTCTGGCCAATTCACTTAACATCTCAGAACCATTTTTCTCATTTGTATAAGAAGGTAATAATAGTACCTAAACCATAGGATTGCTGTGGGAATCAAATGAGATAACACATAAAGTGGTATGTAAACCTTAAAGTGCTATGTAAATATTATTACTAATATTCTCTTTGCTTTTCTCCAGAATAATTTAATTATCTATTATTACCTTTCACATGTTTATTCTTTTTTATTACAATAGTTTCCTAACTGGGTTCCCCACTTCCATTGTCTCCCAACCTGAATTCATCCTAAAGAATCACTGCCAGATTATTTATCCTAAAACACCAATTTGTAGATCTTACTCATTTATTCAAAAACATACCAAAAATATATCAGTATCTCCCTATTGCTTATAAGATAAAACATATTCTCTTTAGCCTGTCTTTAGTGGCCTTCCACAATCTGATCTCCTCTGAATATATCTGTCACTTTCCCCCAACATGAATCATTCAATGGTACCCAGTCTATATTACACATTGTTCCCAAAATATGCAGTGGGTTTTCTCACCTTTAAAATGTTTGCTCATGCAATTTCCTTCCATCTTATGTACATTACTCCATCTATCCACTTCCTGCCCAGGTTAGTTCTTATATCTTTTATGAAACATACTTTTCAGTTCCAACCCACAAAAATTCCATCTCTCTATAACTTCAATTTTTTTGTGTGCTTCATTTAACTCTCTGTTGTAGTCTGACTTCTGTCTATCATATTGTCTTAACATTTAACTCCTGTTTTGTATGTTTCTTTGTTTTGTATGTATATCCATTTCTCCAAATAGATTGTTTCTTGAGGTCAGTGATCATATGCTGTTCATCCTGTCCCATTTGCTATTCCCATGGTGACTAACATAGTGTTATACACATGTTATCATTGTAATTTTGTCATTTTCACCCATGTCTAAGTCTTCATAATGGCTTATGGGGTTTTCTTGGCCAAAAAATACTGGAGTAGTTTGTCATTTCTTCCTCCAGTTCATTTTACATATGAAGAAACTGAGGCAAACAGAGTCAAATGACTTGCTAGGGTCACATAGCTAATAAGTGTCTGAAGTCTAATTTGAACTCAGATCTTCCTGACTCTGGACCTGACACTCTATCCACTGTACCAGCTAGCTATCCATTAAACACAGGAGATTGCTAATAAATATTTATTGAATGCATGAATTATTTTGTTCAATTTTATTCTTTTCTTACTCTTGTACTCAAATTTTCCTACCTTTCTTCTATTTCCACCCCAACTTACAGGGACAAGTATTTGTATCTCCAGTAGGGAGTTACTCTTTCCAAAGACATTCATTGCCCCAAATTAAAATTTTTATTCTTCAAAGTTTTTTCTTTTCATTCTGCACCACAAAGATTATCAGCACACTCATCAGCCCACCACTTCACCTAGAGAGGAATGAAAATGACAATCAATGAGATTTACATAGAGTTTTAAGCTTACAAGGCACTTTCCCAATAAAGTTCCATTTAAGTTGATAGTGCAAGACATTGTGCCCCTGTTTTATAGATAAGGAAACTTAAGCTCTGAGAGGTTGCAGATTGTCTGTACCAGGAGTGAGGAACCTGTGGCTGCAGGCCACATATAGCCTTCTAGGTCCTTGGCTGTGACCTTTTGAGTGAGTCCAATTTTACTCTTTTATTAAGAGCATTTATTCTGTGAAGTTTGGATTCAGTCAAGACTGAACTTAACGATCTAGAGGACCTCATGTGATCTCAAGGCCACAGGTTCCCCACCCTGGTCTGCATTCACCTGGCTGGTAAGGATCAAGAGTAAAATTCAGCCCTAACACATCTGACTCCAAGGCTAACAATCTTTCCATTGTGCCACACTGCCTTTTCATAGCCACCCTGACTATCCTTGTCAAACTTGTTACAATAAACAACTCTGTAATGAAATGATTTACCATCCACCCATTTTCAGCAACATTCTATAGAATATCCCAGGACCATGAGGAATGTAAATTATCCTTTGAAATCTGTTTTATTAGGATTAGTTCTGTAGCATCTTTTCACCTTCTTTACAGTAAAAAATATGGCCAAAAATAGAAATGAGACTTGTGATTTCCTTGGCATAGGGAATTCCTGGATAAGAAACTCCTGCTATTGTAGGGATTAAAGGAAACTCCCCCTACTGGACCACCTCATGTTTAGTAATAGGTTATAAGCATTATTATCAACTTAACAGAGGAAAGGGTAAGTTTCCCTACTCTGGAGGGTCAGGAGAAACTGAACCCACTTTCTAGATGGAGCGACTTTCCCATTGTCACACAGTGATTTAGGGGTAGGGGCAGGCCAATAAATACAGTTTTCCGAACTGCTGATTGCCTCTCTATAGAGGCAGTGAGCTATTTCAGTATCTAGAAAGGAGCTGGTTACCATGCAGGGGTTGTGGTGGTAGATATTTAACAACCAGCTTTTTTTGGGGGGGATATACACATAATACAATTTTAAGTTGAATCTGTGTTTTGAACCTTTTATTCATTACTTTAAGTCTAGGCAATTATCAAAACAATTAATCCCTAATTGCTAGCATTTGCTTTTCTGAGGTGTAAATGCTCATGCTGAAATTTTAACAACTCTTGCTTGCCAGTAGGAGCTGGTTTCAGGACCTCACTGGTTCCAAGTCTAAAGGAATGGAACAGAGATATGGAAATGCATTCATATTTTTGCTACAGACGTATTATTAAAGAAAATAATACCTTAGAAAGGAGAGGAAAAAAACCAGTAATTTCCTAGGAAGGGGGAAAAGCAGATTACATAGCAATAACACAATGATAATTTGCATAGTTTATAAATCACTTTCACAAACATTATCTTATTAGATACTCAACTGGAAGATTTTGTTTTAACCTTTCCACAAATTAACACAGCAAGTTCAGAGAATTTAAGACATTTGTCCAAGATAATCAAAGTTGATAAGGAAATTGTGACTCCTATTTTACCAGTCTTTCTATTACATCATGTAAAAGCAATCAAAGCTTATAACATGAATTTTCATGTATCAAATTTCACATTCCTTTTTTACTCCTAATAGAGACATGATATTCTGGGATTTTGTTTGTTTCTTTGGTTTCTTTTTGCAAGACAACTGGGGTTAAGTGACTTGTCCAGAGTCACACCGTTAGTGAGTATCATGTGTCTGAGGCCACATTTGAATTCAGGTCCTCTTAACTCCAGAGTCTGTGGTCTATCCATTTGTGCCACCTAGCTGTCCCTAAGACGTGATATTCTGGAAAGGTATTTTGACCTCGTGATGCAATAACAAAATTTTAAAAGATGCAACAAATCTTTAATTTCTCCCTTATATACACTGAAAATGTTAAAATTTAAAGAAAGCTTTCCTTCATTAAATCTGGATCTCATAAAATTGGAATGCAATCAATAATGTTGTTCTTATAGCCATATGCAAAGCTTATTGCTTCCAGAACTCCCCAGCAGCAACATCAGAAACAGTAGCAACAGCATTTTCTCCACTTGCCCACACATAAGCTAGAAGGCTGTATGCCAGATATTCTTGCTTCAAGGTCAGAGGAGACAGGTTTCTTCAATCTACCATCTTCCTAAATACCTATATACATCCTTTCCTATATATAAGACCTCTTTACCTTCCTCTCTCTGTTCACTGCTGACCCCCCCCCCACCCCGATCGCTGAGTCAGGAAGAGTAGATATGTTTAAGGAGGGAGGATGGATGGAGAGTCTCATAGAGCCTTAGACTGTGATTTATTCCCAGGGCTGTCACTCATGGTTCAGTGAGAGAGGAGGAGAGGTGACAAGGATAAGAAATGGAGAGAATGAGGTTACTGTAGTAATCATTTAAGGAAAAGGGGGAGGAGGAGGTGGCAATGGAGGACAGTTTGAAGTGATTCACCTGTGTTAATCTCTCTCCCAGTCTCAAAAAGCCTAATTAGTTCTGAGGTCCGAGTGCCGTCTTCCTTCCAAAGAGACCATGGAGGGTAGCTTTTAATTGATCCTGCTTTGGGAGAAATTCATGAGCTCAGAGTCCCCTGAGAGCTTTGGTCTCTGCTCAAACTGAGTAGGAACTAGGATCTGGACAGTAACTGTGGGAGTATGTAATGGGGTTTTCTGCTATATTTGATGCCTTTTTTTTTTCAGTCACGTCCAACTCTTTGTGAACCCATTTGGGGTTTTCTTAGCAAAGATACTAGAGTGGTTTCCCATTTCCTTCTTGAGATAAGGAACTAAGGCAAACAGGCTTAAGTGACTTGCCCAGGGTCACCCAATAAGTGTCTGAGGCCAGATTTGAACTCATGAAGATGAGTCTTTCTAACTCCAGGCTCAGCACTCTATCTACTGTACCACTTTAGCTGCCCTGGCTTCCCTCACCCCTTACATTTTGTGATAATTGATATTTCTTTAACCTGTAAGTCTCAAAGAACTCTTAATGCACTTCTGTGACAAAGTGAACTATTTTTGAAGACCGAGCTCCTGTGTTCACATCCTAGATCTGAAACTTATTAGCAGCACATTGTTATTAGCCCTGTTACCTTGGACAAATAATTTTGGGTAGCATTTTGGACTAGATTGTGTCTAAAGGTTTTCCAACTTTAAAAGCTATGACCTCATATTTTGTTGTCCTCAGTCTTTGGAGATTTATAGATCTTTTTATTGTAATGTTCACCAACAAATCTTTCACTCCAAAAATCTTATTGGACCAAAAATATTGGAATAGTCAGTATACTTCAATGACATATAGGGATCAGTGACATGCAATATTCAAAACTGATACTATTCTAGAACAATCTAATGTATACAATGTCTACATCCATTTCCTGCCCCTCCCCAAAGGGTGGGAAATCCTGATTCTTCTGCCATTCTTGGCTATTAATAATTGAATAATAATTAATAAACATTAGTATTCGAGTCTATTCTTGGTGTCTAGGTTCAACCTACTTCAGAAATTGGGAGGAAGAAAGGACACATTTTCTTTTCTTGGTCACTGTCACTGTAATGTGAATTCTCCCTGGGCATTTTTCTCTGTGATAGGACCAGAGTTTTCCTGATCCAGCTTGCCCTCCCTTCTCACCTAATTGGCCCTCAGCTTCCCTCACCCAGCTTCCTCCCCATCTAATACAACCTGATTATCCTCCCCCCAATACTTCCCTGATGGAGCTTCCTGGTCTGGGGGCATAAAAGCTTCCAGTCTTGCATATAATTGGAGATCCTCAGCGTTGGTGGGCTCCTGAAGCCCCATGGCAGTTACCATAACCTCATGACTGACAGACAACATGCAGTTTTCAGATGAAAACAAGGTGAGGTCCCACTTAGGGAGAAGCTAAAGGCCACTGTATTCTTGATGGATGGATGTCCTTGCTGCATTAGGGCAAAGCAAACTTCCTCTTTTGTTAAATGTTCAGTGACTCATAAGCATCTTATTTCATCCTAACTTGGAAGCTGAAGTAATAGGGCACTTACAGACACACGCAGAGCACTCTCCTTCAGGGAAAGTTTTGTTACTGTTGCTTGTGTCCAGACCTTTGTTTTCATCAGTATGAGAAGATTTAGGGAAGAAACTCCCTCTACCAATGCATCTTGGCACCTACTTTGCAATTTAAAATCCTGTAGAATTGGGTCACTGAAAGATTAAGGAATTTTCCCAGGGTCTCACAGAAAATCTGTGTCACCCAGGGCTTGTTTCCAAATCTGGATGGGTAGGCTGGTTCTGTTTTCACTACACCATGTTGCCTGATCTAGTATAAGTGTCTCAGTCAGTCAATAACATTTATTAAGCACCTACTGTGATCCAGGAATCATACCAAGTATGGGTCTTTGGAGACAATTTGGAAATAAAGACACATGCAGCTTTTAATTAAATGGAATTAAATAAAATTTAAATTTGTGCTAGGAAATAGTTATATACTGATGCTCACATAGTGAAAAATAGCTAATCCTGAAAAACTAAGTATAACCCCACTGGAAAAAACATAGACCTTTAATAGAATAGTGGACTTTCTAGCATTTCTACTGAAAAGAATGGAGCCATTTAAAAAAATAATGGGTTTTTTTTCTACTTGGAAAACATTTTGATCATATTGGATGGGAGTAGTTTAATTAAATGTAGTAAATATTTCACAATTTAGGTCATGACATTACAAATATTCTGTTGTATACAGAGCTCCTCGAAGACAAAAACTGTTGTTCATTTTTTACTTTTTTCTTCCAGTGCCTAGCACATAGTAGATCTTTAGAAGTGTGTTGAATGGAATTATAATATATAATTGGACAAAGCCTTTGTTCCCAAGAAGCTTACAACCTAGTAACAAACTATCAGTCTATTCTAATCGACCAATTGACTTTTTGTCATCCCAGATTTGTTACTTCAAGAATTAATGAATTTCTGAATATCTTAATTTATATGAACCATTATTTCAGTGTGCCCCCAAGTGGTATAGCTAAAATAGACAATCATCAAGGTGTGGCTAGGTAGCACAGTGAAGTAAGAGCACCAGCCCTTGAGTCGGGATGACCTGCGATCGAATCCGGGCTCAGACACTTAGCACCCACCCAGAAACACCTGGCTGTGTAACCTTGAGCAAGTTACTTAACCTCAATTGCTTAAAAAAAAGACAATCATCATAATGACCTTAACAATATTAGATGTAGTGTGTGTGTGTGTACACACTTGTTTGTACACACACATAATATACACATATACATAGGTGTCATTGGTCTGGTTTGGTTTTGCCCTGAAACAGTGATTTCAGTGCAGAAACTTACAGTAAAGAAACTCTTTTTATCAATGTAGATCTGCCACTGTTCTTAAAGAGTCCCCTACAGTGTCACTTACTATGTTAAAAGGAGACAACTACTTGGTACAGTGGATAGAGTACCCTTCCTGGAGTCAGAAAGGTTTATCTTCCTGAGTTCAAATATGACCTCAGACACTTAGTAGTTCCATGACCCAGGGCATATAATTTAACCTTATTTGCTTCATTTTCCTCATCTGCAAAATGAACTGGAGAAGGAAATGGCAAACCACTGCAGTATCTGTGCCAAGAAAACCTCAAATGGGGTCATGAAGAGTCAGACATGACTGAAAAATAACCGAACTTCTGACTATGTCAGAGTTGGCTTTTACCCAGGCTTTAAGACTTAAAGTCATAAAATTTGCCTTAATCACAAGGTGATAAGTCCTAGATTCTTGGTTAACCTGTTAATTCAAGTGATTATTCTATTTATTCACTAGCTGGCATTCATGTGTGAGTCCATCAATGAATCAATCAACAAGTATTTACCAGGTTCCTGTTGTATGCCAGGTTCTGAAGATAGATACAAAGATAGAAATGAAATAACTCTTTATCTCAAGGAAGTTACATGTCTTTGACATAGATAACAGATGTAAGTATATTTAAAATTATATTTAAACCAAATAAAATTTAACTTTAAGATAGAAAGCATTACTAAGAGGATCAGGAAAACAGAAAGCATGTGTTGCTTGAGATGTCTTGAAGAAAGGGATTCTTGTAAGTGGAGGTGACTCAGGAGTGCATTTCTGGTTTGGGGGATTGACATTGTAAAGAAAGACATGGAAAGAGTGGATGTGTGAGGAAGAACAAGGTCAGTCTATCTAGAAAATGGAAATAGGGGAAGGAGATAAATCAGCTTGGAAAGGTAGATTAGGACCCAGTACTAAAGGGCTTTAAAAGACAACAATACAGTTTATATGTTTTCTTAGAGGCAATGATCTTTTTCTGCAACAAAATTAATCTGAATCATAATAAATTGGTTAATATTAAACAACTCTTATATGCTAGGTACTGCTATAGTTGTTGGGGATACAATTGCAAAAATGAGGCAGTCTCTGCCTTGAAGAACCTTACATTCAGCTTGAGATGGGGGAAATATTTTCAGATAAGTAAATGCGAAATAAATATAAATATGCCATGATAAGGTAAAGAAACAATTTATGATTTTATTGAATGTTTGCTCCATTTATTCTTCTTTCATCTTTGCTCAGGAGTTTCCCAATGGAACTGGGATTGGTTGCAACTGTTGACACTGCCATCTTTGCCAGAAGTTCAGTCCATGTATCCTAGGTCCACATTGGGCCACCGGGAGAGAGATGTAGAATCAGAGTCAGTGATTAAGGCAGAATGCAGGACATGGTTACAGTTCTCTGGTCCAGGCCAGGGTTGTTAAGGAAGGATGAAGTTCAACCAGTTACCACATCAAGAAATATGGCAGAGCACATGCTGACTAAAGTAGGAACAGGACCTGGACATCATCACTTGATCCAAGATCATAGGAAAGGGTGGAATCTGACTGACTACAAAGCTCCAATCCAAGAACTGCAGCTGGAGGTATGAACAAATACAAGAAAATTTCAAATGCAATAATGGGTTAAGTTAATCCTCAGAAGCAAATGCAGAAGAAGTGACTAACTCTGCAATAAATATAAGTAGAATCTCAAGGCAAAAAAAGGTATAGGGACATGTGCAGGTAGGAAATATACATATCTAGGACAACCCATACTTCTGGTGCTGTAGGACTGCTGCAAGGTTCTTTGGTGATGCATTGAGCAATCTGCCTTCTTCTCTGAGCTAGGGTCTTTTGTTTCTATATTATTTCTGCCAAATTCTTCTTCGCCGGGTGTCTCAGCTGAGTTGTTCTGTGTCTCTTTACTGGAATTTTGAGTATTCGCTGCTTTCTGCTAGGATCTGAGGGTTTCTGGCCTCTTTCTCTCATTGGCAGTATGTTCTGACAGTTCTTTAGTCTTTTTTTTCTGGTGCAAGCCCAAGATATTCCAGCTCAGCCTTGATATACCACGAGCATTTCAAACTCAACTTGATCCAAATAGGCCATTTCTTCTTTCCTCTTAAATCCAGCCCTCTTCTAAACTTCTCTGTTATCTGTCAAGGATTCTTCCCATACCTGACCTCATGGAACTCAACTCTTCACTTACCCCAAATGACCAATAAGCTGCCAATTGTTATAACCACAATAACTCTGCATGTGTGTCACACTCTGTCATTTCTTATTCAATCATACAACCACCACACTAGTTCAGGCCCTCATCACCTGTTGCAGGACACTACTTACAATAATGATTTAATATCTCTCTATCAGCTATATTCCCATTCCAATTCACTCTCCATTCAGTCATCAGAGTGATTTTCCTAATCTGACCATGTTACCCCTCTCCCCTTCTAATACCCAATAAACTCCTGTGGTTCCCTATTATCTCTGGAATGAAATACAAATTCCTCTTTCTGACATTTAAAGCTCTTTGCAGCCTGCCCCTTTCTCCCTTTCCAGCCTCTTTTATTCATGCCTCCCCTTCTCCCATTTTAGTGTATTTCTCCATCTATACCTACAACTATGTCTACTTAGGATCACACTTGCAGAACTGAAAAGGATATTAGAAGTCAAAATTCCTCATTTTGTAGATGATAAAACTGACTCTTTGAGAGCTAAAATAACTTGCCTAATTGCACTCAGCTAAATGCAGAGACTAAATATGAATGCAAGTCCTCTGATTCCAAAGCCAGTGTTATTTCTACTTTACCACATGACCTCTTCATTTTATCTATACACTTAAATCCCTATATCTTTAAAAAAGACTAGATCTCCCTACTTTCCCAGACTGGAAGGACAGGTCCAGTCCAACTACTGATCATCCCAGAAGCTTTGACCTATTTCGTTTACAATGTAGACTGGGGCACCCCTCCCTGGGCAGCCTGGTGTCCTCCTTCTTCTGGGGATCCATATTGGTTCTGGACTTAGTATGGACACCTGATCTGCATAGCACATTTGAGCTCATTAGCTCAATAGAGCTGCCAGCCTTGGCCTCCCTGGTATCTGGGATTACAGAAATATACTACTAAGCCAAGCCTTTTGAGTTTTATGTATCTATTTCTAGCTCTGTATCTAGATAACTAAATTGACACAGATATTGATGTCTATAAATATAAAATCTGTGGACGTAGCTATACGGATATGGATATAAAGATAAATTTAGATATCAATGGTCTAAGTGTTCCTGTTTGTGGATGACATCATCCTGGTTGAATCAGGCAGCAGAACATTCCAGAAAGGCTATTCTCTTCTGAAATAGATCTATGGCTCAAAAATATTTGATCTAAACTATAAAGTTGATTCATATGTATTTGTATCAGTACTTGCACTTGTACTTGCATCTACATATATATGTATATATAGAGATAGTTATTAGATATAAATATGAAGATGGATCAGCAGATGAAATCAGAAGATGAATGTTTAACTGGCTTGTTTACAAACAGTAAAACACAATTTAAAAAAATGATATTTTATTTGTTTCCTTTAATTACATGTAAAAACAATTTTAACATTTATTTTTTTTCTTATTTTGAGTTTCAAATTTTCTCCCAAGCTTCAGGTGTTTTATGCAGCTGTTTTCAGAGGTAATTCTGGAGAGCTGTAAAGTTTTGGTTCTTCCAAGGTGGTACAATCTAGAGAGGGGTGTCTTTACTACTCTCCTGGCATGTGCTCTGGAATGTGAGTGACCACAAATACTCTTTTTCCACCCTGAAACTGTGACCAGGGTCCCAGGTCCCCTCCACCCACAGGCTCTGGTGTGCTGGTGTTACTCTTGATGCAGTACTAAAACTCAGATCTAAGTATTGGCAGTGCAACAGAGTCCTGCCCCTGGTGCCGGCAAAGCGACTGCAATCTCCTTCTGATTAGTTGTCTGACCCCTTTACCATTTGTGGCAGAGAGGTCTGGAAATTGCCACTGTCACCAATGATTCAGTTGCTCCCAAGTCCGCTGCTGGTTTGCTGGGGTATGGCCTGTGCTGGACCCAGGTGCAACAGACCTATCCTGCCCACCTTGGAGGTTGTCTTGTGCTGGAAAATTGTTTCACTTTGTCCTTTTCTAGCTTCTGATGCTTTAGAATTTTTCTGAGGCATTATTGAAAGGTGTTTGTAGGGGTTTAGAGGAAAGCACAGGTGAGTCCCTGACTTTCAGCCCATCATGTTGGCTCTGGCCCCTCTTCAAGACACAATTTCAAGTTTAATTTACATTATTAAGACATGGAAAAGGGAAAGGGGTAAAAGAGAGAAGAGACAGGGAGAAGGAGAGAACACAATGTGTTGGTCCCAGAATTGATGAGAGGAGATTGGTGACCTGGACTGACTTTGGGAAATTTCAAAAGGTATAAAGCAGGATTCATTAATCAGCTAGAAGCTGATGTTAGGTATGCATCCAAATAAGTGATATAATAGATGTGATGTTTCCTCAAAATTATGATTGCTATTCAACAAATCTTTTAAGGCTGGGGTTATAGGGAAAGGGATGATTTTAATTAGACTAAAATGGTTATCTCCTTACACAAACTTTTTTGTAAGTTGAGTATTGCCTAAATAATTAAAAGGAGGAAACAATTTAAAGTAATAGAAAATGTTATGCATAGTTTCAGTTGTTTTTTTGAACTATATTCTTAAAGTCTAGCACAATGGCTTTTACATCCTTTTGATTTTGTGGGTTGGTTTTCATTTGATCTATATCTGTGATGCCATCTAACACTCTCTGAGATGGCAGGTAGCTATATTTTCCCAGATCAAATAAAAACCTACAGGGCATCCCTATGGCACCAAAGATTTGAGGTTAGGATCTCGTTAAGATCCCCTAAAAGTTCAAACCAAAAAAGAATATTTATAATGGCAAAGTAGATAAAAATGGAATTGTAAAGTAATATATGTTGTTGCTGTTTTAACAAATGTCAGAATTTATCAATCTCAAGGAGTCTTGTCTCCTTAAAATAATCCCTTTGGGTTGCTCAAAAACAAATTTGGGGCTCCTGTCTAGGAATTGCTGTCACAGCCTATGGCACATTGTTTTTAAATGTTATTGTTGGCAGCAAGTCTTATAATCACAGAAGTGGAAAGGATTTTTCAGATTTTCTAGTTCAGTAACATCTCCTTACAGATAAAAATAAATAAATAAATCCCAAATAGTCTAAGTGGTCTGTCCAAGGTCACACAGCTAATTAGGAGGCACAGAAACAAGAGCAGGGCATAGTTCTCTTGAGTCCCTAGTTAGTGAGATTCCTCTCCCTCCATTGGGGGGTATTCCAAGCAACTGTAAAACTTGAAATAACAGGGAGATTGCCCATTTGCAAAGCTAGAAGTTTCTATAGCAGTCTGTTCCTAAGGAGATAAATTTCCATTTCCAAACAATTATTTTTGTAGCTGTTGCTGTTAAGTTGCTTTTCAGTCGTGTTCAACTCTCCTTGACCCCATTTGTGATTTTCTTGGCAAAGATACTGGAGTAGTTTGTTATTTCCTGCTCCATCTCATTTTACAGATGAGGAAACTGAGGTAAACAGAGTTAAGTGACTTGCTCAGAATCACACAGCTTGTATCTGAGGTCATATGTGAACTCTGAAAATTAGTCTTCCTGACTCTAGGCCCAGCTCTCTATTCACTGCACTACATAGCAGCTATTCAATCAATTAATAAGCATTTTTGATTGCCTCCTATAGCAAGTAACTGGGACTGTGCTAGTCACTGGGGATATACACTTGCCTTTAAGGAGCTTACATTCTTTTTGTGAGAGAAATGCATGTGTGTGGACACATATATGTGTGTGCAATGTGTGTATATGTATATATATAAATATATTTATCATATGTATTATATATACACATATATACATACATGGTGATTTTTAAAGGAAGGGCTCTAGCATCGGGGAGCATAAAATATCACTTTATACAGAAGATTTTGATCTGAAATTATTTAAAAAAAAAATCTCAGGCAATTAGGCTACAATCTATTAGGGTACCAGGGGTGGGGAACCTGCAGCCTCGAGGTCACATGTGACTCACTGGTCTACTTGTGGTCCACACTTGAGGACCTAGAGGGCCACATGTGTTCTTGAGGCTGCAGGTTCCCCACCTCTGGCTAGGGTTTGATTGGGATAAGGGTATAAGTAATTCTAAGCTAAGTATGTGGCATAAGATGAGTAATAATTTTTTGCAGCTTTTTTGAGGTGGTGGAGTCAATAGATTTTTTTTAATGTGGTTCATAAACTATTGCTGAAATCAAACTTAAAAGTTTAAAAATATTTGAACTAATAGCTACATCATTGGAAAAAGAATGCAGCTTCCCAAGGGGACTATTTTGTAAAACAAGCTTGATTTGGATGGATAAATTTTGGTATCTTTTTTCAAAAGAACCAGTTTCTTTCTTTTACAAGAATATCAAAGTTTCTGACCTTAGAGAAGCCCCGCAGCAGTGAAGAGGTTAAGTCCCAATTCTCTTCAACATTGCAATGCCCCTCCCACATAAAAACGCAAGTTGCTGTTGTTGTTTGTCCCATCTCTACAGATCTCCTTTTCAAATGATTTTGATTATTTTCACAATCCACCTATCTGTAGCCTTTTTAGGCTTACAATGAGTCTTTTTTTTCAAAACAGAAAAAAAGTACAAGTACTAAATGTATTTACAGTTAAGTAAACTGAGATGCCAAGACTTTAAGTGACTTAGGTCCAGGGGGTCACAGAGCTACCATTTGCCTTCTCAAACACCCAGGAACATGTCTCTTTCTTCTTGTCTTGTACATGAACTCATAGCATCTGACCAAGTCCCAGTTTTACCTTTCCCCTAGTGTTCAATCCTTTGTGATTTGGTTTGACAACCACAAGATTGTATAACCCTCAGCCACAAACTAGCTTAACCAGATGTAATAGTTGAAATTAGAGTCAAAATTACATAGATGCATTTGTAACCCTCCTAATGTCTGAAACTAATTACTTTATTTAGGAAAGCAAAATCATTTACAATTATAGGTGGAAAAGAGAAAGGAAATAGTAAATGCCCCATCTTCCAAATTAGACTTGAATAGCTTCATTGAGATAATAAGCATCTTTTGCCAGAGAGATAGGCAGGAGAGCATCTAAGGACTTGAAAACTTGGTAAACTTGTAAAAAGGACAGTAAGAGACCCATCATCTAAGATCCTGCCAAGCCATTGTCAGCATGTGTGAATATAAGGTATTCATTACTGAACATCCTTTGTGTTCATGATACAGATATTGCCCCTTAATGCATGTTTATGCCTAATAGCAGTCTGGTTAAGAAAGGTATAACTCTTGTGAGCATCTGACTTCATTTCTCAAGAGATGAAAGCCACAAGACACAAACTGCTTTAGTTAAAGAAACACTCCCTGGGAAATGTCATTGAGCAATGTGGCTGAAATGGAATTGCAGGTTCTACTGCCCTCTCGTGACCAAAATGAGTTAATACTCAGAAATAAAATCCACATAGCACAACACAGTAAGTACATCAAAGGATCTGGAGCTAGAAGGGACCCTAGCAATCACTTGGGTTGAACACCTCATTTTATAGATCAAGAAATTGATGCCTAGGAAGAAAAGTGGTTTACTTAAATTCACATAGGTAGCAATTAAGAGACTTCTCTGATCCATGTCCTCTGACTGTAAATGAAATGTTCCTTCCCCTGTAATCAATCCACAAGCATTAATTAAACTATGTGCCAGGTGCTGCTAGATGCTAGGGCCACAAATACTAAAGCTGTCTTCCAGGAGCTTACCTTCTATAGGAGGAGATATCATTTACACTTATAAGTACAAACAAAATATTGATAAAAATCAATAGCAAGCAACAGGGTAGGGGTAGGGTGAGAACTAAAAGGTAGCATTTTAGTACTTCTGAAAGGAATTTTAGGGCTCATCTAATTTATGTTTTAATTTTACAGATAAGCCAACTGAGGACCAGAGAAATTAAATAACTTGGTTTAGGTCAGACATTTCATTAGAAATCAGCACTTTTTTATTGCGACCTATTCAAAGCAGCATTTTAAGCACTGTGGAGTAAACCAAAAAACTGCAAAACATCTTCTCAGACTTCAAAGAGTGAGCCTTCCATTGAAATCACATGAGATAATAATTGTAAAGTGCTTGGCACATAGCAGGTGATGTGTAAATGCTTATTCCTTTCCTTTCCCTGGTTGAAGAGATGGGACGTAAACACATAAATCATAAACAATAAAAAATTTAAATAGCAGCAGAACAACAATGAAAGAGACATCATGAGTTAGTACATAATTATTTTATGAATTCCATAGACTATGATTTCTATCAGTTCAGAAAATGAGAAGTCAGAGTACTACAGGTTGGACAGCTCAAAGAAATGTTCATTGAAGAGGTGGGTATGTTAAGTAGCACAGCAGAGAATTGAGAGAGTCTCTAGAGATGAGATAGTCTCAGGAGTGAAGGAGGGGTCTTCTAGCTAGCTGGATAGGTGTGACCCCATGTGTAGAGATAGGGAAGTACAAAATACATTTGGGAATGGTGAGTAATGGGTTTATAATGAGTCTCATATGAAATATCTACTTTAAGCATTTAGGATTATATTGGTATGCAGATTCCATCCATGACTTTGTATATGATCTTCATGAGTTTCTCTAGTAAGAAATAGTTATCATTCCACGATCAATCATCTGCTGATGAACCTCTCTTAGTATTGCTAGACTTGTCATCAGATAATAAATGCACTGCCCATTGCCTTTACACAAGGACTTTCTAGTTTTATGGAAATGCACAGGACTTATACTCATTTTCATCTTTACCCCATGATAAGGTGTTGTAACTGCAAACACCCTCGCGTATCCAGGATGGCTGCTAGCACAAGTTCTTTGATCTTCTTTTCGAAAGGAAAGCAACTCAAAAGGTGTTAACAATCTTACTTTAATCAAACATAGATGTCATTCACTTAGTTCAGGGGAAAAATTCAGCACCCTGAACTTCAGAAAACACAAACAGAAACTGCAAGCAAGGAAAAAATACAGACAGAGAAAATAACACAATTCAACAAACCAATAGACAGGCCTTCTAGCTGTCTGACCATTACATACATACAGTGTTAGTTACCAGAGAGAGAAGCACCAACATCTGGGTTTTCAAAGTCAGGGCACTCAACGACTACCCAGAATCTCATCTGGCTAAATCATACAACTCTTCCCATAAGTGAGTTCCAAAGCAAAACCTCACCTCAGAGAGTATATATAGCCTTCTCCAGGGTCAAAGAACATCACAACCTTCATGACCCACTGCCTAATTACAAAGTAACAAGGTGTGGGCCTTCCTGAAAAACAAGGCTCCCCTAAGTAAATTTCTTTTGTTGGACTCCAAGTAAGGCCCATTAAAGGGCAGGGAAAATCTTCAAATTCCTTGCCTGTTGAGGGGCAGGGAAGATCTTCAAATTCCCTTACCATTACAAGTGTGTCATTATGCCTTTAAGCAGAAACAGAAAATTGTTATCATGAAAATTTATTTATTTTTTTTAAAAGCAATAGGGGTTAAGTAACTTGCTCAAGGTTACACGGCCAGTTATTTCTGGGTGTGGTGCTGAGTATCTGAGCCCGGATTTGATCCAGGTCATCCCGGCACTGGAGCCGGTGCTCTTACTCGCTCAGCCACCTGGCCACCCTATCATGAAAATTTATATCATGTAAAATGGTGAATGTGACAATTTAAAGTATATTAACATGGAGTGAATTGGTGCCATTGTAGCAGACTGATGGAAGCAGAAGTTTTGGGAAGGTGTATAGAAAGAAATGAATGGAAAGATAAGTTGTAGTATGACTTTGGATAGAATTAATTATCAGGCTAATGATTTTTGAGCCTTTTTTCTAGACATTGAGAAGCCACTAAAGACTTTTGAACAAAGTGGTGACATAATCCAAAATGGTAATTTAGAAAAAAAACTGGTGTGGTTGATAGCTGAATGTAGGGTAGATTGTAGAGAGAGAAAAAAGGTATGAGATGATATAATACAACTAAGGGGTTTTCAGTGGGAATAGAAAAGAAGGAAAAGAGAATATAAATATGAAATAAGAATCAGTAAAAATGGTTATTGATTAATGGAATGAGTAGTCTGTGAAGATATTCTATAGACCTGTCATGTACATACATAAGATTATATGAAATTTTTACAAAAGAAATACAAGGTAATTGGAACTAAAACACTATTAGTGGTGTGATGTTTGTCAAGTTACTTAACCTTTGTGGGCCTTAGTTTCCTCATCTGTAAAATGAGGTTGGATTAGACCTTTGAGGGCCCTCCCAGCTTTGTAATTGTGAACCTATTATCTTAAGAGAGTCTTCTATTTCATACCTCCTTGATACTTTTCCTGCCTTGCATATAAGTACTTAATAATTGCTTGTTAACCTGGCTTGAATTAAGGTACAAGGGACGGTCAATGAAAAGGCACAGATTGGGATATGAGCATCTTATGGGAGAAAGAAAAAGCAAGGGTCCCTGGGTTGTAGAGTATGTGTAGGGGAGTAAAATATGAAAAGACTGGAAAGCTAGAAAGGGATTATATTATGAACTGTTTTAAAACCTAAACAAAGGAATTGACTTTTGATCCTGAAGGTAGTTGGAATCCTCTAGTGTTTGTTGACTAGAAAGGTGACAGCATCAGACCTTCACTTTAGAAAGATCACTTTGGCATTTGAGTGGAGAATGGACTACAGTGGGGAGAGGCTTGAGGCAGGAAGACCAACCAGAAGACATTAGTCTATACTAATACCAGCAGGGATTAGTCTATATACCAGAAGCTTCAGTCTAGGTATGAGGTAATGAAGGCCTGTGCCACAACAGAAGCAATGTCAGAGGAGAGAAGGAGGGTCATATATGAGAAATGTTACAAAGGTAAAAGCAACAGAACTTTCAACTGATGCAATGTGGGTAGTGGTGGTTAGAGTTTGCAAGTGTAGGTGAATTGGAAGGATGGTGGTATGCTTGACATTATTGGGGAAGTTTGGAAGAGGGGCAGGATTTGGGGGAAAAGACTGAATTCTGTTTTGAATATGTTGAGTTTAAGATGTCTTTAGGATCTATGGTATATCTAGCTGGAAATATCCAATAGGCAATTAGAAAATGCAACTCTGGTAGCAGGTCAGCAGTGAGACTAGATAAATAGATCTGAGAGTCATTGACATAAAGATAATAAGTAAATCTATAGAAGCTGATGAAATCACTGAGTCAAGTAGCATAAAAGAAGGGAATAAGATCCAAGACATAGCTTTGGGGAATACTCACCATTAGTGGGCACACCCTGAATTAAAGATGGAGCAAAGGGGACTAAGAAAGAGTAGTTAGACATTTAAGAGGAGAACAGGGACAGAGTAGTGTCACGAAAACCTAGAGAGAAAAGAATGTAAAGGACTAGAAGGTGACTGACAGTGGCAAAGACTGCAAAGAGGTCAAGATAAATGAGAATTGAGAAAATGTCATTGATATGGTAATGAAGAGACCATTGGTAACTTGGGATAGAGTATAATAGAGTATAATAAGTAATTTCAAAAGCAAGACTGCAGAGAGTTTACAAGAGTGAGAAGAAAGGAAGTGGAGGTACTAATTGTAGATGACTTTTTCAAGGAGGTTAGCCACAAAAGTGAAGAGAGACATAGACCCATAATTACTGGGGATGAACAGATCAAGGGAAGGCTTTGTGTTTTTTTTAGTTTTGTTTTGAAGCATGAGGAGACATGGGCATGTTTCTAGGCAGCAAAGAAGCAACCAGTAGGCAGGAACAGATTGAAGATTAGTGAGAGCATGAACATGGTAGAAGAGACAATGTGCTAGAAAAAAGAATAGGATGAGATTATTTGTACACATAGAGACATTTGTTTTAACGCACAGAAAGGCCACCTTTTTATGTGAGTCAGGAGTAAAGGAAGAGGTAGTAGCAAACCCCATCTGAATGATGTAAGAAAAAGAAAAGAGGTCAAAGAGGTCTCAGCAAATGGCCTAAAATTTATCAATGAAAGATAAGGTAAGATTGTCAGTGGAGAATGTGAGGCAAGGGGAAACCCTGGCACGTTTGTGGAGCGATAAAAAGGTCTGGAAAAGCTGCTGTAGTGAGTTAATAATGAATCATTTAGGGATGGTCTAATTGAGATTACATCACATAAAGTCGCAATAAACTTCTAATCACTGATGATCATCTAGCTCTATTTAATAGCAAACAATAGGAGCAAAGGCAGCTGATACGGAGAGTAATCCAAGTTTGGCAGAGCGTGACTGGTGACAGGATAAAGGGTCAAGGGATTCAAGAATAGAGGAGAGTATAAAGTTGAACAGATGCACCAAGAGGTCAAGATGAGGAAAGGAAAAGAGTACAGTTGGTGTATGGGTGATGACCTGGGAGAGGACTGAAGGATGGAGGAATTAGAGGTCATAGTGAGGAAAAAAAATCAAAGATGGAGACCATAAAACTGAGGGACAGATGGAAGGATAAAATATTATGAACAGATAAAGGAGTTTCAAAGTTCATGAATGTGGAAGTAGGACATTTGTGGATGATGTATGGCCAAATCTGCATGTAGCTGGGATTGGATAGAGGAATGGGTTATAGTACAGAAACAACCTGAGGGAATAGAAAATTCGGGTATTTTAGGGAGTATCCATATATATGCTGAAGTCCCCTAGCATGAGGACAGATGGATGGTGAGCAAGGAGCTAAACTCATTGAGGACAGAAGAAAAGCGCATGGGGTTTGGTAGATAACAGCTACAAGGATCTTGATTGGTGATTAATATGGAGTGAATGAACCTCAAAGAAGAAGTTGCTTGGTGGTGGTTATGGAGGGAAAGACTGGACATAGCAATGGGGAGCAAGTATTCTGGCTCCCCTATCAGTCCAGGGCATGAAAAAAAGTATAGCCAGTGCTGGGAAAGAATGCATGTTATCAAGGGGGAGCTAGGTTTCGGTGAGTGGCTGAGGATAGGAGTGAGAAAAGCCAAGTATTAAGATTTGAGTAAATTTCCGGCGTGCCAGAAGGCCTAGTGGAAACAGTAAGTATATCTGCAATGAGACATTAGGGAGCATCAGGCTAAAGGGGATAGGGCTATGGGAATGGGAAAAGAAGGACAGGGAATGGGGTTTGCACAGTGACAGACTAATTCAGAATTACTAGTAAAAGGAGAGCATTGATGGGGTAGGAGGATGCCGGTCATCAAGGGTTGAGTTCAGGCAGATTACCAATGACTAGAAAGAAGTGCTTTGAGGATGGGAGGTATTTAGACTATAATTAGGGGTTTCAGTCTTGTGGTAGGTGATAATGATAAGACTATATGACCCAAGAGGCCCAAATTTTGACCAGTAGGAACAAAAACAGGAGCTGGCAATTCGAGGTGGGTCTTGGTCTAGGAGAAGAGCCCTGTGCCTTTGGCAAAGTCCCTGGAATGAAGTAGAAGCCAAGGCCTGAGGCATCTTGAGCTGATGGAAAAAAATAACCTAAGATATTGAGAAGGAAGTAGGCCACAGGCAGTTGTACTATATGGGACTGTTGCAGAAATGAAGACAGAGGGATAGCTAAGATTAGATCTGGTAAGGCAGCACTAGCCAGGAAGTCCCAGAGGCAAAAACAGAGGCCAGTACAAATTAGAAACAGGGCTGGGACACAGATTCTTTTTGCCCTGAGTCTATCTGTCCACTCCACTACATTTAGCCTATGTATTTGTTGAATGATGACTGGGAGAAGTCATGAACAAAAATAGAGACATTAAGAGAAGGAGTTGATTTTAAGGGAATGTGGAGTCATTTTTTAGAGGTGATGTGTATAAAGCAAGTAGAAAACATACATGTGGAAATATCTAGCAAACAGTTGGAAACATGGGCCTGGAACTATGGAGAGAGGTCATTCACTTAAAGGGCAACAATGACCAGTAAAATAGTGAGCATAGTTAAGATATTGAAGGTAGAATATGGAGACAGGAGAAGGCCAAGGCTTGAACACTGATTGATTTCTACTGTTTAAGGGATGGGACATGAAGGAGAAGTCTGAAAAGGGAAAGGCAAAAGCAGTCATAGAGATGAAACAAAAGCCAAAAGAGTGTAGGTAGGGTCATGAAAGGGTAGAGAGAGGGAGGAGAAAGGTTATTTAGCAGTGTCAAATACTAGAGAAAGGTCAAGAAGAACGAGGGATAAGAAAAGTTCAGTGGACATGATAATGTTACATGATTCCCTAGAAGTTTCAGTTTTTGTGTAGCAGAGGGAATGAAATCCCCATTGCAATGAGTAAAGGGAAGACAGGTGATGAAGAATTAAGAGGCAGTGGTTGCAAACTATGCCTTCAAGAAGTTTGAAAGTGAAAGTAAGAAGAAAAATGAGATGGTAGTTGAAAGGCCTGGAATGAAGTGAAACTTGTATTTGTTAGGATAGGTCAATTCTGAGTGTGGGGAAAGGAGACAGTAGGAGGAAAGACTGAAGATGGTGGAAAGCTAGAGGATGATTTATGGACTCAATTCCCCCAGAACTCAGGACAGGATCAAAGGCAGAGGGATATTAGCCTTCAAAAGGCTTTCAGAAGACAGAACAACTATAGGAAGGAAATTTTGATCTGTGATGAATTTTGCCTCTGGTAAAGGGTTGCTTCAGGCTAAGAATGAGACCATTTAGAAGCTGGCCTGGGACAGTCAGGTGACATATTGGATAGAGTGCCAGGCCTGGAGTTATGAAGATTCATCTTCTGGAGTTCAAATCTAGCCTCAGACACTTCCTAGCTGTGTGACCCTGGGCAAGTCACTTAGGCCTGTTTTCCGCAATTCCTCATCTGTAAAATGATCAGAAGAAGAAAACAGCAAACTAATATCTCTGCCAAGAAAATCTCAAATGGGGTCTTGAAGAGTCATACATGACTGAAAAATGATTCAGTAACAAAAGAAACTGGTCAGTGATAGTTCTCACTTTGTGCTTTTAAGTAGATTTCTGAGTAGAAAAGCTTCATTAACTTGGGATTTTCAAATTTTTGACCAAAAAAAGAAATCTGCAAATGGGCTATCAGAGAGGATCAAAAACAATATTATTTAGACTATACCTGATACTTCATCAATGTACAGAATTAACAGTAAAGAAACTTCTACCACCAATGCAGGTCATTCAACATGGCAACTGTCATTGTCCTTGCAGATAGGTCTGCATGCCCTACCCCCACCCCCACTCCAGTCCTGCTAGGTTTTCCCTTCCCATTCTTTACTATGTTGCCATTAACAAACATGTTATGACCAGGCCTCGGATATAGCTATATTTTATTCCTACAGACTCCATGCAATGCCCAGTATTAGAATAATACCTCAGTATACCCTGTGGTTGTTGTAGGGTAAACAGAATGCTAAAAGGCAATCATAGGAATAAAAATCAACTACATTGAACCCCAGCAAAATTTAGAGTAGTTAAACTCAATAAAGTTGATGCTGAATCACTTTTTTCACATACCACTATATGTAAGTGCTGTGAGCCTGAGGTATAGGACTGTGTTATAATCCCTTCAAATTCTGATGAGTTGTCCAGAAGTATATCTCAGAGTGTATATAGTTATTTACTACTATTTTAACATTGATTCATATACAAATTTTCTTTGTCCTCAAAAAAAGTTTTTATTTGAAATAAAGATTAATTTTCCTGTGTAATATATAGATTCATTTCTTTTAATGGAAAGCAATGAGTTTGGATTTGGGGGATACTTATTTAGGACACAGAGGTAACTTTAATATTTAAATTAAATTGATCATTTAAGGCCAATGCCTTAGGAAATAGATCCTATTAACATTAGAAAGTTAAATTTGTTTCATCATGGTTCTATGGCAGACCAGGCTACTGCCTGAATGGAATAGGTTTGTGTGATTCAAAATATGTCCAAGACGAAGAAAGAAAAAAAAATAGTCATTTTGAAGAAATGTTTCCAATTCACTCAAATTGATCTGGCCTTTATTTTAACTCTGGGACTACAGTGATTCTCTCAAAAACAGAGCCAGAGCTCTGTACACAGTAGATGTGAATGAATGCCAGAAAGATGCTTGACTAAAAGGTGATGTGGAAATGTGGAAATATGGAATGGGGGAGTGGAGAAGGCAGAAGAAATAATTCCTGTTAGCAGTTAACAGGGAGTGGGGTTCAGAAGTACTAAAAATGGTGGGAAAATGAAATAATGGGATCAAGGATGGAAGCTGAGTTTTTGGGGACAGAGGTATCCCAAGATGGATAGGTGGAGTGTTAAGTTGAAGAAGGCCCTTACTGAAAGCCTTTACCTCCAAATCCCCATGCATTAGTCAAGGTTAGGTTGGTCCCTCCCCTCAATAATGCCTTAGCCAGTTACATAGTCTGTTTTTTCCTCTTAGAGGAAGAGGGAGTTGCATATTGAGCCAGGGACTCCAGACAGAGGGCTCAGGGGGAGCAGTGAGATATACTAGGATCTCTGTTGGGCTCACTTAATTTCCCTCCAATGGATAGTAGAGGATAAGACATAATTGAAGGAGAAGATTGCTAGAGCCCTAATCTGCAGAGTATCTGAAGCAGTCCCTCAGCAACCCTGAGACACTGACTATGGGCCTTACAGCTGAGCAACCTAGGGTCTCTCACTAAGGCACTGTTGGCCCAAAGCATTCTGTACCAAATTCCGTTGAGACCGGGGCTGCTGTAATTAACAAATGGCAAAGTTTTAATGAACTCTGCAAGGAGAGTTTCTTTACACTTTCTTCTCTGAGTACTAGAATGGTTAATATTCCTTAGAGATCAATTAAAAAGTTTTTTTTTCCTTTTGCCAAAATTCCTGAGGGCAATGTTTCAGGTTCTTTAATGAAGTCTCTAGCTGACACCTAAGTTATAGGTACTGAGAGTTCACTAACTAGAGACTCTAGGAAGTCTTGGAGGACTGGAAACTTTTAGGTGTCAGAACATCTTAGGACTGGAAACTTTTAGGTGTCAGAACATCTGGTATCCCAGAGGAGAGGGCCTTATGGGCATATACCTTCCACTTTTGTAGCTCTCAGAGTTCATTCCTGGCTTCAGGACAACGAAGGAGATCAATTCATTTCAATAAGCATCTACCAAATATTTATAGGACACTAAGGATTCAAAAATGGAGGGAAAACACAGTCTCCCCTCCTGGAGTTTATAGTTTAAA